>NC_091987.1:144345247-144645247 GCF_044704955.1 Pristiophorus japonicus | reverse complement strand
GACAGTTGGAACTGGTGCTCTCCACTCTCCCGTCATGTGACAGTTGGAACTGGTGCTCTCCACTCTCTGTCCTGTGACAGTTTGAACTGTTGCTCTCCACTCTCTGTCCTGTGAGAGTTGGAACTGGTGCTCTCCACTCTCCCGTCCTGTGACAGTTGGGACTGGTGCTCTCCACTCTCTGTCCTGTGACAGCTTGAACTGGTGCTCACCATTCTCTCTCCTGTGCCGGTTGGAACTGGTGCTCTCCATTCTCCCATCCTGTGATAGCTTGAACAAGTTCTCACCATTCTCTCTCCAGTGATAGTTGGAACAGGTGCTCTCCACTCTCCTGTCCTGTGACAGTTTGAACTGGTGGTCTCCAATCTCCGGTCCTGTGACAGTTGGAACTGGTGCTCTCCACTCTCTGTCCTGTGACAGTTTGAACTGGTGCTCTCCACTCTCTGTCCTGTGACAGTTTGAACTGGTGCTCTCCACTCTCTGTCCTGTGACAGTTTGAACTGGTGCTCTCCACTCTCTGTCCTGTGACAGTTTGAACTGGTGCTCTCCACTCTCTTTCCTGTGATAGTTGGAACTGGTGCTCTCCACTCTCTGTCCTGTGACAGTTTGAACTGGTGCTCTCCACTCGCCCGTCCTGTGACAGTTGGAGCTGGTGCTCTCCACTCTCTGTCCTGTGACAGTTGGAACTGGTGCTCTCCACTCTCCCATGCTGTGACAGTTGGAACTGGTGCTCTCCACTCTCCCGTCCTGTGTCAGTTTGAACTGGTGCTCTCCACTCTCCCATCCAGTGACAGCTTGAACTGGTGCTCTTCAATCTCCCGTCCTGTGACAGTTTGAACTGGTGCTCTCCACTCGCCCGTCCTGTGACAGTTGGAACTGGTGCTCTCCACTCTCCCGTCCAGTGTCAGTTTGAACTGGTGCTCTCCACTCTCCCATCCTGTGACAGCTTGAACTGGTGCTCTTCAATCTCCCATTCTGTGACAGTTTGAACAGGTGCTCTCCACTCGCCCGCCCTGTGATAGTTGGAACTGGTGCTCTCCACTCTATCTCCTGCGACAGTTGGAACTGATGCTCTCCACTCTCCCATCCTGTGACAGTTTGAACTGGTGCTCTCCACTCTCTGTCCTGTGACAGTTGGAACTGGTGCTCTCCACTCTCCCGTCCTGTGACAGTTGGAACTGGTGCTCTCCACTCTCTGTCCTGTGACAGTTTGAACTGGTGCTCTCTACTCTCTGTCCTGTGAGAGTTGGAACTGGTGCTCTCCACTCTCCCGTCCTGTGACAGTTGGGACTGGTGCTCTCCACTCTCTGTCCTGTGACAGCTTGAACTGGTGCTCACCATTCTCTCTCCTGTGCCGGTTGGAACTGGTGCTCTCCATTCTCCCATCCTGTGATAGCTTGAACTGGTTCTCACCATTCTCTCTCCAGTGACAGTTGGAACAGGTGCTCTCCACTCTCCTGTCCTGTGACAGTTTGAACTGGTGGTCTCCAATCTCCGGTCCTGTGACAGTTGGAACTGGTGATCTCCACTCTCTGTCCTGTGACAGTTTGAACTGGTGCTCTCCACTCTCTGTCCTGTGACAGTTTGAACTGGTGCTCTCCACTCTCCCATCCTGTGACAGCTTGAACTGGTGCTCTTCAATCTCCCATTCTGTGACAGTTTGAACTGGTGCTCTCCACTCTCTCTCCTTTGACAGTTGGAACTGGTGATCTCCACTCTCCCATCCTGTGACAGTTGGAACTGGTGCTCTCCACTCTCTCTCCTCTGACAGTTGGAACTGGTGATCTCCACTCTCCCATCCTGTGACAGTTGGAACTGGTGCTCTACACTCTCTCTCCTCTGACAGATGGAACTGGTGATCTCCACTGTCCCATCCTGAGACAGTTGGAACTGGTGCTCTCCACTCTCTCTCCTCTGACAGTTGGAACTGGTGATCTCCACTCTCCCATCCTGTGACAGCTTGAACTGGTGCTCTTCAATCTCCCATTCTGTGACAGTTTGAACAGGTGCTCTCCACTCGCCCGCCCTGTGAAAGTTGGAACTGGTGCTCTCCACTCTCTCTCCTGTGACAGTTGGAACTGGTGCTCTCCACTCTCCCGTCCTGTGACAGTTGGAACTGGTGCTCTCCACTCTCTGTCCTGTGACAGTTTGAACTGGTGCTCTCCACTCTCTGTCCTGTGACAGTTGGAACTGGTGCTCTCCACTCTCCCGTCCTGTGACAGTTGGAACTGGTGCTCTCCACTCTCTGTCCTGTGACAGTTGGAACTGGTGCTCTCCACTCTCCCGTCCTGTGACAGTTGGAACTGGTGCTCTCCACTCTCTGTCCTGTGACAGTTTGAACTGGTGCTCTCTACTCTCTGTCCTGTGAGAGTTGGAACTGGTGCTCTCCACTCTCCCGTCCTGTGACAGTTGGGACTGGTGCTCTCCACTCTCTGTCCTGTGACAGCTTGAACTGGTGCTCACCATTCTCTCTCCTGTGCCGGTTGGAACTGGTGCTCTCCATTCTCCCATCCTGTGATAGCTTGAACTGGTTCTCACCATTCTCTCTCCAGTGACAGTTGGAACAGGTGCTCTCCACTCTCCTGTCCTGTGACAGTTTGAACTGGTGGTCTCCAATCTCCGGTCCTGTGACAGTTGGAACTGGTGCTCTCCACTCTCTCTCCTGTGACAGTTGGAAATGGTGCTCTCCACTCTCCCATCCTGTGACAGTTGGAACTGGTGCTCTCCACTCTCCCGTCCTGTGTCAGTTTGAACTGGTGCTCTCCACTCTCCCATCCTGTGACAGCTTGAACTGGTGCTCTTCAATCTCCCGTCCTGTGACAGTTTGAACTGGTGCTCTCCACTCGCCCGTCCTGTGACAGTTGGAACTGGTGCTCTCCACTCTCTCTCCTCTTACAGTTGGAACTGGTGATCTCCACTCTCTGTCCTGTGACAGTTTGAACTGGTGCTCTCCACTCTCTGTCCTGTGACAGTTTGAACTGGTGCTCTCCACTCTCTTTCCTGTGATAGTTGGAACTGGTGCTCTCCACTCGCCCGTCCTGTGACAGTTGGAACTGGTGCTCTCCACTCTCTGTCCTGTGACAGTTGGAACTGGTGCTCTCCACTCTCCCATGCTGTGACAGTTGGAACTGGTGCTCTCCACTCTCCCGTCCTGTGTCAGTTTGAACTGGTGCTCTCCACTCTCCCATCCTGTTACAGCTTGAACTGGTGCTCTTCAATCTCCCGTCCTGTGACAGTTTGAACTGGTGCTCTCCACTCGCCCGTCCAGTGTCAGTTTGAACTGGTGCTCTCCACTCTCCCATCCTGTGACAGCTTGAACTGGTGCTCTTCAATCTCCCATTCTGTGACAGTTTGAACTGGTGCTCTCCACTCTCTCTCCTTTGACAGTTGGAACTGGTGATCTCCACTCTCCCATCCTGTGACAGTTGGAACTGGTGCTCTCCACTCTCTCTCCTCTGACAGTTGGAACTGGTGATCTCCACTCTCCCATCCTGTGACAGTTGGAACTGGTGCTCTACACTCTCTCTCCTCTGACAGATGGAACTGGTGATCTCCACTGTCCCATCCTGAGACAGTTGGAACTGGTGCTCTCCACTCTCTCTCCTCTGACAGTTGGAACTGGTGATCTCCACTCTCCCATCCTGTGACAGTTGGAACTGGTGCTCTCCACTCTCTCTCCTGTGACAGTTTGAACTGGTGCTCTCCACTCTATCTCCTGCGACAGTTGGAACTGGTGCTCTCCACTCTCCCATCCTGTGACAGTTTGAACTGGTGCTCTCCACTCTCTGTCCTGTGACAGTTGGAACTGGTGCTCTCCACTCTCCCGTCCTGTGACAGTTTGAACTGGTGCTCTCCACTCTCTGTCCTGTGACAGTTGGAACTGGTGCTCTCCACTCTCCCGTCATGTGACAGTTGGAACTGGTGCTCTCCACTCTCTGTCCTGTGACAGTTTGAACTGTTGCTCTCCACTCTCTGTCCTGTGAGAGTTGGAACTGGTGCTCTCCACTCTCCCGTCCTGTGACAGTTGGGACTGGTGCTCTCCACTCTCTGTCCTGTGACAGCTTGAACTGGTGCTCACCATTCTCTCTCCTGTGCCGGTTGGAACTGGTGCTCTCCATTCTCCCATCCTGTGATAGCTTGAACAAGTTCTCACCATTCTCTCTCCAGTGATAGTTGGAACAGGTGCTCTCCACTCTCCTGTCCTGTGACAGTTTGAACTGGTGGTCTCCAATCTCCGGTCCTGTGACAGTTGGAACTGGTGCTCTCCACTCTCTGTCCTGTGACAGTTTGAACTGGTGCTCTCCACTCTCTGTCCTGTGACAGTTTGAACTGGTGCTCTCCACTCTCTGTCCTGTGACAGTTTGAACTGGTGCTCTCCACTCTCTGTCCTGTGACAGTTTGAACTGGTGCTCTCCACTCTCTTTCCTGTGATAGTTGGAACTGGTGCTCTCCACTCTCTGTCCTGTGACAGTTTGAACTGGTGCTCTCCACTCGCCCGTCCTGTGACAGTTGGAGCTGGTGCTCTCCACTCTCTGTCCTGTGACAGTTGGAACTGGTGCTCTCCACTCTCCCATGCTGTGACAGTTGGAACTGGTGCTCTCCACTCTCCCGTCCTGTGTCAGTTTGAACTGGTGCTCTCCACTCTCCCATCCAGTGACAGCTTGAACTGGTGCTCTTCAATCTCCCGTCCTGTGACAGTTTGAACTGGTGCTCTCCACTCGCCCGTCCTGTGACAGTTGGAACTGGTGCTCTCCACTCTCCCGTCCAGTGTCAGTTTGAACTGGTGCTCTCCACTCTCCCATCCTGTGACAGCTTGAACTGGTGCTCTTCAATCTCCCATTCTGTGACAGTTTGAACAGGTGCTCTCCACTCGCCCGCCCTGTGATAGTTGGAACTGGTGCTCTCCACTCTATCTCCTGCGACAGTTGGAACTGATGCTCTCCACTCTCCCATCCTGTGACAGTTTGAACTGGTGCTCTCCACTCTCTGTCCTGTGACAGTTGGAACTGGTGCTCTCCACTCTCCCGTCCTGTGACAGTTGGAACTGGTGCTCTCCACTCTCTGTCCTGTGACAGTTTGAACTGGTGCTCTCTACTCTCTGTCCTGTGAGAGTTGGAACTGGTGCTCTCCACTCTCCCGTCCTGTGACAGTTGGGACTGGTGCTCTCCACTCTCTGTCCTGTGACAGCTTGAACTGGTGCTCACCATTCTCTCTCCTGTGCCGGTTGGAACTGGTGCTCTCCATTCTCCCATCCTGTGATAGCTTGAACTGGTTCTCACCATTCTCTCTCCAGTGACAGTTGGAACAGGTGCTCTCCACTCTCCTGTCCTGTGACAGTTTGAACTGGTGGTCTCCAATCTCCGGTCCTGTGACAGTTGGAACTGGTGATCTCCACTCTCTGTCCTGTGACAGTTTGAACTGGTGCTCTCCACTCTCTGTCCTGTGACAGTTTGAACTGGTGCTCTCCACTCTCCCATCCTGTGACAGCTTGAACTGGTGCTCTTCAATCTCCCATTCTGTGACAGTTTGAACTGGTGCTCTCCACTCTCTCTCCTTTGACAGTTGGAACTGGTGATCTCCACTCTCCCATCCTGTGACAGTTGGAACTGGTGCTCTCCACTCTCTCTCCTCTGACAGTTGGAACTGGTGATCTCCACTCTCCCATCCTGTGACAGTTGGAACTGGTGCTCTACACTCTCTCTCCTCTGACAGATGGAACTGGTGATCTCCACTGTCCCATCCTGAGACAGTTGGAACTGGTGCTCTCCACTCTCTCTCCTCTGACAGTTGGAACTGGTGATCTCCACTCTCCCATCCTGTGACAGCTTGAACTGGTGCTCTTCAATCTCCCATTCTGTGACAGTTTGAACAGGTGCTCTCCACTCGCCCGCCCTGTGAAAGTTGGAACTGGTGCTCTCCACTCTCTCTCCTGTGACAGTTGGAACTGGTGCTCTCCACTCTCCCGTCCTGTGACAGTTGGAACTGGTGCTCTCCACTCTCTGTCCTGTGACAGTTGGAACTGGTGCTCTCCACTCTCCCGTCCTGTGACAGTTGGAACTGGTGCTCTCCACTCTCTGTCCTGTGACAGTTGGAACTGGTGCTCTCCACTCTCCCGTCCTGTGACAGTTGGAACTGGTGCTCTCCACTCTCTGTCCTGTGACAGTTTGAACTGGTGCTCTCTACTCTCTGTCCTGTGAGAGTTGGAACTGGTGCTCTCCACTCTCCCGTCCTGTGACAGTTGGGACTGGTGCTCTCCACTCTCTGTCCTGTGACAGCTTGAACTGGTGCTCACCATTCTCTCTCCTGTGCCGGTTGGAACTGGTGCTCTCCATTCTCCCATCCTGTGATAGCTTGAACTGGTTCTCACCATTCTCTCTCCAGTGACAGTTGGAACAGGTGCTCTCCACTCTCCTGTCCTGTGACAGTTTGAACTGGTGGTCTCCAATCTCCGGTCCTGTGACAGTTGGAACTGGTGCTCTCCACTCTCTCTCCTGTGACAGTTGGAAATGGTGCTCTCCACTCTCCCATCCTGTGACAGTTGGAACTGGTGCTCTCCACTCTCCCGTCCTGTGTCAGTTTGAACTGGTGCTCTCCACTCTCCCATCCTGTGACAGCTTGAACTGGTGCTCTTCAATCTCCCGTCCTGTGACAGTTTGAACTGGTGCTCTCCACTCGCCCGTCCTGTGACAGTTGGAACTGGTGCTCTCCACTCTCTCTCCTCTTACAGTTGGAACTGGTGATCTCCACTCTCTGTCCTGTGACAGTTTGAACTGGTGCTCTCCACTCTCTGTCCTGTGACAGTTTGAACTGGTGCTCTCCACTCTCTTTCCTGTGATAGTTGGAACTGGTGCTCTCCACTCGCCCGTCCTGTGACAGTTGGAACTGGTGCTCTCCACTCTCTGTCCTGTGACAGTTGGAACTGGTGCTCTCCACTCTCCCATCCTGTGACAGTTTGAACTGGTGCTCTCCACTCTCTGTCCTGTGACAGTTTGAACTGGTGCTCTCCACTCTCTTTCCTGTGATAGTTGGAACTGGTGCTCTCCACTCGCCCGTCCTGTGACAGTTGGAACTGGTGCTCTCCACTCTCTGTCCTGTGACAGTTGGAACTGGTGCTCTCCACTCTCCCATGCTGTGACAGTTGGAACTGGTGCTCTCCACTCTCCCGTCCTGTGTCAGTTTGAACTGGTGCTCTCCACTCTCCCATCCTGTTACAGCTTGAACTGGTGCTCTTCAATCTCCCGTCCTGTGACAGTTTGAACTGGTGCTCTCCACTCGCCCGTCCAGTGTCAGTTTGAACTGGTGCTCTCCACTCTCCCATCCTGTGACAGCTTGAACTGGTGCTCTTCAATCTCCCATTCTGTGACAGTTTGAACTGGTGCTCTCCACTCTCTCTCCTTTGACAGTTGGAACTGGTGATCTCCACTCTCCCATCCTGTGACAGTTGGAACTGGTGCTCTCCACTCTCTCTCCTCTGACAGTTGGAACTGGTGATCTCCACTCTCCCATCCTGTGACAGTTGGAACTGGTGCTCTACACTCTCTCTCCTCTGACAGATGGAACTGGTGATCTCCACTGTCCCATCCTGAGACAGTTGGAACTGGTGCTCTCCACTCTCTCTCCTCTGACAGTTGGAACTGGTGATCTCCACTCTCCCATCCTGTGACAGTTGGAACTGGTGCTCTCCACTCTCTCTCCTGTGACAGTTTGAACTGGTGCTCTCCACTCTATCTCCTGCGACAGTTGGAACTGGTGCTCTCCACTCTCCCATCCTGTGACAGTTTGAACTGGTGCTCTCCACTCTCTGTCCTGTGACAGTTGGAACTGGTGCTCTCCACTCTCCCGTCCTGTGACAGTTTGAACTGGTGCTCTCCACTCTCTGTCCTGTGACAGTTGGAACTGGTGCTCTCCACTCTCCCGTCATGTGACAGTTGGAACTGGTGCTCTCCACTCTCTGTCCTGTGACAGTTTGAACTGTTGCTCTCCACTCTCTGTCCTGTGAGAGTTGGAACTGGTGCTCTCCACTCTCCCGTCCTGTGACAGTTGGGACTGGTGCTCTCCACTCTCTGTCCTGTGACAGCTTGAACTGGTGCTCACCATTCTCTCTCCTGTGCCGGTTGGAACTGGTGCTCTCCATTCTCCCATCCTGTGATAGCTTGAACAAGTTCTCACCATTCTCTCTCCAGTGATAGTTGGAACAGGTGCTCTCCACTCTCCTGTCCTGTGACAGTTTGAACTGGTGGTCTCCAATCTCCGGTCCTGTGACAGTTGGAACTGGTGCTCTCCACTCTCTGTCCTGTGACAGTTTGAACTGGTGCTCTCCACTCTCTGTCCTGTGACAGTTTGAACTGGTGCTCTCCACTCTCTGTCCTGTGACAGTTTGAACTGGTGCTCTCCACTCTCTGTCCTGTGACAGTTTGAACTGGTGCTCTCCACTCTCTTTCCTGTGATAGTTGGAACTGGTGCTCTCCACTCTCTGTCCTGTGACAGTTTGAACTGGTGCTCTCCACTCGCCCGTCCTGTGACAGTTGGAGCTGGTGCTCTCCACTCTCTGTCCTGTGACAGTTGGAACTGGTGCTCTCCACTCTCCCATGCTGTGACAGTTGGAACTGGTGCTCTCCACTCTCCCGTCCTGTGTCAGTTTGAACTGGTGCTCTCCACTCTCCCATCCAGTGACAGCTTGAACTGGTGCTCTTCAATCTCCCGTCCTGTGACAGTTTGAACTGGTGCTCTCCACTCGCCCGTCCTGTGACAGTTGGAACTGGTGCTCTCCACTCTCCCGTCCAGTGTCAGTTTGAACTGGTGCTCTCCACTCTCCCATCCTGTGACAGCTTGAACTGGTGCTCTTCAATCTCCCATTCTGTGACAGTTTGAACAGGTGCTCTCCACTCGCCCGCCCTGTGATAGTTGGAACTGGTGCTCTCCACTCTATCTCCTGCGACAGTTGGAACTGATGCTCTCCACTCTCCCATCCTGTGACAGTTTGAACTGGTGCTCTCCACTCTCTGTCCTGTGACAGTTGGAACTGGTGCTCTCCACTCTCCCGTCCTGTGACAGTTGGAACTGGTGCTCTCCACTCTCTGTCCTGTGACAGTTTGAACTGGTGCTCTCCACTCTCTGTCCTGTGAGAGTTGGAACTGGTGCTCTCCACTCTCCCGTCCTGTGACAGTTGGGACTGGTGCTCTCCACTCTCTGTCCTGTGACAGCTTGAACTGGTGCTCACCATTCTCTCTCCTGTGCCGGTTGGAACTGGTGCTCTCCATTCTCCCATCCTGTGATAGCTTGAACTGGTTCTCACCATTCTCTCTCCAGTGACAGTTGGAACAGGTGCTCTCCACTCTCCTGTCCTGTGACAGTTTGAACTGGTGGTCTCCAATCTCCGGTCCTGTGACAGTTGGAACTGGTGATCTCCACTCTCTGTCCTGTGACAGTTTGAACTGGTGCTCTCCACTCTCTGTCCTGTGACAGTTTGAACTGGTGCTCTCCACTCTCCCATCCTGTGACAGCTTGAACTGGTGCTCTTCAATCTCCCATTCTGTGACAGTTTGAACTGGTGCTCTCCACTCTCTCTCCTTTGACAGTTGGAACTGGTGATCTCCACTCTCCCATCCTGTGACAGTTGGAACTGGTGCTCTCCACTCTCTCTCCTCTGACAGTTGGAACTGGTGATCTCCACTCTCCCATCCTGTGACAGTTGGAACTGGTGCTCTACACTCTCTCTCCTCTGACAGATGGAACTGGTGATCTCCACTGTCCCATCCTGAGACAGTTGGAACTGGTGCTCTCCACTCTCTCTCCTCTGACAGTTGGAACTGGTGATCTCCACTCTCCCATCCTGTGACAGCTTGAACTGGTGCTCTTCAATCTCCCATTCTGTGACAGTTTGAACAGGTGCTCTCCACTCGCCCGCCCTGTGAAAGTTGGAACTGGTGCTCTCCACTCTCTCTCCTGTGACAGTTGGAACTGGTGCTCTCCACTCTCCCGTCCTGTGACAGTTGGAACTGGTGCTCTCCACTCTCTGTCCTGTGACAGTTTGAACTGGTGCTCTCCACTCTCTGTCCTGTGACAGTTGGAACTGGTGCTCTCCACTCTCCCGTCCTGTGACAGTTGGAACTGGTGCTCTCCACTCTCTGTCCTGTGACAGTTGGAACTGGTGCTCTCCACTCTCCCGTCCTGTGACAGTTGGAACTGGTGCTCTCCACTCTCTGTCCTGTGACAGTTTGAACTGGTGCTCTCTACTCTCTGTCCTGTGAGAGTTGGAACTGGTGCTCTCCACTCTCCCGTCCTGTGACAGTTGGGACTGGTGCTCTCCACTCTCTGTCCTGTGACAGCTTGAACTGGTGCTCACCATTCTCTCTCCTGTGCCGGTTGGAACTGGTGCTCTCCATTCTCCCATCCTGTGATAGCTTGAACTGGTTCTCACCATTCTCTCTCCAGTGACAGTTGGAACAGGTGCTCTCCACTCTCCTGTCCTGTGACAGTTTGAACTGGTGGTCTCCAATCTCCGGTCCTGTGACAGTTGGAACTGGTGATCTCCACTCTCTGTCCTGTGACAGTTTGAACTGGTGCTCTCCACTCTCTGTCCTGTGACAGTTTGAACTGGTGCTCTCCACTCTCCCATCCTGTGACAGCTTGAACTGGTGCTCTTCAATCTCCCATTCTGTGACAGTTTGAACTGGTGCTCTCCACTCTCTCTCCTTTGACAGTTGGAACTGGTGATCTCCACTCTCCCATCCTGTGACAGTTGGAACTGGTGCTCTCCACTCTCTCTCCTCTGACAGTTGGAACTGGTGATCTCCACTCTCCCATCCTGTGACAGCTTGAACTGGTGCTCTTGAATCTCCCATTCTGTGACAGTTTGAACAGGTGCTCTCCACTCGCCCGCCCTGTGATAGTTGGAACTGGTGCTCTCCACTCTCTCTCCTGTGACAGTTGCAACTGGTGCTCTCCACTCTCCCGTCCTGTGACAGTTGGAACTGGTGCTCTCCACTCTCTGTCCTGTGACAGTTTGAACTGGTGCTCTCCACTCTCTGTCCTGTGACAGTTGGAACTGGTGCTCTCCACTCTCCCATCCTGTGACAGTTGGAACTGGTGCTCTCCACTCTCTGTCCTGTGACAGTTGGAACTGGTGCTCTCCACTCTCCCGTCCTGTGACAGTTGGAACTGGTGCTCTCCACTCTCTGTCCTGTGACAGTTTGAACTGGTGCTCTCTACTCTCTGTCCTGTGAGAGTTGGAACTGGTGCTCTCCACTCTCCCGTCCTGTGACAGTTGGGACTGGTGCTCTCCACTCTCTGTCCTGTGACAGCTTGAACTGGTGCTCACCATTCTCTCTCCTGTGCCGGTTGGAACTGGTGCTCTCCATTCTCCCATCCTGTGATAGCTTGAACTGGTTCTCACCATTCTCTCTCCAGTGACAGTTGGAACAGGTGCTCTCCACTCTCCTGTCCTGTGACAGTTTGAACTGGTGGTCTCCAATCTCCGGTCCTGTGACAGTTGGAACTGGTGCTCTCCACTCTCTCTCCTGTGACAGTTGGAAATGGTGCTCTTCACTCTCCCATCCTGTGACAGTTGGAACTGGTGCTCTCCATTCTCCCGTCCTGTGTCAGTTTGAACTGGTGCTCTCCACTCTCCCATCCTGTGACAGCTTGAACTGGTGCTCTTCAATCTCCCGTCCTGTGACAGTTTGAACTGGTGCTCTCCACTCGCCCGTCCTGTGACAGTTGGAACTGGTGCTCTCCACTCTCTCTCCTCTTACAGTTGGAACTGGTGATCTCCACTCTCTGTCCTGTGACAGTTTGAACTGGTGCTCTCCACTCTCTGTCCTGTGACAGTTTGAACTGGTGCTCTCCACTCTCTGTCCTGTGACAGTTTGAACTGGTGCTCTCCAATCTCTGTCCTGTGACATTTTAACTGGTGCTCTCCACTCTCCCATGCTGTGACAGTTGGAACTGGTGCTCTCCACTCTCCCGTCCTGTGTCAGTTTGAACTGGTGCTCTCCACTCTCTGTCCTGTGACAGTTTGAACTGGTGCTCTCCACTCTCTGTCCTGTGACAGTTTGAACTGGTGCTCTCCAATCTCTGTCCTGTGACATTTTAACTGGTGCTCTCCACTCTCCCATGCTGTGACAGTTGGAACTGGTGCTCTCCACTCTCCTGTCCTGTGACAGCTTGAACTGGTGCTCTTCAATCTCCCGTCCTGTGACAGTTTGAACTGGTGCTCTCCACTCGCCCGTCCTGTGACAGTTGGAACTGGTGCTCTCCACTCTCTCTCCTCTGACATTTGGAACTGGTGATCTCCACTCTCCCATCCTGTGACAGTTGGAACTGGTGCTCTCCACTCTCTCTCCTCTGTCAGTTGGAACTGGTGATCACCACTCTCCCATCCTGTGACAGTTGGAACTGGTGCTCTCCACTCTCTCTCCTCTGACAGTTGGAACTGGTGATCTCCACTCTTCCATCCTGTGACAGTTGGAACTGGTGCTCTCCACTCTCTGTCCTGTGACAGTTGGAACTGGTACTCTCCACTCTCCCGTCCTGTGACAGTTTGAACTGGTGCTCTCCACTCTCCCGTCCTGTGACAGTTGGAACTGGTGCTCTCCACTCTCTGTCCTGTGACAGCTTGAACTGGTGCTCACCATTCTCTCTCCTGTGCTGGTTGGAACTGGTGCTCTCCAGTCTCCCATCCTGTGATAGCTTGAACTGGTGCTCACCATTCTCTCTCCAGTGACGGTTGGAACTGGTGCTCTCCACTCTCCCGTCCTGTGTCAGTTTGAACTGGTGCTCTCCACTCTCCCATCCTGTGACAGCTTGAACTGGTGCTCTTCAATCTCCCGTCCTGTGACAGTTTGAACTGGTGCTCTCCACTCGCCCGTCCTGTGACAGTTGGAACTGGTGATCTCCACTCTCTCTCCTCTTACAGTTGGAACTGGTGATCTCCACTCTCCCATCCTGTGACAGTTGGAACTGGTGCTCTCCACTCTCTGTCCTGTGACAGTTGGAACTGGTACTCTCCACTCTCCCGTCCTGTGACAGTTTGAACTGGTGCTCTCCACTCTCCCGTCCTGTGACAGTTGGAACAGGTGCTCTCCACTCTCTGTCCTGTGACAGCTTGAACTGGTGGTCTCCAATCTCCGGTCCTGTGACAGTTGGAAATGGTGCTCTCCACTCTCCCATCCTGTGACAGTTGGAACTGGTGCTCTCCAGTCTCCCGTCCTGTGTCAGTTTGAACTGGTGCTCTCCACTCTCCCATCCTGTGACAGCTTGAACTGGTGCTCTTCAATCTCCCGTCCTGTGACAGTTTGAACTGGTGCTCTCCACTCGCCCGTCCTGTGACAGTTGGAACTGGTGCTCTCCACTCTCTCTCCTCTTACAGTTGGAACTGGTGATCGCCACTCTCTGTCCTGTGACAGTTTGAACTGGTGCTCTCCACTCTCTGTCCTGTGACAGTTTGAACTGGTGCTCTCCACTCTCTGTCCTGTGACAGTTTGAACTTGTGCTCTCCAATCTCTGTCCTGTGACAGTTTGAACTGGTGCTCTCCACTCTCTTTCCTGTGATAGTTGGAACTGGTGCTCTCCACTCTCTGTCCTGTGACAGTTTGAACTGGTGCTCTCCACTCGCCCGTCCTGTGACAGTTGGAACTGGTGCTCTCCACTCTCTGTCCTGTGTCATTTGGAACTGGTGCTCCCCACTCTCTGTCCTGTGACAGTTTGAACTGGTGCTCTCCACTCTCCCATGCTGTGACAGTTGGAACTGGTGCTCTCCACTCTCCCGTCCTGTGTCAGTTTGAACTGGTGCTCTCCACTCTCCCATCCTGTGACAGCTTGAACTGGTGCTCTTCAATCTCCCGTCCTGTGACAGTTTGAACTGGTGCTCTCCACTCGCCCGTCCTGTGACAGTTGGAACTGGTGCTCTCCACTCTCTCTCCTATGACATTTGGAACTGGTGATCTCCACTCTCCCATCCTGTGACAGTTGGAACTGGTGCTCTCCACTCTCTCTCCTCTGACAGTTGGAACTGGTGATCACCACTCTCCCATCCTGTGACAGTTGGAACTGGTGCTCTCCACTCTCTCTCCTCTGACAGTTGGAACTGGTGATCTCCACTCTCCCATCCTGTGACAGTTGGAACTGGTGCTCTCCACTCTCTGTCCTGTGACAGTTGGAACTGGTACTCACCACTCTCCCGTCCTGTGACAGTTTCAACTGGTGCTCTCCACTCTCCCGTCCTGTGACAGTTGGAACTGGTGCTCTCCACTCTCTGTCCTGTGACAGCTTGAACTGGTGCTCGCCATTCTCTCTCCTGTGCTGGTTGGAACTGGTGCTCTCCAGTCTCCCATCCTGTGATAGCTTGAACTGGTGCTCACCATTCTCTCTCCAGTGACGGTTGGAACTGGTGCTCTCCACTCTCCCGTCCTGTGACAGTTTGAACTGGTGCTCTCCACTCTCGCGTCCTGTGACAGTTGGAACTGGTGCTCTCCACTCTCTCTCCTGTGACAGTTGGAACTGGTGCTCTCCACTCTCTGTCCTGCGACAGTTGGAACTGGCGCTCTGCACTCTCTGTCCTGTGACAGTTTGAACTGGTGCTCTCCCCTCTCCCGTCCTGTGACAGTTGGAACTGGTGCTCTCCACTCTCTATCCTGTGACAGTTGGAACTGGTGCTCTCCACTCTCTGTCCTGTGACAGTTAGAACTGGTGCTCTCCACTCTCTGTCCTGTGACAGTTGGAACTGGTGCTCTCCAGTCTCTGTCCTGTGACAGTTGGAACTGGTGCTCTCCATTCTCTGTCCTGTGACATTTGGAACTGGTGCTCTCCATTCCATGTCCTGTGACAGTTGGAACTGCTGCTCTCCACTCTCCCGTCCTGTGACAGTTGGAACTGGTGCTCTCCACTCTCTTTGCTTTGACAGTTTGAACTGGTGCTCTCCACTCTCTGTCCTGTGATAGTTGGAACTGGTGCTCTCCACTCTCTGTCCTGTGACAGTTGAAACTGGTGCTCTCCACTCTCTGTCCTGTGACAGTTGAAACTGGTGCTCTCCACTCTCCCGTCCTGTGTCAGTTTGAACTGGTGCTCTCCACTCCCCCATCCTGTGACAGCTTGAACTGGTGCTCTCCACTCTCCCGTCCTGTGACAGTTTGAACTGGTGCTCTCCACTCTCTATCCTGTGACAGTTGGAACTGGTGCTCTCCACTCTCTCTCCTCTGACAGTTGAAACTGGTGCTCTCCACTCTCCCGTCCTGTGACAGTTGGAACTGGTGCTCTCCACTCTCTATCCTGTGACAGTTGGAACTGGTGCTCTCCACTCTCTGTCCTGTGACAGTTAGAACTGGTGCTCTCCACTCTCTGTCCTGTGACAGTTGGAACTGGTGCTCTCCAGTCTCTGTCCTGTGACAGTTGGAACTGGTGCTCTCCATTCTCCCGTCCTGTGACAGTTGGAACTGGTGCTCTCCACTCTCTGTCCTGTGACAGATGGAACTGATGCTCTCCACTCTCTGTCCTGTGACAGCTGAAACTGGTGCTCTCCACTCTCTGTCCTGTGACAGTTGGAACTGGTGCTCTCCACTCTCCCATCCTGTGACAGTTAGAAGTGGTGCTCTCCACTCTCCCATCCTGTGACAGCTTGAAATGGTGCTCTCCACTCGCCCGCCCTGTGACAGTTGGAACTGGTGCTCTCCACTCTCTCAACTCTGACAGTTGGAACTGGTGATCTCCACTCTCCCATCCTGTGGCAGTTGGAACTGGTGCTCTCCACTCTCTCTGCTCTGACAGTTGGAACTGGTGATCTCTACTCTCCCATCCTGTGACAGTTGGAACTGGTGCTCTCCACTCTCTCTCCTGTGACAGTTTGAACTGGTGCTCTCCACTCTCTGTCCTGTGACAGTTGGAACTGGTGCTCTCCACTCTCTCTCCTCTTACAGTTGGAACTGGTGATCGCCACTCTCTGTCCTGTGACAGTTTGAACTGGTGCTCTCCACTCTCTGTCCTGTGACAGTTTGAACTGGTGCTCTCCAATCTCTGTCCTGTGACAGTTTGAACTGGTGCTCTCCACTCTCTTTCCTGTGATAGTTGGAACTGGTGCTCTCCACTCTCTGTCCTGTGACAGTTTGAACTGGTGCTCTCCACTCGCCCGTCCTGTGACAGTTGGAACTGGTGCTCTCCACTCTCTGTCCTGTGTCATTTGGAACTGGTGCTCCCCACTCTCTGTCCTGTGACAGTTGGAACTGGTGCTCTCCACTCTCCCATGCTGTGACAGTTGGAACTGGTGCTCTCCACTCTCCCGTCCTGTGTCAGTTTGAACTGGTGCTCTCCACTCTCCCATCCTGTGACAGCTTGAACTGGTGCTCTTCAATCTCCCGTCCTGTGACAGTTTGAACTGGTGCTCTCCACTCGCCCGTCCTGTGACAGTTGGAACTGGTGCTCTCCACTCTCTCTCCTATGACATTTGGAACTGGTGATCTCCACTCTCCCATCCTGTGACAGTTGGAACTGGTGCTCTCCACTCTCTCTCCTCTGACAGTTGGAACTGGTGATCACCACTCTCCCATCCTGTGACAGTTGGAACTGGTGCTCTCCACTCTCTCTCCTCTGACAGTTGGAACTGGTGATCTCCACTCTCCCATCCTGTGACAGTTGGAACTGGTGCTCTCCACTCTCTGTCCTGTGACAGTTGGAACTGGTACTCACCACTCTCCCGTCCTGTGACAGTTTCAACTGGTGCTCTCCACTCTCCCGTCCTGTGACAGTTGGAACTGGTGCTCTCCACTCTCTGTCCTGTGACAGCTTGAACTGGTGCTCACCATTCTCTCTCCTGTGCTGGTTGGAACTGGTGCTCTCCAGTCTCCCATCCTGTGATAGCTTGAACTGGTGCTCACCATTCTCTCTCCAGTGACGGTTGGAACTGGTGCTCTCCACTCTCCCGTCCTGTGACAGTTTGAACTGGTGCTCTCCACTCTCGCGTCCTATGACAGTTGGAACTGGTGCTCTCCACTCTCTCTCCTGTGACAGTTGGAACTGGTGCTCTCCAATTTCTCTCCTGCGACAGTTGGAACAGGTGCTCTGCACTCTCTGTCCTGTGACAGTTTGAACTGGTGCCCTCTAGTCTCTGTCCTGTGACAGTTTGAAACTGGTGCTCTCCACTCTCCCGTCCTGTGTCAGTTTGAACTGGTGCTCTCCACTCCCCCATCCTGTGACAGCTTGAACTGGTGCTCTCCACTCTCCCGTCCTGTGACAGTTTGAACTGGTGCTCTCCACTCTCTATCCTGTGACAGTTGGAACTGGTGCTCTCCACTCTCTCTCCTCTGACAGTTGAAACTGGTGCTCTCCACTCTCCCGTCCTGTGACAGTTATAACTGGTGCTCTCCACTCTCTATCCTGTGACAGTTGGAACTGGTGCTCTCCACTCTCTGTCCTGTGACAGTTAGAACTGGTGCTCTCCACTCTCTGTCCTGTGACAGTTGGAACTGGTGCTCTCCAGTCTCTGTCCTGTGACAGTTGGAACTGGTGCTCTCCATTCTCTGTCCTGTGACATTTGGAACTGGTGCTCTCCATTCCATGTCCTGTGACAGTTGGAACTGCTGCTCTCCACTCTCCCGTCCTGTGACAGTTGGAACTGGTGCTCTCCACTCTCTTTCCTTTGACAGTTTGAACTGGTGCTCTCCACTCTCTGTCCTGTGATAGTTGGAACTGGTGCTCTCCACTCTGTCCTGTGACAGTTGGAACTTGTGCTCTCCACTCTCTGTCCTGTGACAGATGGAACTGATGCTCTCCACTCTCTGTCCTGTGACAGCTGAAACTGGTGCTCTCCACTCTCTGTCCTGTGACAGTTGGAACTGGTGCTCTCCACTCTCCCATCCTGTGACAGTTAGAACTGGTGCTCTCCACTCTCCCATCCTGTGACAGCTTGAAATGGTGCTCTCCACTCGCCCGCCCTGTGACAGTTGGAACTGGTGCTCTCCACTCTCTCAACTCTGACAGTTGGAACTGGTGATCTCCACTCTCCCATCCTGTGGCAGTTGCAACTGGTGCTCTCCACTCTCTCTCCTGTGACAGTTTGAACTGGTGCTCTCCACTCTCTGTCCTGTGACAGTTGGAACTGGTGCTCTCCACTCTCCCATCCTGTGACAGTTTGAACTGGTGCTCTCCACTCTCTGTCCTGTGACAGTTGGAACTGGTGCTCTCCACTCTCCCGTCCTGTGTCAGTTTGAACTGGTGCTCTCCACTCTCTCGTTCTGTGACAGTTGGAACTGGTGCTCTCCACTCTCTGTCCTGTGACAGTTTGAACTGGTGCTCTCCACTCTCAGTCCTGTGAGAGTTGGAACTGGTGCTCTCCACTCTCTGTCCTGTGACATTTGGAACTGGTGCTCCCCACTCTCTGTCCTGTGACAGTTGGAACTGGTGCTGTCCGCTCTCCCATGCTGTGACAGTTGGAACTGGTGCTCTCCACTCTCCCGTCCTGTGTCAGTTTGAACTTGTGCTCTCCACTCTCACATCCTGTGACAGCTTGAACTGGTGCTCTTCAATCTCCCGTCCTGTGACAGTTTGAACTGGTGCTCTCCACTCGCCCGTCCTGTGACAGTTGGAACTGGTGCTCTCCACTCTCTCTCCTCTGACATTTGGAACTGGTGATCTCCACTCTCCCATCCTGTGACAGTTGGAACTGGTGCTCTCCACTCTCTCCCCCCTGACAGTTGGAACTGGTGATCACCACTCTCCCATCCTGTGACAGTTGGAACTGGTGCTCTCCACTCTCTCTCCTCTGACAGTTGGAACTGGTGCTCTCCTCTCTCCCGTCCTGTGACAGTTGGAACTGGTGCTCTCCACTCTCTGTCCTGTGACAGCTTGAACTGGTGCTCACCATTCTCTTTCCTGTGCTGGTTGGAACTGGTGCTCTCCAGTCTCCCATCCTGTGATAGCTTGAACTGGTGCTCACCATTCTCTCTCCAGTGACCATTGGAACTGGTGCTCTCCACTCTCCCGTCCTGTGACAGTTTGAACTGGTGCTCTCCACTCTCCTGTCCTGTGACAGTTGGAACTGGTGCTCTCCTCTCTCTCTCCTGTGACAGTTGGAACTGGTGCTCTCCACTCTCTCTCCTGCGACAGTTGGAACTGGTGCTCTGCACTCTCTGTCCTGTGACAGTTTGAACTCGTGCCCTCTACTCTCTGTCCTGTGACAGTTTGAAACTGGCGCTCTCCACTCTCTGTCCTGTGGGAGTTGGAACTGGTGTTCTCCACTCTCTGTCCTGTGACAGTTTGAGCTCGTGCTCTCCACTCTCTGTCCTGTGACAGTTGGAACTGGTGCTCTCCATTCTCTGTCCTGTGACAGTTGAAACTGGTGCTCTCCACTCTCTGTCCTGTGACAGTTGAAACTGGTGCTCTCCACTCTCCCGTCCTGTGTCAGTTTGAACTGGTGCTCTCCACTCCCCCATCCTGTGACAGTTTGAACTGGTGCTCTCCACTCTCTATCCTGTGACAGTTGGAACTGGTGCTCTCCACTCTCTCTCCTCTGACAGTTGAAACTGGTGCTCTCCACTCTCCCGTCCTGTGACAGTTGGAACTGGTGCTCTCCACTCTCTATCCTGTGACAGTTGGAACTGGTGCTCTCCACTCTCTGTCCTGTGACAGTTAGAACTGGTGCTTTCCACTCTCTGTCCTGTGACAGTTGGAACTGGTGCTCTCCAGTCTCTGTCCTGTGCCTGTGACAGTTGGAACTGGTGCTCTCCATTCTCTGTCCTGTGACATTTGGAACTGGTGCTCTCCACTCTCTGTCCTGTGACAGTTAGAACTGGTGCTCTCCAATCTCTGTCCTGTGACAGTTGGAACTGCTGCTCTCCACTCTCCCGTCCTGTTACAGTTGGAACTGGTGCTCTCCACTCTCTTTCCTTTGACAGTTGGTACTGGTGCTCTCCACTCTGTCCTGTGACAGTTGGAACTTGTGCTCTCCACTCTCCCATCCTGTGACAGATGGAACTGGTGCTCTCCACTCTCTGTCCTGTGACAGTTAGAACTGGTGCTCTCCACTCTCCCATCCTGTGACAGCTTGAACTGGTGCTCTTCAATCTCCCGTCCTGTGACAGTTGGAACTGGTGCTCTCCACTCTCTCTACTCTGACAGTTGGAACTGGTGATCTCCACTCTCCCATCCTGTGACAGTTGGAACTGGTGCTCTTCAATCTCCCGTCCTGTGACAGTTGGAACTGGTGCTCTCCACTCTCTCTACTCTGACAGTTGGAACTGGTGATCTCCACTCTCCCGTCCTGTGACAGTTGGAACTGGTGCTCTCCACTCTCTATCCTGTGACAGTTGGAACTGGTGCTCTCCACTCTCTGTCCTGTGACAGTTAGAACTGGTGCTTTCCACTCTCTGTCCTGTGACAGTTGGAACTGGTGCTCTCCAGTCTCTGTCCTGTGCCTGTGACAGTTGGAACTGGTGCTCTCCATTCTCTGTCCTGTGACATTTGGAACTGGTGCTCTCCACTCTCTGTCCTGTGACAGTTAGAACTGGTGCTCTCCAATCTCTGTCCTGTGACAGTTGGAACTGCTGCTCTCCACTCTCCCGTCCTGTTACAGTTGGAACTGGTGCTCTCCACTCTCTTTCCTTTGACAGTTGGTACTGGTGCTCTCCACTCTGTCCTGTGACAGTTGGAACTTGTGCTCTCCACTCTCCCATCCTGTGACAGATGGAACTGGTGCTCTCCACTCTCTGTCCTGTGACAGTTAGAACTGGTGCTCTCCACTCTCCCATCCTGTGACAGCTTGAACTGGTGCTCTTCAATCTCCCGTCCTGTGACAGTTGGAACTGGTGCTCTCCACTCTCTCTACTCTGACAGTTGGAACTGGTGATCTCCACTCTCCCATCCTGTGACAGCTTGAACTGGTGCTCTTCAATCTCCCGTCCTGTGACAGTTGGAACTGGTGCTCTCCACTCTCTCTACTCTGACAGTTGGAACTGGTGATCTCCACTCTCCCATCCTGTGACAGTTGGAACTGGTGCTCTCCACTCTCTCTCTTGTGACAGTTTGAACTGGTGCTCTCCACTCTCTGTCCTGTGACAGTTGGAACTGGTGCTCTCCACTCTATCTCCTGCGACAGTTGGAACTGGTGCTCTCCACTCTCCCATCCTGTGACAGTTTGAACTGGTGCTCTCCACTCTCTGTCCTGTGACAGTTGGAACTGGTGCTCTCCACTCTCCCGTCCTGTGTCAGTTTGAACTGGTGCTCTCCACTCTATCTCCTGCGACAGTTGGAACTGGTGCTCTCCACTCTCCCATCCTGTGACAGTTTGAACTGGTGCTCTCCACTCTCTGTCCTGTGACAGTTGGAACTGGTGCTCTCCACTCTCCCGTCCTGTGTCAGTTTGAACTGGTGCTCTCCACTCTCTCATCCTGTGACAGTTGGAATTGGTGCTCTCCACTCTCTGTCCTGTGACAGTTGGAACTGATGCTCTCCACTCTCCCATCCTGTGACAGTTTGACGTGGTGTTCTCCACTCTCCCGTCCAGTGTCAGTTTGAACTGGTGCTCTCCACTCTCCCATCCTGTGACAGCTTGAACTGGTGCTCTTCAATCTCCCATTCTGTGACAGTTTGAACTGGTGCTCTCCACTCGCCCGCCCTGTGATAGTTGGAACTGGTGCTCTCCACTCTCTCTCCTCTGACAGATGGAACTGGTGATCTCCACTGTCCCATCCTGAGACAGTTGGAACTGGTGCTCTCCACTCTCTCTCCTCTGACAGTTGGAACTGGTGATCTCCACTCTCCCATCCTGTGACAGTTGGAACTGGTGCTCTCCACTCTCTGTCCTGTGACAGATGGAACTGGTGCTCTCCATTCTCTGTCCTGTGACATTTGGAACTGGTGCTCTCCATTCCATGTCCTGTGACAGTTGGAACTGCTGCTCTCCACTATCCCGTCCTGTGACAGTTGGAACTGGTGCTCTCCACTCTCTGTCCTGTGACAGATGGAACTGGTGCTCTCCACTCTCTGTCCTGTGACAGCTGAAACTGGTGCTCTCCACTCTCTGTCCTGTGACAGTTGGAACTGGTGCTCTCCACTCTCCCATCCTGTGACAGTTAGAATTGGTGCTCTCCACTCTCCCATCCTGTGACAGCTTGAACTGGTGCTCTTCAATCTCCCGTCCTGTGACAGTTTGAACTGGTGCTCTCCACTCGCCCGCCCTGTGACAGTTGGAACTGGTGCTCTCCAATCTCTCTACTCTGACAGTTGGAACTGGTGATCTCCACTCTCCCATCCTGTGGCAGTTGGAACTGGTGCTCTCCACTCTCTCTGCTCTGACAGTTGGAACTGGTGATCTCTACTCTCCCATCCTGTGACAGTTGGAACTGGTGCTCTCCACTCTCTGTCCTGTGACAGTTGAAACTGGTGCTCTCCACTCTCTGTCCTGTGACAGTTGAAACTGGTGCTCTCCACTCTCCCATCCTGTGTCAGTTTGAACTGGTGCTCTCCACTCTCCCGTCCTGTGACAGTTTGAACTGGTGCTCTCCACTCTCTATCCTGTGACAGTTGGAACTGGTGCTCTCCACTCTCTCTCCTCTGACAGTTGAAACTGGTGCTCTCCACTCTCCCGTCCTGTGACAGTTGGAACTGGTGCTCTCCACTCTCTATCCTGTGACAGTTGGAACTGGTGCTCTCCACTCTCTGTCCTGTGACAGTTAGAACTGGTGCTCTCCACTCTCTGTCCTGTGACAGTTGGAACTGGTGCTCTCCAGTCTCTGTCCTGTGACAGTTGGAACTGGTGCTCTCCATTCTCTGTCCTGTGACATTTGGAACTGGTGCTCTCCATTCCATGTCCTGTGACAGTTGGAACTGCTGCTCTCCACTCTCTTTCCTTTGACAGTTGGAACTGGTGCTCTCCACTCTCCCGTCCTGTGACAGTTTGAACTGGTGCTCTCCACTCTCCTGTCCTGTGACAGTTGGAACTGGTGCTCTCCTCTCTCTCTCCTGTGACAGTTGGAACTGGTGCTCTCCACTCTCTCTCCTGCGACAGTTGGAACTGGTGCTCTGCACTCTCTGTCCTGTGACAGTTTGAACTCGTGCCCTCTACTCTCTGTCCTGTGACAGTTTGAAACTGGCGCTCTCCACTCTCTGTCCTGTGGGAGTTGGAACTGGTGTTCTCCACTCTCTGTCCTGTGACAGTTTGAGCTCGTGCTCTCCACTCTCTGTCCTGTGACAGTTGGAACTGGTGCTCTCCATTCTCTGTCCTGTGACAGTTGAAACTGGTGCTCTCCACTCTCTGTCCTGTGACAGTTGAAACTGGTGCTCTCCACTCTCCCGTCCTGTGTCAGTTTGAACTGGTGCTCTCCACTCCCCCATCCTGTGACAGTTTGAACTGGTGCTCTCCACTCTCTATCCTGTGACAGTTGGAACTGGTGCTCTCCACTCTCTCTCCTCTGACAGTTGAAACTGGTGCTCTCCACTCTCCCGTCCTGTGACAGTTGGAACTGGTGCTCTCCACTCTCTATCCTGTGACAGTTGGAACTGGTGCTCTCCACTCTCTGTCCTGTGACAGTTAGAACTGGTGCTTTCCACTCTCTGTCCTGTGACAGTTGGAACTGGTGCTCTCCAGTCTCTGTCCTGTGCCTGTGACAGTTGGAACTGGTGCTCTCCATTCTCTGTCCTGTGACATTTGGAACTGGTGCTCTCCACTCTCTGTCCTGTGACAGTTAGAACTGGTGCTCTCCAATCTCTGTCCTGTGACAGTTGGAACTGCTGCTCTCCACTCTCCCGTCCTGTTACAGTTGGAACTGGTGCTCTCCACTCTCTTTCCTTTGACAGTTGGTACTGGTGCTCTCCACTCTGTCCTGTGACAGTTGGAACTTGTGCTCTCCACTCTCCCATCCTGTGACAGATGGAACTGGTGCTCTCCACTCTCTGTCCTGTGACAGTTAGAACTGGTGCTCTCCACTCTCCCATCCTGTGACAGCTTGAACTGGTGCTCTTCAATCTCCCGTCCTGTGACAGTTGGAACTGGTGCTCTCCACTCTCTCTACTCTGACAGTTGGAACTGGTGATCTCCACTCTCCCATCCTGTGACAGTTGGAACTGGTGCTCTTCAATCTCCCGTCCTGTGACAGTTGGAACTGGTGCTCTCCACTCTCTCTACTCTGACAGTTGGAACTGGTGATCTCCACTCTCCCGTCCTGTGACAGTTGGAACTGGTGCTCTCCACTCTCTATCCTGTGACAGTTGGAACTGGTGCTCTCCACTCTCTGTCCTGTGACAGTTAGAACTGGTGCTTTCCACTCTCTGTCCTGTGACAGTTGGAACTGGTGCTCTCCAGTCTCTGTCCTGTGCCTGTGACAGTTGGAACTGGTGCTCTCCATTCTCTGTCCTGTGACATTTGGAACTGGTGCTCTCCACTCTCTGTCCTGTGACAGTTAGAACTGGTGCTCTCCAATCTCTGTCCTGTGACAGTTGGAACTGCTGCTCTCCACTCTCCCGTCCTGTTACAGTTGGAACTGGTGCTCTCCACTCTCTTTCCTTTGACAGTTGGTACTGGTGCTCTCCACTCTGTCCTGTGACAGTTGGAACTTGTGCTCTCCACTCTCCCATCCTGTGACAGATGGAACTGGTGCTCTCCACTCTCTGTCCTGTGACAGTTAGAACTGGTGCTCTCCACTCTCCCATCCTGTGACAGCTTGAACTGGTGCTCTTCAATCTCCCGTCCTGTGACAGTTGGAACTGGTGCTCTCCACTCTCTCTACTCTGACAGTTGGAACTGGTGATCTCCACTCTCCCATCCTGTGACAGCTTGAACTGGTGCTCTTCAATCTCCCGTCCTGTGACAGTTGGAACTGGTGCTCTCCACTCTCTCTACTCTGACAGTTGGAACTGGTGATCTCCACTCTCCCATCCTGTGACAGTTGGAACTGGTGCTCTCCACTCTCTCTCTTGTGACAGTTTGAACTGGTGCTCTCCACTCTCTGTCCTGTGACAGTTGGAACTGGTGCTCTCCACTCTATCTCCTGCGACAGTTGGAACTGGTGCTCTCCACTCTCCCATCCTGTGACAGTTTGAACTGGTGCTCTCCACTCTCTGTCCTGTGACAGTTGGAACTGGTGCTCTCCACTCTCCCGTCCTGTGTCAGTTTGAACTGGTGCTCTCCACTCTATCTCCTGCGACAGTTGGAACTGGTGCTCTCCACTCTCCCATCCTGTGACAGTTTGAACTGGTGCTCTCCACTCTCTGTCCTGTGACAGTTGGAACTGGTGCTCTCCACTCTCCCGTCCTGTGTCAGTTTGAACTGGTGCTCTCCACTCTCTCATCCTGTGACAGTTGGAATTGGTGCTCTCCACTCTCTGTCCTGTGACAGTTGGAACTGATGCTCTCCACTCTCCCATCCTGTGACAGTTTGACGTGGTGTTCTCCACTCTCCCGTCCAGTGTCAGTTTGAACTGGTGCTCTCCACTCTCCCATCCTGTGACAGCTTGAACTGGTGCTCTTCAATCTCCCATTCTGTGACAGTTTGAACTGGTGCTCTCCACTCGCCCGCCCTGTGATAGTTGGAACTGGTGCTCTCCACTCTCTCTCCTCTGACAGATGGAACTGGTGATCTCCACTGTCCCATCCTGAGACAGTTGGAACTGGTGCTCTCCACTCTCTCTCCTCTGACAGTTGGAACTGGTGATCTCCACTCTCCCATCCTGTGACAGTTGGAACTGGTGCTCTCCACTCTCTGTCCTGTGACAGATGGAACTGGTGCTCTCCATTCTCTGTCCTGTGACATTTGGAACTGGTGCTCTCCATTCCATGTCCTGTGACAGTTGGAACTGCTGCTCTCCACTATCCCGTCCTGTGACAGTTGGAACTGGTGCTCTCCACTCTCTGTCCTGTGACAGATGGAACTGGTGCTCTCCACTCTCTGTCCTGTGACAGCTGAAACTGGTGCTCTCCACTCTCTGTCCTGTGACAGTTGGAACTGGTGCTCTCCACTCTCCCATCCTGTGACAGTTAGAATTGGTGCTCTCCACTCTCCCATCCTGTGACAGCTTGAACTGGTGCTCTTCAATCTCCCGTCCTGTGACAGTTTGAACTGGTGCTCTCCACTCGCCCGCCCTGTGACAGTTGGAACTGGTGCTCTCCAATCTCTCTACTCTGACAGTTGGAACTGGTGATCTCCACTCTCCCATCCTGTGGCAGTTGGAACTGGTGCTCTCCACTCTCTCTGCTCTGACAGTTGGAACTGGTGATCTCTACTCTCCCATCCTGTGACAGTTGGAACTGGTGCTCTCCACTCTCTGTCCTGTGACAGTTGAAACTGGTGCTCTCCACTCTCTGTCCTGTGACAGTTGAAACTGGTGCTCTCCACTCTCCCATCCTGTGTCAGTTTGAACTGGTGCTCTCCACTCTCCCGTCCTGTGACAGTTTGAACTGGTGCTCTCCACTCTCTATCCTGTGACAGTTGGAACTGGTGCTCTCCACTCTCTCTCCTCTGACAGTTGAAACTGGTGCTCTCCACTCTCCCGTCCTGTGACAGTTGGAACTGGTGCTCTCCACTCTCTATCCTGTGACAGTTGGAACTGGTGCTCTCCACTCTCTGTCCTGTGACAGTTAGAACTGGTGCTCTCCACTCTCTGTCCTGTGACAGTTGGAACTGGTGCTCTCCAGTCTCTGTCCTGTGACAGTTGGAACTGGTGCTCTCCATTCTCTGTCCTGTGACATTTGGAACTGGTGCTCTCCATTCCATGTCCTGTGACAGTTGGAACTGCTGCTCTCCACTCTCTTTCCTTTGACAGTTGGAACTGGTGCTCTCCACTCTGTCCTGTGACAGTTGGAACTTGTGCTCTCCACTCTCTGTCCTGTGACAGATGGAACTGGTGCTCTCCACTCTCTGTCCTGTGACAGCTGAAACTGGTGCTCTCCACTCTCCCATCCTGTGACAGTTAGAACTGGTGCTCTCCACTCTCCCATCCTGTGACAGCTTGAACTGGTGCTCTTCAATCTCCCGTCCTGTGACAGTTGGAACTGGTGCTCTCCACTCTCTCGACTCTGACAGTTGGAACTGGTGATCTCCACTCTCCCATCCTGTGACAGTTGGAACTGGTGCTCTCCACTCTCTCTCCTGTGACAGTTTGAACTGGTGCTCTCCACTCTCTGTCCTGTGACAGTTGGAACTGGTGCTCTCCACTCTATCTCCTGCGACAGTTGGAACTGGTGCTCTCCACTCTCCCATCCTGTGACAGTTTGAACTGGTGCTCTCCACTCTCTGTCCTGTGACACTTGGAACTGGTGCTCTCCACTCTCCCGTCCTGTGTCAGTTTGAACTGGTGCTCTCCACTCTCTCATCCTGTGACAGTTGGAACTGGTGCTCTCCACTCTCTGTCCTGTGACAGTTGGAACTGATGCTCTCCACTTGCCCGCCCTGTGATAGTTGGAACTGGTGCTCTACACTCTCTCTCCTCTGACAGATGGAACTGGTGATCTCCACTGTCCCATCCTGAGACAGTTGGAACTGGTGCTCTCCACTCTCTCTCCTCTGACAGTTGGAACTGGTGATCTCCACTCTCCCATCCTGTGACAGTTGGAACTGGTGCTCTCCACTCTCTGTCCTGTGACAGATGGAACTGGTGCTCTCCATTCTCTGTCCTGTGACAGCTGAAACTGGTGCTCTCCATTCCATGTCCTGTGACAGTTGGAACTGCTGCTCTCCACTATCCCGTCCTGTGACAGTTGGAACTGGTGCTCTCCACTCTCTGTCCTGTGACAGATGGAATGGGTGCTCTCCACTCTCTGTCCTGTGACAGTTGGAACTGGTGCTCTCCACTCTCCCATCCTGTGACAGTTAGAACTGGTGCTCTCCACTCTTCCATCCTGTGACAGCTTGAACTGGTGCTCTTCAATCTCCCGTCCTGTGACAGTTTGAACTGGTGCTCTCCACTCGCCCGCCCTGTGACAGTTGGAACTGGTGCTCTCCACTCTCTCTGCTCTGACAGTTGGAACTGGTGATCTCTACTCTCCCATCCTGTGACAGTTGGAACTGGTTCTCTCCACTCTCTCTCCTGTGACAGTTTGAACTGGTGCTCTCCACTCTCTGTCCTGTGACAGTTGGAACTGGTGCTCTCCACTCTATCTCCTGCGACAGTTGGAACTGGTGCTCTCCACTCTCCCATCCTGTGACAGTTTGAACTGGTGCTCTCCACTCTCTGTCCTGTGACAGTTGGAACTGGTGCTCTCCACTCTCCCGTCCTGTGTCAGTTTGAACTGGTGCTCTCCACTCTCTCATCCTGTGACAGTTGGAACTGGTGCTCTCCACTCTCTGTCCTGTGACAGTTGGAACTGATGCTCTCCACTCTCCCATCCTGTGACAGCTTGAACTGGTGCTCTTCAATCTCCCATTCTGTGACAGTTTGAACTGGTGCTCTCCACTCGCCCGCCCTGTGATAGTTGGAACTGGTGCTCTCCACTCTCTCTCCTCTGACAGATGGAACTGGTGATCTCCACTCTCCCATCCTGTGACAGTTGGAACTGGTGCTCTCCACTCTCTGTCCTGTGACAGATGGAACTGGTGCTCTTCATTCTCTGTCCTGTGACATTTGGAACTGGTGCTCTCCATTCCATGTACTGTGACAGTTGGAACTGCTGCTCTCCACTATCCCGTCCTGTGACAGTTGGAACTGGTGCTCTCCACTCTATCTCCTGCGACAGTTGGAACTGGTGCTCTCCACTCTCCCATCCTGTGACAGTTTGAACTGGTGCTCTCCACTCTCTGTCCTGTGACAGTTGGAACTGGTGCTCTCCACTCTCCCGTCCTGTGTCAGTTTGAACTGGTGCTCTCCACTCTCTCATCCTGTGACAGTTGGAACTGGTGCTCTCCACTCTCTGTCCTGTGACAGTTGGAACTGATGCTCTCCACTCTCCCATCCTGTGACAGTTTGAAGTGGTGCTCTCCACTCTCCCGTCCAGTGTCAGTTTGAACTGGTGCTCTCCACTCTCCCATCCTGTGACAGCTTGAACTGGTGCTCTTCAATCTCCCATTCTGTGACAGTTTGAACTGGTGCTCTCCACTCGCCCGCCCTGTGATAGTTGGAACTGGTGCTCTCCACTCTCTCTCCTCTGACAGTTGGAACTGGTGATCTCCACTCTCCCATCCTGTGACAGTTGGAACTGGTGCTCTACACTCTCTCTCCTCTGACAGATGGAACTGGTGATCTCCACTGTCCCATCCTGAGACAGTTGGAACTGGTGCTCTCCACTCTCTCTCCTCTGACAGTTGGAACTGGTGATCTCCACTCTCCCATCCTGTGACAGTTGGAACTGGTGCTCTCCACTCTCTGTCCTGTGACAGATGGAACTGGTGCTCTCCATTCTCTGTCCTGTGACATTTGGAACTGGTGCTCTCCATTCCATGTCCTGTGACAGTTGGAACTGCTGCTCTCCACTATCCCGTCCTGTGACAGTTGGAACTGGTGCTCTCCACTCTCTGTCCTGTGACAGATGGAACTGGTGCTCTCCACTCTCTGTCCTGTGACAGCTGAAACTGGTGCTCTCCACTCTCTGTCCTGTGACAGTTGGAACTGGTGCTCTCCACTCTCCCATCCTGTGACAGTTAGAATTGGTGCTCTCCACTCTCCCATCCTGTGACAGCTTGAACTGGTGCTCTTCAATCTCCCGTCCTGTGACAGTTTGAACTGGTGCTCTCCACTCGCCCGCCCTGTGACAGTTGGAACTGGTGCTCTCCACTCTCTCTACTCTGACAGTTGGAACTGGTGATCTCCACTCTCCCATCCTGTGGCAGTTGGAACTGGTGCTCTCCACTCTCTCTGCTCTGACAGTTGGAACTGGTGATCTCTACTCTCCCATCCTGTGACAGTTGGAACTGGTGCTCTCCACTCTCTGTCCTGTGACAGTTGAAACTGGTGCTCTCCACTCTCTGTCCTGTGACAGTTGAAACTGGTGCTCTCCACTCTCCCATCCTGTGTCAGTTTGAACTGGTGCTCTCCACTCTCCCGTCCTGTGACAGTTTGAACTGGTGCTCTCCACTCTCTATCCTGTGACAGTTGGAACTGGTGCTCTCCACTCTCTCTCCTCTGACAGTTGAAACTGGTGCTCTCCACTCTCCCGTCCTGTGACAGTTGGAACTGGTGCTCTCCACTCTCTATCCTGTGACAGTTGGAACTGGTGCTCTCCACTCTCTGTCCTGTGACAGTTAGAACTGGCGCTCTCCACTCTCTGTCCTGTGACAGTTGGAACTGGTGCTCTCCAGTCTCTGTCCTGTGACAGTTGGAACTGTTGCTCTCCATTCTCTGTCCTGTGAAATTTGGAACTGGTGCTCTCCATTCCATGTCCTGTGACAGTTGGAACTGCTGCTCTCCACTCTCTTTCCTTTGACAGTTGGAACTGGTGCTCTCCACTCTGTCCTGTGACAGTTGGAACTTGTGCTCTCCACTCTCTGTCCTGTGACAGATGGAACTGGTGCTCTCCACTCTCTGTCCTGTGACAGCTGAAACTGGTGATCTCCACTCTCCCATCCTGTGACAGTTAGAACTGGTGCTCTCCACTCTCCCATCCTGTGACAGTTTGAACTGGTGCTCTCCACTCTCTGTCCTGTGACAGTTGGAACTGGTGCTCTCCACTCTATCTCCTGCGACAGTTGGAACTGGTGCTCTCCACTCTCCCATCCTGTGACAGTTTGAACTGGTGCTCTCCACTCTCTGTCCTGTGACACTTGGAACTGGTGCTCTCCACTCTCCCGTCCTGTGTCAGTTTGAACTGGTGCTCTCCACTCTCTCATCCTGTGACAGTTGGAACTGGTGCTCTCCACTCTCTGTCCTGTGACAGTTGGAACTGATGCTCTCCACTTGCCCGCCCTGTGATAGTTGGAACTGGTGCTCTACACTCTCTCTCCTCTGACAGATGGAACTGGTGATCTCCACTGTCCCATCCTGAGACAGTTGGAACTGGTGCTCTCCACTCTCTCTCCTCTGACAGTTGGAACTGGTGATCTCCACTCTCCCATCCTGTGACAGTTGGAACTGGTGCTCTCCACTCTCTGTCCTGTGACAGATGGAACTTGTGCTCTCCATTCTCTGTCCTGTGACAGCTGAAACTGGTGCTCTCCATTCCATGTCCTGTGACAGTTGGAACTGCTGCTCTCCACTATCCCGTCCTGTGACAGTTGGAACTGGTGCTCTCCACTCTCTGTCCTGTGACAGATGGAACGGGTGCTCTCCACTCTCTGTCCTGTGACAGTTGGAACTGGTGCTCTCCACTCTCCCATCCTGTGACAGTTAGAACTGGTGCTCTCCACTCTTCCATCCTGTGACAGCTTGAACTGGTGCTCTTCAATCTCCCGTCCTGTGACAGTTTGAACTGGTGCTCTCCACTCGCCCGCCCTGTGACAGTTGGAACTGGTGCTCTCCACTCTCTCTACTCTGACAGTTGGAACTGGTGATCTCCACTCTCCCATCCTGTGGCAGTTGGAACTGGTGCTCTCCACTCTCTCTGCTCTGACAGTTGGAACTGGTGATCTCTACTCTCCCATCCTGTGACAGTTGGAACTGGTTCTCTCCACTCTCTCTCCTGTGACAGTTTGAACTGGTGCTCTCCACTCTCTGTCCTGTGACAGTTGGAACTGGTGCTCTCCACTCTATCTCCTGCGACAGTTGGAACTGGTGCTCTCCACTCTCCCATCCTGTGACAGTTTGAACTGGTGCTCTCCACTCTCTGTCCTGTGACAGTTGGAACTGGTGCTCTCCACTCTCCCGTCCTGTGTCAGTTTGAACTGGTGCTCTCCACTCTCTCATCCTGTGACAGTTGGAACTGGTGCTCTCCACTCTCTGTCCTGTGACAGTTGGAACTGATGCTCTCCACTCTCCCATCCTGTGACAGCTTGAACTGGTGCTCTTCAATCGTCCATTCTGTGACAGTTTGAACTGGTGCTCTCCACTCGCCCGCCCTGTGATAGTTGGAACTGGTGCTCTCCACTCTCTCTCCTCTGACAGATGGAACTGGTGATCTCCACTGTCCCATCCTGAGACAGTTGGAACTGGTGCTCTCCACTCTCTCTCCTCTGACAGTTGGAACTGGTGATCTCCACTCTCCCATCCTGTGACAGTTGGAACTGGTGCTCTCCACTCTCTGTCCTGTGACAGATGGAACTGGTGCTCTTCATTCTCTGTCCTGTGACATTTGGAACTGGTGCTCTCCATTCCATGTCCTGTGACAGTTGGAACTGCTGCTCTCCACTATCCCGTCCTGTGACAGTTGGAACTGGTGCTCTCCACTCTCTGTCCTGTGACAGATGGAACTGGTGCTCTCCACTCTCTGTCCTGTGACAGCTGAAACTGGTGCTCTCCACTCTCTGTCCTGTGACAGTTGGAACTGGTGCTCTCCACTCTCCCATCCTGTGACAGTTAGAATTGGTGCTCTCCACTCTCCCATCCTGTGACAGCTTGAACTGGTGCTCTTCAATCTCCCGTCCTGTGACAGTTTGAACTGGTGCTCTCCACTCGCCCGCCCTGTGACAGTTGGAACTGGTGCTCTCCACTCTCTCTACTCTGACAGTTGGAACTGGTGATCTCCACTCTCCCATCCTGTGGCAGTTGGAACTGGTGCTCTCCACTCTCTCTGCTCTGACAGTTGGAACTGGTGATCTCTACTCTCCCATCCTGTGACAGTTGGAACTGGTGCTCTCCACTCTCTGTCCTGTGACAGTTGAAACTGGTGCTCTCCACTCTCTGTCCTGTGACAGTTGAAACTGGTGCTCTCCACTCTCCCATCCTGTGTCAGTTTGAACTGGTGCTCTCCACTCCCCCATCCTGTGACAGCTTGAACTGGTGCTCTCCACTCTCCCGTCCTGTGACAGTTTGAACTGGTGCTCTCCACTCTCTATCCTGTGACAGTTGGAACTGGTGCTCTCCACTCCCTCTCCTCTGACAGTTGAAACTGGTGCTCTCCACTCTCCCGTCCTGTGACAGTTGGAACTGGTGCTCTCCACTCTCTATCCTGTGACAGTTGGAACTGGTGCTCTCCACTCTCTGTCCTGTGACAGTTAGAACTGGTGCTCTCCACTCTCTGTCCTGTGACAGTTGGAACTGGTGCTCTCCAGTCTCTGTCCTGTGACAGTTGGAACTGGTGCTCTCCACTCTCTGTCCTGTGACACTTGGAACTGGTGCTCTCCACTCTCCCGTCCTGTGTCAGTTTGAACTGGTGCTCTCCACTCTCTCATCCTGTGACAGTTGGAACTGGTGCTCTCCACTCTCTGTCCTGTGACAGTTGGAACTGATGCTCTCCACTTGCCCGCCCTGTGATAGTTGGAACTGGTGCTCTTCACTCTCTCTCCTCTGACAGATGGAACTGGTGATCTCCACTGTCCCATCCTGAGACAGTTGGAACTGGTGCTCTCCACTCTCTCTCCTCTGACAGTTGGAACTGGTGATCTCCACTCTCCCATCCTGTGACAGTTGGAACTGGTGCTCTCCACTCTCTGTCCTGTGACAGATGGAACTGGTGCTCTCCATTCTCTGTCCTGTGACAGCTGAAACTGGTGCTCTCCATTCCATGTCCTGTGACAGTTGGAACTGCTGCTCTCCACTATCCCGTCCTGTGACAGTTGGAACTGGTGCTCTCCACTCTCTGTCCTGTGACAGATGGAATGGGTGCTCTCCACTCTCTGTCCTGTGACAGTTGGAACTGGTGCTCTCCACTCTCCCATCCTGTGACAGTTAGAACTGGTGCTCTCCACTCTTCCATCCTGTGACAGCTTGAACTGGTGCTCTTCAATCTCCCGTCCTGTGACAGTTTGAACTGGTGCTCTCCACTCGCCCGCCCTGTGACAGTTGGAACTGGTGCTCTCCACTCTCTCTACTCTGACAGTTGGAACTGGTGATCTCCACTCTCCCATCCTGTGGCAGTTGGAACTGGTGCTCTCCACTCTCTCTGCTCTGACAGTTGGAACTGGTGATCTCTACTCTCCCATCCTGTGACAGTTGGAACTGGTTCTCTCCACTCTCTCTCCTGTGACAGTTTGAACTGGTGCTCTCCACTCTCTGTCCTGTGACAGTTGGAACTGGTGCTCTCCACTCTATCTCCTGCGACAGTTGGAACTGGTGCTCTCCACTCTCCCATCCTGTGACAGTTTGAACTGGTGCTCTCCACTCTCTGTCCTGTGACAGTTGGAACTGGTGCTCTCCACTCTCCCGTCCTGTGTCAGTTTGAACTGGTGCTCTCCACTCTCTCATCCTGTGACAGTTGGAACTGGTGCTCTCCACTCTCTGTCCTGTGACAGTTGGAACTGATGCTCTCCACTCTCCCATCCTGTGACAGCTTGAACTGGTGCTCTTCAATCTCCCATTCTGTGACAGTTTGAACTGGTGCTCTCCACTCGCCCGCCCTGTGATAGTTGGAACTGGTGCTCTCCACTCTCTCTCCTCTGACAGATGGAACTGGTGATCTCCACTGTCCCATCCTGAGACAGTTGGAACTGGTGCTCTCCACTCTCTCTCCTCTGACAGTTGGAACTGGTGATCTCCACTCTCCCATCCTGTGACAGTTGGAACTAGTGCTCTCCACTCTCTGTCCTGTGACAGATGGAACTGGTGCTCTTCATTCTCTGTCCTGTGACATTTGGAACTGGTGCTCTCCATTCCATGTCCTGTGACAGTTGGAACTGCTGCTCTCCACTATCCCGTCCTGTGACAGTTGGAACTGGTGCTCTCCACTCTATCTCCTGCGACAGTTGGAACTGGTGCTCTCCACTCTCCCATCCTGTGACAGTTTGAACTGGTGCTCTCCACTCTCTGTCCTGTGACAGTTGGAACTGGTGCTCTCCACTCTCCCGTCCTGTGTCAGTTTGAACTGGTGCTCTCCACTCTCTCATCCTGTGACAGTTGGAACTGGTGCTCTCCACTCTCTGTCCTGTGACAGTTGGAACTGATGCTCTCCACTCTCCCATCCTGTGACAGTTTGACGTGGTGTTCTCCACTCTCCCGTCCAGTGTCAGTTTGAACTGGTGCTCTCCACTCTCCCATCCTGTGACAGCTTGAACTGGTGCTCTTCAATCTCCCATTCTGTGACAGTTTGAACTGGTGCTCTCCACTCGCCCGCCCTGTGATAGTTGGAACTGGTGCTCTCCACTCTCTCTCCTCTGACAGTTGGAACTGGTGATCTCCACTCTCCCATCCTGTGACAGTTGGAACTGGTGCTCTACACTCTCTCTCCTCTGACAGATGGAACTGGTGATCTCCACTGTCCCATCCTGAGACAGTTGGAACTGGTGCTCTCCACTCTCTCTCCTCTGACAGTTGGAACTGGTGATCTCCACTCTCCCATCCTGTGACAGTTGGAACTGGTGCTCTCCACTCTCTGTCCTGTGACAGATGGAACTGGTGCTCTCCATTCTCTGTCCTGTGACATTTGGAACTGGTGCTCTCCATTCCATGTCCTGTGACAGTTGGAACTGCTGCTCTCCACTATCCCGTCCTGTGACAGTTGGAACTGGTGCTCTCCACTCTCTGTCCTGTGACAGATGGAACTGGTGCTCTCCACTCTCTGTCCTGTGACAGCTGAAACTGGTGCTCTCCATTCTCTGTCCTGTGACAGTTGGAACTGGTGCTCTCCACTCTCCCATCCTGTGACAGTTAGAATTGGTGCTCTCCACTCTCCCATCCTGTGACAGCTTGAACTGGTGCTCTTCAATCTCCCGTCCTGTGACAGTTTGAACTGGTGCTCTCCACTCGCCCGCCCTGTGACAGTTGGAACTGGTGCTCTCCACTCTCTCTACTCTGACAGTTGGAATTGGTGATCTCCACTCTCCCATCCTGTGGCAGTTGGAACTGGTGCTCTCCACTCTCTCTGCTCTGACAGTTGGAACTGGTGATCTCTACTCTCCCATCCTGTGACAGTTGGAACTGGTGCTCTCCACTCTCTGTCCTGTGACAGTTGAAACTGGTGCTCTCCACTCTCTGTCCTGTGACAGTTGAAACTGGTGCTCTCCACTCTCCCATCCTGTGTCAGTTTGAACTGGTGCTCTCCACTCTCCCGTCCTGTGACAGTTTGAACTGGTGCTCTCCACTCTCTATCCTGTGACAGTTGGAACTGGTGCTCTCCACTCTCTCTCCTCTGACAGTTGAAACTGGTGCTCTCCACTCTCCCGTCCTGTGACAGTTGGAACTGGTGCTCTCCACTCTCTATCCTGTGACAGTTGGAACTGGTGCTCTCCACTCTCTGTCCTGTGACAGTTAGAACTGGTGCTCTCCACTCTCTTTCCTTTGACAGTTGGAACTGGTGCTCTCCACTCTGTCCTGTGACAGTTGGAACTTGTGCTCTCCACTCTCTGTCCTGTGACAGATGGAACTGGTGCTCTCCACTCTCTGTCCTGTGACAGCTGAAACTGGTGCTCTCCACTCTCCCATCCTGTGACAGTTAGAACTGGTGCTCTCCACTCTCCCATCCTGTGACAGCTTGAACTGGTGCTCTTCAATCTCCCGTCCTGTGACAGTTGGAACTGGTGCTCTCCACTCTCTCGACTCTGACAGTTGGAACTGGTGATCTCCACTCTCCCATCCTGTGACAGTTGGAACTGGTGCTCTCCACTCTCTCTCCTGTGACAGTTTGAACTGGTGCTCTCCACTCTCTGTCCTGTGACAGTTGGAACTGGTGCTCTCCACTCTATCTCCTGCGACAGTTGGAACTGGTGCTCTCCACTCTCCCATCCTGTGACAGTTTGAACTGGTGCTCTCCACTCTCTGTCCTGTGACACTTGGAACTGGTGCTCTCCACTCTCCCGTCCTGTGTCAGTTTGAACTGGTGCTCTCCACTCTCTCATCCTGTGACAGTTGGAACTGGTGCTCTCCACTCTCTGTCCTGTGACAGTTGGAACTGATGCTCTCCACTTGCCCGCCCTGTGATAGTTGGAACTGGTGCTCTACACTCTCTCTCCTCTGACAGATGGAACTGGTGATCTCCACTGTCCCATCCTGAGACAGTTGGAACTGGTGCTCTCCACTCTCTCTCCTCTGACAGTTGGAACTGGTGATCTCCACTCTCCCATCCTGTGACAGTTGGAACTGGTGCTCTCCACTCTCTGTCCTGTGACAGATGGAACTTGTGCTCTCCATTCTCTGTCCTGTGACAGCTGAAACTGGTGCTCTCCATTCCATGTCCTGTGACAGTTGGAACTGCTGCTCTCCACTATCCCGTCCTGTGACAGTTGGAACTGGTGCTCTCCACTCTCTGTCCTGTGACAGATGGAACGGGTGCTCTCCACTCTCTGTCCTGTGACAGTTGGAACTGGTGCTCTCCACTCTCCCATCCTGTGACAGTTAGAACTGGTGCTCTCCACTCTTCCATCCTGTGACAGCTTGAACTGGTGCTCTTCAATCTCCCGTCCTGTGACAGTTTGAACTGGTGCTCTCCACTCGCCCGCCCTGTGACAGTTGGAACTGGTGCTCTCCACTCTCTCTACTCTGACAGTTGGAACTGGTGATCTCCACTCTCCCATCCTGTGGCAGTTGGAACTGGTGCTCTCCACTCTCTCTGCTCTGACAGTTGGAACTGGTGATCTCTACTCTCCCATCCTGTGACAGTTGGAACTGGTTCTCTCCACTCTCCCTCCTGTGACAGTTTGAACTGGTGCTCTCCACTCTCTGTCCTGTGACAGTTGGAACTGGTGCTCTCCACTCTATCTCCTGCGACAGTTGGAACTGGTGCTCTCCACTCTCCCATCCTGTGACAGTTTGAACTGGTGCTCTCCACTCTCTGTCCTGTGACAGTTGGAACTGGTGCTCTCCACTCTCCCGTCCTGTGTCAGTTTGAACTGGTGCTCTCCACTCTCTCATCCTGTGACAGTTGGAACTGGTGCTCTCCACTCTCTGTCCTGTGACAGTTGGAACTGATGCTCTCCACTCTCCCATCCTGTGACAGCTTGAACTGGTGCTCTTCAATCGTCCATTCTGTGACAGTTTGAACTGGTGCTCTCCACTCGCCCGCCCTGTGATAGTTGGAACTGGTGCTCTCCACTCTCTCTCCTCTGACAGATGGAACTGGTGATCTCCACTGTCCCATCCTGAGACAGTTGGAACTGGTGCTCTCCACTCTCTCTCCTCTGACAGTTGGAACTGGTGATCTCCACTCTCCCATCCTGTGACAGTTGGAACTGGTGCTCTCCACTCTCTGTCCTGTGACAGATGGAACTGGTGCTCTTCATTCTCTGTCCTGTGACATTTGGAACTGGTGCTCTCCATTCCATGTCCTGTGACAGTTGGAACTGCTGCTCTCCACTATCCCGTCCTGTGACAGTTGGAACTGGTGCTCTCCACTCTCTGTCCTGTGACAGATGGAACTGGTGCTCTCCACTCTCTGTCCTGTGACAGCTGAAACTGGTGCTCTCCACTCTCTGTCCTGTGACAGTTGGAACTGGTGCTCTCCACTCTCCCATCCTGTGACAGTTAGAATTGGTGCTCTCCACTCTCCCATCCTGTGACAGCTTGAACTGGTGCTCTTCAATCTCCCGTCCTGTGACAGTTTGAACTGGTGCTCTCCACTCGCCCGCCCTGTGACAGTTGGAACTGGTGCTCTCCACTCTCTCTACTCTGACAGTTGGAACTGGTGATCTCCACTCTCCCATCCTGTGGCAGTTGGAACTGGTGCTCTCCACTCTCTCTGCTCTGACAGTTGGAACTGGTGATCTCTACTCTCCCATCCTGTGACAGTTGGAACTGGTGCTCTCCACTCTCTGTCCTGTGACAGTTGAAACTGGTGCTCTCCACTCTCTGTCCTGTGACAGTTGAAACTGGTGCTCTCCACTCTCCCATCCTGTGTCAGTTTGAACTGGTGCTCTCCACTCCCCCATCCTGTGACAGCTTGAACTGGTGCTCTCCACTCTCCCGTCCTGTGACAGTTTGAACTGGTGCTCTCCACTCTCTATCCTGTGACAGTTGGAACTGGTGCTCTCCACTCCCTCTCCTCTGACAGTTGAAACTGGTGCTCTCCACTCTCCCGTCCTGTGACAGTTGGAACTGGTGCTCTCCACTCTCTATCCTGTGACAGTTGGAACTGGTGCTCTCCACTCTCTGTCCTGTGACAGTTAGAACTGGTGCTCTCCACTCTCTGTCCTGTGACAGTTGGAACTGGTGCTCTCCAGTCTCTGTCCTGTGACAGTTGGAACTGGTGCTCTCCATTCTCTGTCCTGTGACATTTGGAACTGGTGCTCTCCACTCTCTGTCCTGTGACAGTTGGAACTGCTGCTCTCCACTCTCTTTCCTTTGACAGTTGGAACTGGTGCTCTCCACTCTGTCCTGTGACAGTTGGAACTTGTGCTCTCCACTCTCTGTCCTGTGACAGATGGAACTGGTGCTCTCCACTCTCTGTCCTGTGACAGCTGAAACTGGTGCTCTCCACTCTCCCATCCTGTGACAGTTAGAACTGGTGCTCTCCACTCTCCCATCCTGTGACAGTTGGAACTGGTGATCTCCACTCTCCCATCCTGTGACAGTTGGAACTGGTGCTCTCCACTCTCTCTCCTGTGACAGTTTGAACTGGTGCTCTCCACTCTCTGTCCTGTGACAGATGGAACTGGTGCTCTCCACTCCATCTCCTGCGACAGTTGGAACTGGTGCTCTCCACTCTCCCATCCTGTGACAGTTTGAACTGGTGCTCTCCACTCTCTGTCCTGTGACACTTGGAACTGGTGCTCTCCACTCTCCCGTCCTGTGTCAGTTTGAACTGGTGCTCTCCACTCTCTCATCCTGTGACAGTTGGAACTGGTGCTCTCCACTCTCTGTCCTGTGACAGTTGGAACTGATGCTCTCCACTCTCCCATCCTGTGACAGTTTGAACTGGTGCTCTGCACTCTCCCGTCCAGTGTCAGTTTGAACTGGTGCTCTCCACTCTCCATCCTGTGACAGCTTGAACTGGTGCTCTTCAATCTCCCATTCTGTGACAGTTTGAACTGGTGCTCTCCACTCGCCCGCCCTGTGACAGTTGGAACTGATGCTCTCCACTCTCCCATCCTGTGACAGTTTGAACTGGTGCTCTGCACTCTCCCGTCCAGTGTCAGTTTGAACTGGTGCTCTCCACTCTCCATCCTGTGACAGCTTGAACTGGTGCTCTTCAATCTCCCATTCTGTGATAGTTGGAACTGGTGCTCTACACTCTCTCTCCTCTGACAGATGGAACTGGTGATCTCCACTGTCCCATCCTGAGACAGTTGGAACTGGTGCTCTCCACTCTCTCTCCTCTGACAGTTGGAACTGGTGATCTCCACTCTCCCATCCTGTGACAGTTGGAACTGGTGCTCTCCACTCTCTGTCCTGTGACAGATGGAACTGGTGCTCTCCATTCTCTGTCCTGTGACATTTGGAACTGGTGCTCTCCATTCCATGTCCTGTGACAGTTGGAACTGGTGCTCTCCACTCTCTGTCCTGTGACAGATGGAACGGGTGCTCTCCACTCTCTGTCCTGTGACAGTTGGAACTGGTGCTCTCCACTCTCCCATCCTGTGACAGTTAGAACTGGTGCTCTCCACTCTCTGTCCTGTGACAGTTGGAACTGGTGCTCTCCACTCTCCCGTCCTGTGTCAGTTTGAACTGGTGCTCTCCACTCTCTCGTTCTGTGACAGTTGGAACTGGTGCTCTCCACTCTCTGTACTTTGACAGTTTGAACTGGTGCTCTCCACTCTCTGTCCTGTGAGAGTTGGAACTGGTGCTCTCCACTCTCCCGTCCTGTGACAGTTGGAACTGGTGCTCTCCACTCTCTGTCCTGTGACAGCTTGAACTGGTGCTCACCATTCTCTCACCTGTGCCGGTTGGAACTGGTGCTCTCCATTCTCCCATCCTGTGATAGCTTGAACTGGTTCTCACCATTCTCTCTCCAGTGACAGTTGGAACTGGTGCTCTCCACTCTCCCGTCCTGTGACAGTTTGAACTGGTGCTCTCCAATCTCCGGTCCTGTGACAGTTGGAACTGGTGCTCTACACTCTCTCTCCTGTGACAGTTGGAAATGGTGCTCTCCACTATCTCTCCAGCGATAGTTGGAACTGGTGATCTGCCTCTCTGTCCTGTGACAGTTTGAACTGGTGCTCTCCACTCTCTGTCCTGTGACAGTTGGAACTGGTGCTCTCCACTCTCTGTCCTGTGACATTTGGAACTGATGCTCTCCACTCTCTGTCCTGTGACAGTTGGAACTGCTGCTCTCCACTCTCCCATCCTGTGACAGTTGGAACTGGTGCTCTCCACTCTCTGTCCTGTGACATTTGGAACTGGTGCTCTCCACTCTCTGTCCTGTGACAGTTAGAACTGGTGCTCTCCACTCTCCCATCCTGTGACAGCTTGAACTGGTGCTCTTCAATCTCCCGTCCTGTGATAGTTTGAACTGGTGCTCTCCACTCGCCCGTCCCGTGACAGTTGGAACTGGTGCTCTCCCCTCTCTCTCATCTGACAGTTGGAACTGGTGATCTCCACTCTCCCATCCTGTGACAATTGGAACTGGTGCTCTCCACTCTCTCTCCTCTGACAGTTGGAACTGGTGCTCTCCACTCTCTGTCCTGTGACATTTGGAACTGGTGCTCTCCACTCTCTGTCCTGTGACAGTTTGAACTGGGGCTCTCCACTCCATGTCCTGTGTCAGCTTGAACTGGTGCTCTCCACTCTCCCATCGTGTGACAGTTTGAACTGGTGCTCTCCACTCGCCCGTCCTGTGACAGTTGGAACTGGTGCTCTCCACTCTCTCTCCTCTGACAGTTGGAACTGGTGCTCTCCACTCTCTGTCCTGTGACAGTTGGAACTGCTGCTCTCCACTCTCTCTCATCTGACAGTTGGAACTGGTGATCTCCACTCTACCATCCTGTGACAGTTGGAACTGGTGCTCTCCACTCTCTCTCCTCTTACAGTTGGAACTGGTGATCTCCACTCTCTGTCCTGTGACAGTTGGAACTGGTGCCCTCCACTCTCCCGTCCTGTGTCAGTTTGAACTGGTGCTCTCCACTCGCCCGTCCTGTGACAGTTGGAACTGGTGCTCTCCACTCTCTGTCCTGGGGCAGTTGGAACTGGTGCTCTCCACTCTCTGTCCTGTGACAGTTGAAACTCGTGCTCTCCACTCTCCCGTCCTGTGTCAGTTTGAACTGGTGCTCTCCACTCTCCCATCCTCTTGACAGCTTGAACTGGTGGTCTCCACTCTCCCGTCCTGTGACAGTTGGAACTGGTGCTCTCCACTCTCTGTCCTGTGACAGTTTGAAAATGGTGCTCTCCACTCTCTGACCTGTGACAGTTGAAACTGGTGCTCTCCACTCTCTGTCCTGTGACAGTTGAAACTGGTGCTCTCCACTCTCTGTCCTGTGACAGTTGGAACTGATGATATCCACTCTCCCATCCTGTGACAGTTGGAACTGGTGATCTCCACTCTCCAATCCTGTGACAGTTGGAACTGGTGTTCTCCACTCTCTCTCCTGTGACTGTTTGAACTGGTGCTCTCCGCTCTATCTCCTGCAACAGTTGGAACCGGTGCTCTCCACTCTCCCATCCTGTGACAGTTTGAACTGCTGCTCTCCACTCTATGTCCTGTGACAGTTGGAAATGGTGCTCTGCACTCTTCCGTGCTGTGTCAGTTTGAACTGGTGCTCTCCACTCTCTCGTCCTGTGACAGTTGGAACTAGTGCTCTCCACTCTCTGTCCTGTGACAGCTTGAACTGGTGCTCTCCACTCTCTGTCCTGTGAGAGTTGGAACTGGTGCTCTGCACTCTCCCGTCCTGTGACAGTTGGAACTGGTGCTCTGCACTCTCTGTCCTGTGACAGCTTGAACTGGTGCTCACCATTCTCTCTCCTGTGCCGGTTGGAACTGGTGCCCTCCATTCTCCCATCCTGTGATAGCTTGAACTGGTGCTCACCATTCTCTCTCCAGTGACGGTTTGAACTGGTGCTCTCCACTCTCCCGTCCTGTGACAATTTGAACTGGTGCTCTCCACTCTCCCGTCCTGTGACAGTTTGAAATGGTGCTCTCCACTCTCTCATCCTGTAACAATTAGTACTGGTGCTCTCCACTCTCTGTCCTGTGACAGTTGAAACTGGTGCTCTCCACTCTCTGTCCTGTGACAGTTGAAACTGGTGCTCTCCACTCTCTGTCCTGTGACAGTTGGAACTGGTGCTCTCCACTCTCTGTCCTCTGACAGTTGGAACTGGTGCTCTCCACTCTCTGTCCTCTGACAGTTGGAACTGGTGCTCTCCATTCTCTGTCCTGTGACAGTTGGAACTGATGCTCTCCACTCTCTGTCCTGTGACAGTTTGAAACTGGCGCTCTCCACTCTCTGTCCTGTGACAGTTTGAAACTGGCGCTCTCCACTCTCCCGTCCTGTGACAGTTGGAACTGGTGCTCTCCACTCTCTGTCCTGTGACAGTTGGAACTGGTGCTTTCCACTCTCTGTCCTGTGACAGTTGGAACTGGTGCTCTCCACTCTCTCCTGTGACAGTTGGAACTGATGATATCCACTCTCCCATCCTGTGACAGTTGGAACTGGTGATCTCCACTCTCCAATCCTGTGACAGTTGGAACTGGTGTTCTCCACTCTCTCTCCTGTGACAGTTTGAACTGGTGCTCTCCGCTCTATCTCCTGCGACAGTTGGAACTGGTGCTCTCCACTCTATCTCCTGCAACAGTTGGAACTGGTGCTCTCCACTCTCCCATCCTGTGACAGTTTGAACTGCTGCTCTCCACTCTCTGTCCTGTGACAGTTGGAACTGGTGCTCTGCACTCTTTCGGGCTGTGTCAGTTTGAACTGGTGCTCTCCACTCTCTCGTCCTGTGACAGTTGGAACTAGTGCTCTCCACTCTCTGTCCTGTGACAGCTTGAACTGGTGCTCCCCACTCGCTGTCCTGTGAGAGTTGGAACTGGTGCTCTCCACTCTCCCGTCCTGTGACAGTTGGAACTGGTGCTCTCCACTCTCTGTCCTGTGACAGCTTGAACTGGTGCTCACCATTCTCTCTCCTGTGCCGGTTGGAAATGGTGCCCTCCATTCTCCCATCCTGTGATAGCTTGAACTGGTGCTCACCATTTTCTCTCCAGTGACGGTTGGAACTGGTGCTCTCCACTCTCCTGTCCTGTGACAGTTTGAACTGGTGCTCTGCACTCTCTCTCCTGTGACAGTTGGAACTGGTGCTCTCCACTCTCTCATCCTGTAACAATTAGTACTGGTGCTCTCCACTCTCTGTCCTGTGACAGTTGAAACTGGTGCTCTCCACTCTCTGTCCTGTGACAGTTGAAACTGGTGCTCTCCACTCTCTGTCCTGTGACAGTTGGAACTGATGCTCTCCGCTCTCTGTCCTGTGACAGTTTGAAACTGGCGCTCTCCACTCTCCCGTCCTGTGACAGTTGGAACTGGTGCTCTCCACTCTCTGTCCTGTGACAGTTTGAACTGGTGCTCTCCACTCTCTGTCCTGTGACAGTTTGAAACTGGCGCTCTCCACTCTCCCGTCCTGTGACAGTTGGAACTGGTGCTCTCCACTCTCTGTCCTGCGACAGTTGGAACTGGTGCTTTCCACTCTCTGTCCTGTGACAGTTGGAACTGGTGCTCTCCACTCTCTCCTGTGACAGCTTGAAACTGGCGCTCTCCACTCTCTGTCCTGTGACATTTGGAACTGGTGCTCTCCACTCCCTGTCCTGTGACAGTTGGAACTGGTGCTCTCCACTCTCTGTCCTGTGACAGTTGGAACTGGTGCTCTCCACTCTCTGTCCTGTGACAGTTTGAACTGGTGCTCTCCACTCCATGTCCTGTGACAGTTGGAACTGCTGCTCTCCACTCTCCCGTCCTGTGACAGTTGGAACTGCTGCTCTCCACTCTCTGTCCTGTGACAGTTGGAACTGGTGCTCTCCACTCTCCCGTGCTGTGTCAGTTTGAACTGGTGCTCTCCACTCTCTCGTCCTGTGACAGTTGGAACTAGTGCTCTCCACTCTCCCGTCCTGTGACAGTTTGAAACTGGTGCTCTCCACTCTCCCGTCCTGTGACAGTTGGAACTGGTGCCCTCCACTCTCCCGTCCTGTGTCAGTTTGAACTGGTGCTCTCCACTCGCCCGTCCTGTGACAGTTGGAACTGGTGCTCTCCACTCTCTGTCCTGGGGCAGTTGGAACTGGTGCTCTCCAATCTCTGTCCTGTAACAGTTTGAACTGATGCTCTCCACTCTCTGTCCTGTGACAGTTTAACTGGTGCTCTTCACTCTCTGTCCTGTGACAGTTGAAACTCGTGCTCTCCACTCTCCCGTCCTGTGTCAGTTTGAACTGGTGCTCTCCACTCTCCCATCCTCTTGACAGCTTGAACTGGTGCTCTCCACTCTCCCGTCCTGTGACAGTTGGAACTGGTGCTCTCCACTCTCTGTCCTGTGACAGTTTGAAAATGGTGCTCTCCACTCTCTGTCCTGTGACAGTTGAAACTGGTGCTCTCCACTCTCTGTCCTGTGACAGTTGAAACTGGTGCTCTCCACTCTCTGTCCTCTGACAGTTGAAACTGGTGCTCTCCACTCTCTGTCCTGTGACAGTTGGAACTGGTGCTCTCCACTCTCTGTCCTGTGACAGTTTGAACTGGTGCTCTCCACTCTCTGTCCTGTGACAGTTGGAACTGATGATATCCACTCTCCCATCCTGTGACAGTTGGAACTGGTGCTCTCCACTCTCTGTCCTGTGACAGTTAAAACTGGTGCTCTCCACTCTCTGTCCTGTGACAGTTTGAACTGGTGCTCTCCACTCTCTGTCCTGTGACAGTTGGAACTGATGATATCCACTCTCCCATCCTGTGACAGTTGGAACTGGTGATCTCCACTCTCCAATCCTGTGACAGTTGGAACTGGTGTTCTCCACTCTCTCTCCTGTGACAGTTTGAACTGGTGCTCTCCGCTCTATCTCCTGCGACAGTTGGAACTGGTGCTCTCCACTCTATCTCCTGCCACAGTTGGAACTGGTGCTCTCCACTCTCCCATCCTGTGACAGTTTGAACTGCTGCTCTCCACTCTCTCGTCCTGTGACAGTTGGAACTAGTGCTCTCCACTCTCTGTCCTGTGACAGCTTGAACTGGTGCTCTCCACTCTCTGTCCTGTGAGAGTTGGAACTGGTGCTCTCCACTCTCCCGTCCTGTGACAGTTGGAACTGGTGCTCTGCACTCTCTGTCCTGTGACAGCTTGAACTGGTGCTCACCATTCTCTCTCCTGTGCCGGTTGGAACTGGTGCCCTCCATTCTCCCATCCTGTGATAGCTTGAACTGGTGCTCACCATTCTCTCTCCAGTGACAGTTTGAAACTGGTGCTCTCCACTCTCTCATCCTGTAACAATTAGTACTGGTGCTCTCCACTCTCTGTCCTGTGACAGTTGAAACTGGTGCTCTCCACTCTGTGTCCTGTGACAGTTGGAACTGGTGCTCTCCACTCTCTGTCCTCTGACAGTTGGAACTGGTGCTCTCCACTCTCTGTCCTGTGACAGTTTGAAACTGGCGCTCTCCACTCTCCCGTCCTGTGACAGTTGGAACTGGTGCTCTCCACTCTCTGTCCTGTGACAGTTTGAACTGGTGCTCTCCACTCTCTGTCCTGTGACAGTTTGAAACTGGCGCTCTCCACTCTCCCGTCCTGTGACAGTTGGAACTGGTGCTCTCCACTCTCTGTCCTGTGACAGTTGGAACTGGTGCTTTCCACTCTCTGTCCTGTGACAGTTGGAACTGGTGCTCTCCACTCTCTCCTGTGACAGCTTGAAACTGGCGCTCTCCACTCTCTGTCCTGTGACATTTGGAACTGCTGCTCTCCACTCTCTGTCCTTTGACAGTTGGAACTGGTGCTCTCCACTCTCTGTCCTGTGACAGTTGGAACTAGTGCTCTCCACTCTCTGTCCTGTGACAGTTGGAACTGGTGCTCTCCACTCTCTCCTGTGACAGTTTGAAACTGGCGCTCTCCACTCTCCCGTCCTGTGACAGTTGGAACTGGTGCTCTGCACTCTCTGTCCTGTGACAGTTTGAAACTGGCGCTCTCCACTCTCTGTCCTGTGACAGTTGGAACTCGTGCTTTCCACTCTCTGTCCTGTGACAGTTGGATCTGGTGCTCTCCACTCTCTCCTGTGACAGCTTGAAACTGGCGCTCTCCACTCTCTGTCCTGTGACATTTGGAACTGGTGCTCTCCACTCTCTGTCCTGTGACAGTTGTAACTGGTGCTCTCCACGCTCTGTCCTGTGACAGTTTGAAACTGGTGCTCGCCACTCTCCCGTCCTGTGACAGTTGGAACTGGTGCTCTCCACTCTCTGTCCTGTGACAGTTTGAACTGGTGCTCTGCACTCTCTGTCCTGTGACAGTTTGAAACTGGCGCTCTCCACTCTCCCGTCCTGTGACAGTTGGAACTGGTGCTCTCCACTCTCTGTCCTGTGACAGTTGGAACTGGTGCTCTCCACTCTCTCCTGTGACAGCTTGAAACTGGCGCTCTCCACTCTCTGTCCTGTGACATTTGGAACTGGTGCTCTCCACTCCCTGTCCTGTGACAGTTGGAACTAGTGCTCTCCACTCTCTGTCCTGTGACAGTTGTAACTGGTGCTCTCCACGCTCTGTCCTGTGACAGTTGGAACTAGTGCTCTCCACTCTCTGTCCTGTGACAGTTGGAACTGGTGCTCTCCACTCTCTATCCTGTGACAGTTGGAACTGGTGCTCTCCACTCTCTGTCCTGTGACAGTTAGAACTGGTGCTCTCCACTCTCTGTCCTGTGACAGTTGGAACTGGTGCTCTCCATTCTCTGTCCTGTGACATTTGGAACTGGTGCTCTCCACTTCCTGTCCTGTGACAGTTGGAACTGGTGCTCTCCACTCTCTGTCCTGTGACAGTTGGAACTAGTGCTCTCCACTCTCTGTTCTGTGACAGTTGTAACTGGTGCTCTCCACGCTCTGTCCTGTGACAGTTGGAACTGGTGCTCTCCACTCGCTGTCCTGTGACAGTTGGAACTGCTGCTCTCCACTCTCCCGTCCTGTGACATTTGGAACTGGTGCTCTCCACTTCCTGTCCTGTGACAGTTGGAACTGGTGCTCTCCACTCTCTGTCCTGTGACAGTTGGAACTAGTGCTCTCCACTCTCTGTTCTGTGACAGTTGTAACTGGTGCTCTGCACGCTCTGTCCTGTGACAGTTGGAACTGGTGCTCTCCACTCGCTGTCCTGTGACAGTTGGAACTGCTGCTCTCCACTCTCCCGTCCTGTGACAGTTGGAACTGCTGCTCTCCACTCTCTGTCCTTTGACAGTTGGAACTGGTGCTCTCCACTCTGTGTCCTGTGACAGTTGGAACTTGTGCTCTCCACTCTCCCGTCCTGTGACAGTTGGAACTGGGGCTCTCCACTCTCCCGTTGGTGTAGGAGGGAGGGCTTTAGTTTCCTGAACAATTGGGAACGCTTCTGGGGTAGGTGGGAGCTTTACAAGTCGGACAGGTTACACCTCAACAGAGACGGGACCAATGTTCTCGCGGGTGGTTTTGATAGTAAAGTTGGGAGCACTTTAAAGCAGCTTGGCAGGGGATGGGAACACAGGAGAGGGCTGTGAGCTAGTTAGGGTGGGTGAGAGCTCAGATGAACAGAACCCCAAGAAAGAATGCAAAAGGCAGGAGGCAACAGAGCAGAATAGCACTGGTGTAAGTGTTATCCACAAGGTGATAGGAAGGGACAATATATATGAATATGAAGGGGCTGCAGGAGGGATCAAAACTAAAAATCATGGTTTAAAAACCAGTATTAAAACACTTTACCTAAACACATGCAGAATTCGAAACAAAGTAAATGAGTTGACGGCACAAATCATTACAAATTGGTATGCTTTGGTGGCCATTACTGAAACTTGGTTGCAGGGTGGCCAAGACTGGGAATTAAACATTCAGGGGTATCTGACAATTCGGAAAGATAGACAAGAGGGGAAGGGAGGTGAGGTAGCTCTTTTAATGAAGGATGATATCAGGGCAGTTGTGAGAGACAATATTGGCTCCAATGAACAAAATGTTGAATCATTGTGGGTGGTGATTAGAGATAGTAAGGGGAAAAAGTCACTGGTAGGCATAGTTTATAGGCCCCCAAATAATAACTTCACGGTGGGGCGGACAATAATCTACGAAATAATGGAGGCATGTGAAAAAGGAACGGCAGTAATCATGGGGGATTTTAACCTCCATATCGATTGGTCAAATCAAATCGCGTGGGGTAGCCTTGAGGAGGAATTCATAGAATGCATACGGGATTGTTTCTTAGAACAGTATGTTACAGAACCTACAAGGGAGCAAGCTATCTTAGATCTGGTCCTGTGTAATGAGACAGGAATAATAAACGATCTCCTAGTAAAAGATCCTCTCGGAATGAGTGATCACAGTATGGTTGAATTTGTAATACAGATTGAGGGTGAGGAAGTAGTATCTCAAACGAGCGTACTATGCTTAAACAAAGGGGACTACAGTGGGATGAGGGAAGAATTGGCTAAAGTAGACTGGGAACACAGACTAAACGGTGGCACAATTGAGGAACAGTGGAGGACTTTTAAGGAGCTCTTTCATAGTGCTCAATAAAAATATATTCCAGTGAAAAAGAAGGGCAGTAAGAGAAGGGATAACCAGCCGTGGATAACCAAAGAATAAAGGAGAGTATCAAATTAAAAACCAATGTGTATAAGGTGGCCAAGGTTAGTGGGAAACTAGAAGATTGGGAAAATTTTAAACAACAGCAAAGAATGACGATGAAAGCAATAAAGAAATGAAAGATAGATTACGGAAGTAAACTTGCGCAAAACATAAAAAAAGATAGTAAAAGCTTTTACCGATATATAAAATGGAAAAGCATTACTAAAGTAAATGTTGGTCCCTTAGAAGATGAGAAGGGGGATTTAATAATGGGAAATGTGCAAATGGCTGAGACCTTAAACAATTATTTTGCTTCGGTCTTCACAGTGGAAGACACAAAAACCATGCCAAAATTTGCTGGTCACGGGAATGTGGGAAGGGAGGACCTTGAAACAATCATTATCACTTGCGGGTAGTGCTGGACAGGCGAATGGGACTCAAGGTAGACAAGTCCCCTGGTCCTGATGAAATGCATCCCAGGGTATTAAAAGAAATGGCGGAAGTTATAGCAGATGCATTCGTTATAATCTACCAAAATTCTCTGGACTGTGGAGATCGGATTGGAAAGCAGCTAATGTAACGCCTCTGTTTAAAAAAGGGGGCAGTCAAAAGGCAGGTAACTATAGGCCGGTTAGTTTAACATCTGTAGTGGGGAAAATGCTTGAAGCTATCATTAAGGAAGAAATAGCGGGACATCTAGATAGGAATAGTGCAATCAACCAGACGCAACATGGATTCATGAAGGGGAAATCATATTTAACTAATTTACTGGAATTCTTTGAGGATATAATGAGCATGGTGGATAGAGGTGTACCGATGGATGTGGTGTATTTAGATTTCTAAAAGGCATTCAATAAAGGTGCCACACAAAAGGTTACTGCAGAAGATAAAGGAACGCGGAGTCAGAGGAAATGTATTAGCATGGATCGAGAATTGGCTGGCTAACAGAAAGCAGAGAGTTGGGATAAATGGGTCCTTTTCGGGTTGGAAATCGGTGGTTAGTGGTGTGCCACAGGGATTGCTGCTGGGACCACAACTGTTTACAATATGCATAGATGACCTGGAAGAGGGGACAGAGTGTAGTGTAACAAAATTTGCAGATGACACAAAGATGAGTAGGAAAGCGGGTTGTGTAGAGGACACAGAGAGGCTGCAAAGAGATTTAGATAGGTTAAGCGAATGGGCTAAGGTTTGGCAGATGGAATACAATGTCGGAAAATGTGAGGTCATCCACCTTGGGAAAAAAAAACAGTAAAAGGAAATATTATTTGAATGGGGAGAAATTACAACATGCTGTGGTGCAGAGGGACCTGGGGGTCCTTGTGCATGAATCCCAAAAAGTTAGTTTGCAGGTGCAGCAGGCAATCAGGAAGGCGAATGGAATGTTGGCCTTCATTGCGTGAGGGATGGAGTACAAAAGCAGGGAGGTCCTGCTGCAACTGTACAGGGTATTAGTGAGGCTGCACCTGGAGTACTGTGTGCAGTTTTGGTCACCTTACTTAAGGAAGGATATACTAGCTTTGGAGGGGGTACAGAGACGATTCACTAGGCTGATTCCGGAGATGAGGGGTTTACCTTATGATGATAGACTGAGTAGACTGGGTCTTTACTTGTTGGAGTTCAGAAGAATGAGGGGTGATCTTATAGAAACATTTAAAATAATGAAAGGGATAGACAGGATAGAGGCAGAGAGGTTGTTTCCACTGGTTGGGGAGACTAGAACTAGGGGGCACAGCCTCAAAATACGGGGGAGCCGATTTAAAACCGAGTTGAGAAGGAATTTATTCTCCCAGAGGGTTGTGAATCTGTGGAATTCTCTGCCCAAGGAAGCAGTTGAGGCTAGCTCATTGAATACATTCAAATCACAGATAGATAGATTTTTAACCAATAAGGGAATTAAGGGTTATGGGGAGTGGGCGGGTAAGTGAAGCTGAGTCCACGGCCAGATCAGCCATGATCTTGTTGAATGGCGGAGCAGGCTCAAGGGGCTAGATGGCCTACTCCTGTTCCTAATTCTTATGTTCTTATGTTCTTATTAATGTTAGGGAAGTCCAGAACCAGGGGTCACAGTCTAAGGATAAGGGGTAAGCCATTTAGGACCGAGATGAGGAGAAACTTCTTCACCCAGAGAGTGGTGAACCTGTCGAATTCTCTCCGACAGAAAGTTGTTGAGGCCAATTCACTAAATATATTCAAAAAAGAGTTAGATGTAGTCCTTGCTACTAGGGGGATCAAAGGGTATGGCGAGAAAGCAGGAATGGGGTACTGAAGTTGCATGTTCAGCCATGAACTCATTGAATGGTGGTGCAGGCTTGAAGGGCCGAATGGCCTACTCCTGCACCTGTTTTCTATGTTTCTATGTTTCTGTGAGCACTTCTGCACACAACCGTTAGCGGGAATCTGCAACTTTCTCACCAGAAAGCTGTTGAGGCCGGGGGCAAGTTGAAAATTTGAAAACAGTTACAGATAAATTTTCGTTGGGCGAAGTTAACTCGGATTACAGAACCAAGGGTGTTGATTGGGTTGTGAAACAGATCAGCCATGATCTAATTGAATGGTGAAACAGGCTCAAGGGGCTGACTGGCCCAGTACGTATTGTAAAAATAGTTGACTAATGATCAGGATCAGCTATTTCATAGCTGTGCTATTTCTGGATCCACTCGGGGTCTGTGATTGGCTTGGAGCCCCATCCAATCGCACGGTCCTGAAGCCGCCGAAGGCTAAATTTCTTGCACTAAACCTGGAGGGTAAATTTTCCGTTCTAGATGGTCAGCGGCAGTGGGGGACATGAGGCAAACCGGAACAGGGAGATGGCCAGGGAGATAGGATCTGGCACAGGGTGAGTTTCACTTCAATTTCCTGACATACTACCTTTTCCCTCACCATTTTATTCTGTGTCTCTCCCTTCTTTACTCAAAGCTTATCCCACTAGCCTTGTCCGTGCTCCCCTCTCACCAAATGCTGAAGACCCCACCGCGGTAGGCAACCTCCTTCTGAGCCTGTTCAACACTTCATCATGTTTTCACCATCCACTCACCACCACAACCCCTTCCCCACTCAACACAACCCCTTCCCCACTCAACACAACCACTTCCCCACTCAACACAACCCCTTCCCCACTCAACACAACCCCTTCCCCACTCAACACAACCCCTTCCCCACTCAACACAACCCCTTCCCCACTCAACACAACCCCTTCCCCACTCAACACAACCCCTTCCCCACTCAACACAACCACTTCCCCACTCAACACAACCCCTTCCCCACTCAACACAACCCCTTCCCCACTCAACACAACCCCTTCCCCACTCAACACAACCCCTTCCCCACTCAACACAACCACTTCCCCACTCAACACAGCCCCTTCCCCACTCAACACAGCCCCTTCCCCACTCAACACAAAACCCTTCCCCATTTACCGGCACAGCCTCTGATGGTAAATCCAAACACCAGTTTCCTGCCAGGAGGATGAGGTTAAAATTTCCCCGTTCCCATATGAAATCAGCTGCCATTAAGGAGGTGCATCGCTTTAAATTTGAGCTGCAGCCAACTTTCTCACATTTCGCATTTTACCAGCTACTGTTGTAAACCCAAAATGATGTCAGGATGTTGTGGTAATGATTGAAATGAGCTGACCATGCTCACTGTGGGCAATCAGCTTAATGCCCCTTTCGCCAGCTTTGCGCTAACATCTCACCATTCCCTCGTGCATTTCATCAGTTTCACAAAGTGGGCCACCCTAGAGTCCAGGATATGGGGAAATGAATCAACATTTACATAGAATTACATAGAATTTACAGCATAGAAACAAGCCATTCAGCCCATCAGTTCTATGCCGCTGTTTATGTTCCACATAATGAATTTAATGGAGAGTGAGAATGGGCAGGGCACAAAACTAGCATTACACCAGATCCCGGCAGTTTCCCGATGGACGGCTTAGAGTAAAGTTGCCCCCAATGTATCTCAGGTCTGTTGTCGAAGACACTGATTCAAGGTAAGACTCTTAACGCAAGCAGACCGTCAGATTGTTAGCTTATTTTTACTTGTATACAAGGGGAGAGTGCCCTAGTCAAAGGCTTAGAGTACCAACTCCGACAATCTACAGAAGTGTGGAATATTTATACCCCTAAGTAAACAACTCCTATCATATGTGATGGTTCCTCTTTTTTTTTTGTCTTAGTGCAGAGTCTAGCAGTTAATTTAATTACCTCATCAGTGTTATCCAATGGCTACTTGTCTGAGCTACCCTTTCCTTATTTTGGGCTAACCTCTCCTTGCCCCCTGTACACACTGTCTGTTTTTTTTTGGTTTACACATCCTTATTGTGATTATAATTAGACAGAGAAGACAGATGACCTTAGCTGCCATGAGGTAATGCAACCCGTGGTTTCAACTGCTGACAGCTTGTTCGGTATAGTTGCTGAAGTAAGCTCTAATTCTTAGGTTGACCAAATATAATGTCCCAGCAAGCCTTGCAATCTATGGTTGCTCTTTTTCTATCTTTCCACACTGTGCTTAACCCCAGACCCCAGCCAGCCTCAAAAACTTGCAGTCCTTATATGGGCACTCAACCTCGGGCCTGCATCACCCCTCCACATTGTTACTCAGGAGTTTATGTCACATGACATCACAGTGAAAACCATGGCAACACAGAGGGAAGTGGGTTTCACCAGTAGCTGAAGTGCAGATGATGAAAAGCTCGCAACAAGTAAGGGGCAAGTTTGTTTAAACCTTACCAAAGTCTTCAGAATCTGTGTAGATCAACATCGTTTGTTAATGCAACTCAGTTTTTACTCACGTGAGGAACTGTGGAGCTCAAAACCATTGGTTTTCAGAGTTCAGTTTGTAAATTGGTCCGAATCTGTTCTGATCAAAATTATTTGTTTATAGAATTAAGTTGTTAAATTACTCAAATTCCAAGGAAGGGATCATTCTTCAAAATATCAGGCAAACGTCATCGAGGAGACAAAGAGTTACTTCAGACTGTGAGTAAATAAAAGAAGGAATCTTTACTTGAGAATTGAAATGGTTTAAGTGAGATTTCCCTTCAGATTGAACAGGAATAGTCACAGCAACTAAAACAAGGACAGGGAAATGGGACTGAAGAGCCAGGAATGCCTTCCTGCTGGCTCGTTTCCATGGGAATGCGAGCAGGCGATGGTCCAGGCGCAGGTCCACTCCTTTGGGAAGGCCCAGGTAATCCTGGAGTGATGTAAATGGGTCTTTGGCCAGTGTTCATCATCTCCCCTCTTACTTCCATCATTAGCAGCTGGGGAGACTCAGCCCCTTAATCTCCATGTGTCAGAAGGCATCTAAAAGACATTGTTGAAAGAAACAGAGCAGCAGGTAGAGTACTAAGAACATAAGAAATAGGAGCAGGAGTAGGCCATTTGGCCCCTCAAGCCTGCTCCACCATTTAATAAGATCATGGCTGACCTGACAGGCTCAGCTCCACTTCCCTGCCCGCTCCTCATAACCCTCCACTCCCTTATCGCTCAAACCTCTGTCTGTAATGTATGCAACCACAATGTAGCACCACTGTATTACTGTACACACTCAACCTAGATGCACACCTTGACCACAAGGGGTGCACTTGTGGGAGACTGCCCATACCTGATCACCCAGATATATAAAGGGAGGTCCCATGCAGAGTCGGGTTGTCTGGAGTCCTGTGAATAAAGAAGTTAAGGTCATAGAGTGACCTTGTCCCCAGAATGTGCCTCGTGTGGTTTCATGCTGTAGAGTAAGGACTTTACATTGGCGACGAGGATGGGATTTCACGACCCACGAGAATGGCCACTGGTAGCACAGAGGAACGGTACTGTGTTGGGGAAGACTGGGATGATTTTGTTGAGAGGCTTCAGCAAAGCTTCATTACGAAAGAATGGCTGGGGGATGCAACGGCTGACAAGCGAAGGGCTCACCTTTTGACCAGCTGCGGACCAAAGACTTACGCGCTCATGAAGGACTTACTAGCACCCCCCGAAAAGCCGTCAGACAAAACCTTTGAGGATCTTAGCAAATTGATCGGGGAGCACCTCAAACCGGCGAATAGCATACCTATAGCCTGACACAGATTCTACACTCACTGACATCGTGAAGGACAAAGCATACTGGACTTTGTAGTGGACCTCTGGCGTTTGGCCAGCCTCTGTAAGTTCACAGACGCCCGCGGGGGGGCGATGCTACGGGACTTCTTTATCGAGGGCATCGGTCATGCGGGAATTTTCCACAAATTAATTGAGACCAAGGATTTGACCTTGGAAGCGGCGGTGTTGATAGCTCAAAATTTCATGGCAGGGGAGGAAGGGACGAAAATAATATACGCGTGCAATTCTATCTCTAATGCGGCGATGGATCAGGGAGTCAATATCATCAATGCGACTCAGAGCCCCGCAGGCAGGCAGGGGCAGTCCGACTCTCCCCAGGCAGCAATAGACCCCAGAGTAGGACTTCAACAGAGACAATGGCAGGTTGAACGGACATTTACGCCATCACAGTGGACAGTGCGGCCCGGGATGGGGCCATTGACACCCATTAATAAGGTACTTAAGAGCAATCAGCGTGGAATGCCTGGCCATAGTCCCTTTATTCCCAACAATGGAAACTTTAACTCATGCTGGAGGTGTGGGGGAAAACACTCAGCTAGATCTTGGAAATTTCAACAGTTTGTCTGCAGGAACTGCAATCTCAGTGGCCACTTAGCTGGAATGTGCAGAAAGCTGGCAACCAGACTAATATGAGGTGGAGGGACCAGAAGAGGGTTCTTTGAGGCAGGATGACTTTTTGGACAAATCGATGGATGCTGAGGTTCAGTGGGTCCACGTGGCGAATATTCACAGTTCATACACTAAAACGCCACCAATGATGATGAGGGTTTTATTAAACGGTATCCCAGTCCGCATGGAGCTGGACACTGGGGCCAGCCAGTCACTCATGGGCGTTCAGCAATTTGAGAAGCTATGGCCACTTAAAGCCAGTAGACCCAAATTAGCACGTATTGAGACACAATTACGGACTTACACTAAAGAAATCATTCCGGTGTTAGGCAGTGCAATGTTGGCTGTCACACACAATGGATTAGTGAATCGGCTGCCACTCTGGATTGTCCCGGGCAATGGTCCCGCACTGTTGGGGAGGAGCTGGTTAGCCAAGATGAACTGGAAATGGGGGGATGTTCACGCAATGTCATCTGTGGAGCGAAGTTCGTGCTCACAAGTCCTACAACAATTCGATTCCCTATTCCAACCTGGCGTCGGGACTTTCAAAGGCACTAAAGTAGTGATACACATCACCCCGGATGCCAGACCAGTACACCACAAAGCCAGAGCGGTGCCGTATGTGATGCGGGAAAATATCGAGAGCGAATTGGACCGGCTGTTGAGAGAGGGCATCATCTCGCCTGTTGAATTCAGTGACTGGGCGAGCCCCATCATTCCCATCCTAAAAGCGGATGGCTCTGTCAGGATCTGTGGCAACTACAAGGCCACCATCAATCAGGTGCCCCTACAAGATCAATACCCGCTCCCGAGAGCGGAAGACCTCTTCACCACGCTGGCAGGCGGCAAGCTGTTCACCAAGTTGGACCTCACGTCAGCCTATATGACCCAGAAACTAGCCAATGAATCTGAACTACTGACCACCATCACCACGCGCAAGGGACTGTTCGTTTATAACAGGTGTCCGTTTGGCATTCGATCAGCGGCCGCGATTTTTCAACGAAACATGGAAAGCCTGCTCAAATCCATTCCTGGAACAATCGTATTCCAGACAACATCCTCATCACGGATCGAGACACCGAGGAACACCTCCACAACCTGGAGGAGTGCTACGCCAACTGGACCGGGTAGGCTGCGACTCTAGAAGTCTAAATGTGTGTTTTTGACTCCTGAGGTTGAGTTTCTGGGCAGGAGGGTTGCTGCAGATGGGATTCGCCCCACCGAATCCAAAACAGAGGTGATTCAACGAGCACCCAGGCCCTGCAACACAACATTCCTGGGACTGTTGAACTATTTTGGAAACTTTCTGCCGAACTTGAGCACGTTGTTGGAGCCACTACATGTGCTCCTGCGTAAGGGTTGCGATTGGTTTTGGGGGGACTGTCAGGAACGGGCTTTCGATCGGGCGCGAAACTTATTTTGTTCAAACAAGTTGTTGACCCTGTATGACCCCTGTAAAAAATTGGTTCTGACATGTGATGCATCGTCCTATGGGGTTGGGTGCGTGTTGCAGCAGGGCAATGCTGAGGGTCAACTACAGCCTGTGGCTTATGCCTCCAGGTCACTCTCTCAAGCAGAACGGGGATATGGGATGGTCGAGAAGGAAGCGCTTGCATGTGTCTATGGTGTAAAAAAAATGCATCAGTACCTCTTTGGTCGGAAGTTTGAATTAGAGATGGACCACAAGCCATTAACATCCCTGTTGTCAGACAGAAAGGCTGTCAATGCCAACGCATCAGCTCGCATACAGCAATGGGCCCTCACGCTGGCTGCTTATGACTACTTCATCCGGCACTGAAAATTGCACTGACGCGCTCAGCAGGCTTCCACTGGCCACCACTGAGGGGGCAGCGGAGCAAAGCGCCGAGGTGGTCATGGCTGTCGACGCCTTTGACAGCACAGGCTCCCCCATCTCAGCCCGCCAGATCAAAATCTGGACAAACAGAGATCCCCTCCTATCCCTGATTCAGAAATGTGTCCTGACTAGGGATTGGGCGCCTGCACACGGAGCATGCCCTGAGGAGGTCAGACCGTTCCACAGACGAGCGGATGAGCTCTCCATCCAGGCCGACTGCCTACTATGGGACAGCTGGGTAGTTATGCCCCAGAAGGGCAGGGAGGCTTTCATCAGGGCACTCCACAGCGAGCACCCAGGCATTGTGCCGATGAAGGCCATTGCCCGGTCACACGTTTGGTGGTCTGGAATTGATTCAGACCTGGAACACTGTGTTCGCAAGTGCACGACGTGTGCCAAGCTGGTTAATGCCCCCAGGGAGACCCCGCTCAGCCCGTGGCCCTGGCCCACCAGGCCATGGTCACGCATTCATGTAGACTATCCGGGCCCATTCATGGGAAAGATGTTCCTTATTGTGGTAGATGCGTACTCGAAATGGATCGAGTGCATCATTCTGAATTCATGCACGACATCCACCACTGTGGAAAGCCTATGTGCGATCTTTGCAACCCATGGCTTGCCGGAAATCCTGGTTAGTGATAATGGCCCATGTTTCATAAGCTACGAATTCCGGGAGTTTATGTCGGGCAATGGCATCAACCACGTCAGGACTGTGCCGTTCAAGCCGGCCTCCAATGGCCAGGTGGAATGTGCGGTCCAAATCATTAAGCAAGGTATGCTCAGGATTCAAGGACCCTCCCTACAATGCCGCCTATCGCGCCTCCTGCTGGCCTATAGATCCCGACTGCACTCGTTCACGGGGGTCCCGCCCGCAGAGCTACTAATGAAACGGACACTCAAAACTCAGTTGTCCCTCATTCACCCAGTCCTGACCGACATAGTTGAGGGCAAGCGCCATTCCCAACATGACCGAAATTCGAGGGGGAGAAGTATAGAAATAAATGATCCCGTATTCGTCCTCAATCATGCCATGGGGCCCAAATGGCTTGAGGGTACTGTAATTGACAAAGAGGGGAATAGGATCATCATGGTAAAACTCAACAATGGTCAGATATGCCGTAAGCATCTAGGCCAAGTAAATAAAATGTTCTGCGTCGACATGGAGGAACCTGAAGAAGACCATGAGATGGAGCTCACACCACCACCAGTGAACGAGCAACAAGAGCAATCAGAAGAATGCACAGTCCCTGCGGTCAGCCCGGACAGGCCGGAATCACCACAGGTGACAGACACTCACATCAGTGTCCAACAACCAGAGCCCCAACTGCGGCGCTCCACGAGGGAGCGTAGACCACCTGAAAGACTAAACCTATGATCCCAATAAGACTTTGGGGGGGAGGTGATGTCATGTATGCAACCACAATGTAACACCACTGTATTACTTTACACACTCAACCTAGATCCACATCTTGACCACAAGAGGTGCACTTGTGGGAGACTGCCCATACCTGATCACCCAGGTATATATAGGGAGGTCCCTCGCAGGGTCGGGTTGTCTGAAGTCCTATGAATAAAGAGTTAAGATCATAGAGTGACCTTGTCCCCAGAATGTGCCTCGTGTGGTTTCATGCTATAGAGTAAGGACTTTACACTGTCTTTCTCCACCTTAAATATATTCAATGACCCAGCCTCCATATGTCTCTGAGGCAGAGAATTCTACAGATTTACAACCTTCTGAGAGAAGAAATTCCTCCTCATCTCAGTTTTAAATGGGCAACCCCTTATTCTGAAACTATGTCCCCTAGTTCTAGATTCCCCTATGAGGCGAAACATCCTTTCTGCATCTACCTTGTCGCGCCCCCTCAGTATCTTATGTGTTTCAATAAGATCACCTCTCATTCTTCTAAACTCCATTGAGTATAGGCCCAACCAATTCAACCTTTCCTCAGAAGTCACCCCCTTCATCTCAGAAATCAACCTAGTGAACCTTCTCTGAACTGCCTCCAATACAAGCATATCCCTCCTTAGTGAATTGAAGAGGATTTACTGAGATTGAAAGGCTGCATTAGAGGGAGCAGCGTGCGGCGGCGCGGTCCCGGCCTGCAAGACCATCAGCAGGCCGGGGCCATCAGAGGGAGCAGCGTGCGGTGACATACCACTGCAGGAGGGCAACGGCTGTGAAGTCAGGTCGCTGATTGCAGTGCAGGCAAGCACAGCAGGAGGGGCGAAGGAGCAAGAGTTTGTAGAAGGAAGTGACGGGCCCAGGAGAGGCATGAGTTCGGGGCCCAGAAGAGGCAAGGGCCCGGGGCAGCATGGGCCAGCCCACACTGCTATATGTGTGCGCGCTCGATCCATGCAGCAGAGCTGGTCTCCAGTCATCTTGGTTAATCCTTGCCACTGGACCAAGACCTAGCTCTGTCAAGCCCGTGTGGTGGCTGCTGTGCAACGGCCACCACACGTTAAAAAGATTCACGCACAGGCATCTTGGAGGGTCCAAGATGTAGTTCAGGATCTGGAATATTAGGTCCTTCAGTGAAACACCTGTGAACTCATCCCTTTTTGGCATGGAAGCAAGTCATCCTCGATACGAGGGACTGCCTATGATGATGATGATGATCCCTCCTTAAATAAGGAGACCAAAACTGTACGTAGTACTCTAGGTGTGGCCTCACCAATACCCTGTACAGTTGTAGCAGGACTTCCCTGCTTTTATACTCCACCCCCTTTGCAATAAAGGCCAACATTCCATTTGCCTTCCTGATTACTTGCTGTAACTGCATACTAATTTTTTGTGTTTCATGCACAAGGACCCCCAGGTTCCTCTGTACTGCAGCATTTTGTAATTTCTCTCCATTTAAATAATAATTTGCTTTTTTATTTTTCCTGCCAAAGTGGATAACCTCACATCTTCCTACATTTTACTCCATCTGCCAAATTTTTTCCCACTCACTTAGCCTGTCTATATCCCTTTGAAGATGTTTTGTGTCCTCCTCACAACTTGCTTCCCCACCCATCTTTGTATGATCAGCAAACTTGGCTACACTACACTCGGTCCCTTCATCTCTTCATAATGGAAGGTTCATATAAAATGAGCCCTAATTAGAGGAGTATCCATTGGAATTCAGGCTAGAAGGCAGAACAAAAGAAGAAATTGGATCAAAAACCAGGAACCAAAGAACATTTTTGAGAGGTGCGGCGGATCGATTTTGAGAGACACGGGGCCCTGGTGAGCCCACACACAACCCAGTGGGACAAAGCTCTGGGGTCGGCCATGTACGGAGGGTGGGAGGCAGTGTGGGTGGAGAGACAAGTGGGCTTGGTGAGTGCACAGCTTCTGCAGGTTGATGGGTGGGCGAACAGGTGGGGCAGAAAGCAACTCTGCATAGGCAGGCCCCATCCAATTGTCTGGTCCTAAAGATGCCACTGCCTAAATTACCTGCTTTAAACATTGAGGGTACATTTCACGTTCGGGATCGACAGCGGCAGTGGAGGGCACGAGGCAAATTGGAACTGGGAGATGGACTGTCTGACTGGATCTGGCATTGGATTCCCAATGGACGGCTTAGAGTAAAATTGCCCCCAATGTATCTCAGGTCTGTGCTTAACCCCAGCTAGCTTCAAGCAGCTTGCAGTCCTTATATGGGCACTCAACCCAGGGTCTGCATCACCCCCCACATTGTTACTCAGGAGGTTATGTCACATGGTATCACAGTGACAACCATGGCAACACAGAGAGCAGTGGGTTTCACCAGAAGCTGAAGTGCAGATGCTGAAAAGGTCTTGACAAGTAAGGGGCAAGTTTCTTACCAAAGTCTTCAAAATCTGTGGAGATCAAAATCGTTTGTTAACGCAACTCAGTTTCTAATCAGATCAGGAACTGTGGAGCTCAAAACCATTGGTTTCCAGAGTTCAGTTTGTAAATTGGTCCGAATCTGCTGTGATCAAAAATTGTTTGTTTGCAGAATTCAGTTGTTAAATTAATCAAATTCTAAGGAAGAGATAATTCTTCAAAATATCAGGCAAAAGTCATCGAGGAGACAACGAGTGTCTTCAGACTGTGAGTAAACGAAAGAAGGAATCTTTAGTTGAGAATTAAATTGGTTTAACCGTGAGATTTCCCTTCCGATTGAACAGGAATAGTCACAGCAAATAAACCAACACTGTGATTGGCTGCACGGACATCCTTGCGGCTCTGCACATGAGCGCGGTTTCCTAGAGCCGCACATGAGCACCGGGTTCCCTTCGCGCATTCGTGCTGCTTACCGAAGCCGCACATGCTATGTACCCAACAGTTGCAGCATGTACCCTGGGCCACGTTTTCCTCAGATCCATAAGGAGTAGGACAGTGGATCCGTTGGTGGTCGGGAGGGAGAAAGGATCGAAAGGTGAGAGAGAGAGGGAATCAGAGGGGGTGGGGAGAGGAGGGAGGAGGGGAGAGAGAGGGGATTGGAGGGAGGAGGGGGGTGAGAGAGAGAGTGTGAGAGGAGGGGAGAGAGAGGAGATTGGAGAGAGAAAGGTGTGTGAGAGAGAGGGGGGAGAGAGGGAATTGGAGGGAGAATGGGAGTGGGAAGAGTGGAGGGGTGAGAAAGAGAGGGGGGAGAGAGAGGAGATTGGATGGAGAGAGAGGGGGGAGTGAGAGGAGAGGAGAGAGAGGAGATTGGAGGGAAAGAGAGAGGGGGAAGTGAGAGGACGGGAGATTGGAGGAAGAGAGAGGAGGAATTGTAAGGGAGAGAGAGAAGAAATCGGAGGGGGGAGAGAGAGTGGGAATCGGAGCGGGGAGAGAGGGAAGGAAATGGAGGGGGGAGAGAGAGGAAATCCGAGCGGGGAGAGAGAGTGTGGATCGGAGGGAGAGAGAGTGGGGATCGGAGGGAGAGAGAGAGTGAGAATTGGATGGGGGAAAGACGGAAGGAATCGGAAGGGGGAGAGAGAGTGAGCATTGGAGGGGTAAGAGAGATTGGGGTTCAGAGGGGGGAGTAAGATTGTGAGTGGGAATTGGAGGTGTGGAGAGAATTGGGGAGGGGAGAGGAGGTCGGGAACTCGGAGAGGAGAGAAGATCAGGAAATCGGGGTAAAGCGCACGGAGACCACAGTGGGGATGGGAGAAGAACATGGTCCAGGTCTAAAGGAGGGGCAGGGAGTGGTCGAATGAGAGCGGGATTGTGGTCAGGATGGTGAGACGGATCATGTTCTTCCAACCCCACCCCCTTTACACCCGCACCACATTGTCCCTCAACTCCCTCTAGACCTGGTTGATTTCTCGGAATGTTTGGTGCCTTGGTGACAGCATTGGACTGGACGGAATCCAGAAGTCATGACTCTGTCACTATTCACTTCATACCCATTAAATCTGTTGACGATGCGTGACCCACACACAATGCTCCATCTATGGGATGGAGGGTGGGGGGAGAATGGTGGAACAGGCTCAACGGGCTGAATGGCCTACGCCTGTTCCTGAGCCCCGTCCTAACACATCATTTAAAAATAGTTGACTAAATGATCAGGATAAGCCATTTCATAGCTGTGCTATTCCTGGATCCACCCGGGGTCCGTGATTGGTTCAGAGCCCCATCCAATTGCATGGTCCTAAAGATGCCACTGCCAAAATTTCCTGCACTAAACATTGAGGGTACATTTTCCGTTCTGGATGTCCTGCGGCATTGGAGGGCACGAGGCAAATTGGAATCGGGAGATGGCCAGTCCGACGCGATTTGGCATGGGATGAGTTTCGTTTCAATTTCATAGAAACATAGAAACATAGAAAATAGGTGCAGGAGTAGGCCATTCGGCCCTTCTAGCCTGCACCGCCATTCAATGAGTTCATGGCTGAACATTCAACTTCAGTACCCCATTCCTGCTTTCTCGCCATACCCCTTGATCCCCCTAGTAGTAAGGACCTCATCAAACTCCTTTTTGAATATATTTAGTGAATTGGCCTCAACAACTTTCTGTGGTAGAGAATTCCACAGGTTCACCACTCTCTGGGTGAAGACGTTCCTCCGCATCTCGGTCCTAAATGGCTTACCCCTTATCCTTAGACTGTGACCTCTGGTTCTGGACTTCCCCAACATTGGGAACATTCTTCCTGCATCTAACCTGTCTAACCCCGTCAGAATTTTAAATGTTTCTATGAGGTTCCCTCTCATTCTTCTGAACTCCAGTGAATACAAGCCCAGTTGATCCAGTCTTTCTTGATAGGTCAGTCCCGCCATCCCGGGAATCAGTCTGGTGAACCTTCGCTGCACTCCCTCAATAGCAAGAATGTCCTTCCTCAGGTTAGGAGACCAAAACTGTACACAATACTCCAGGTGTGGCCTCACCAATGCCCTGTACAACTGTAGCAACACCTCCCTGCCCCTGTACTCAAATCCCCTTGCTATGAAGGCCAACATGCCATTTGCTTTCTTAACCGCCTGCTGCACCTGCATGCCAACCTTCAATGACTGATGTACCATGACACCCAGGTCTCTTTGCACCTCCCCTTTTCCTAATCTGTCACCATTCAGATAATAGTCTGTCTCTCTGTTTTTACCACCAAAGTGGATAACCTCACATTTATCCACATTATACTTCATCTGCCATGCATTTGCCCACTCACCTAACCTATCCAAGTCGCTCTGCAGCCTCACAGCATCCTCCTCGCAGCTCACACTGCCACCCAACTTAGTGTCATCCGCAAATTTGGAGATACTACATTTAATCCCCTCATCTAAATCATTAATGTACAGTGTAAACAGCTGGGGCCCCAGCACAGAACCTTGCGGTACCCCACTAGTCACTGCCTGCCATTCTGAAAAGTACCCATTTACTCCTACTCTTTGCTTCCTGTCTGACAACCAGTTCTCAATCCATGTCAGTACACTACCCCCAATCCCATGTGCTCTAACTTTGCACATCAATCTCTTGTGTGGGACCTTGTCGAAAGCCTTCTGAAAGTCCAAATATACCACATCAACTGGTTCTCCCTTGTCCACTCTACTGGAAACATCCTCAAAAAATTCCAGAAGATTCGTCAAGCATGATTTCCCTTTCACAAATCCATGCTGACTTGGACCTATCATGTCACCTCTTTCCAAATGCACTGCTATGACATCCTTAATAATTGATTCCATCATTTTACCCACTACCGATGTCAGGCTGACCAGTCTATAATTCCCTGTTTTCTCTCTCCCTCCTTTTTTAAAAAGTGGGGTTACATTGGCTACCCTCCACTCCATAGGAACTGATCCAGAGTCAATGGAATGTTGGAAAATGACTGTCAACGCATCCACTATTTCCAAGGCCACCTCCTTAAGTACTCTGGGATGCAGTCCATTAGGCCCTGGGGATTTATCGGCCTTCAATCCCATCAATTTCCCCTCAATCCCATCAATTTCCAGACATACGTCCTTTTCCCTCGCCTGTCTCTTCTTCATATCTGCCCTAAGTCTCCCTTTGTAACTCAAAGCTCATCCCACTAGACTTCATCGGGGTTTTCACCATCCACTCACAACCAGAACCCCTTACCCACACAGCACAACCCATTCCCCACTCTCCATCACAACCCCTTACCCACACAGCACAACCCATTCCCCACTCTCCAGCAACCTCATACCCCGCTGACCATCAGTCTCTGCGGGGCGATGGGTGGGCGAGTAGGCGGGGCAGAAAGGAACCCTGCACAGGCAGGCGGACAAGCTGGCAAGCACGAGGGATGGGTGAGAAACGGGGCAGGAAACCCTAACATGGGTGGGGAGGCCTGGAAGCACTTGAAGTAAGGGTGTAGAAGCACTGAGGATGGCTGGGTTGGTTTGGCAACTCATAGAACGATAGAATCACACAACACAGAAGGAGGGCATTCGGCCCATTGTGCCTGTGCTGGATCTTTGAAAGACCTATCCAATGAATCCCACTCCCCTGCTTTTTCCACATAGCCCTGCAAAATTTCCCCTTCAAGTGTTTATCCAATTTTCTCTTGAAATTTCTTATTGAATCTGCTTCCACCACCCTTTCAGGCCATGCATTCCAGATCACAACTCGCTGCGTAAAAAATGTTTCCGCATGTCGCCTCTGGTTCCTTTGACAATCACTTAACTTTGTGTCCTCTGGTTAGTGACCCTTTAGCCACTGGAAACTGTCATGTATTCAACTATCATTGTAACCCATGTATAAGCTGACCTAAGTTGTACACATTGAGAACATTGACCACAAGGGGGTGAACTTGTGGGAGACACTCCTAACCTGGACTTTCAGGTATAAAAGGGGAAGCTCCACCCACCTTCATCACTTGAGGTCTTGGTAATAAAGGTAACTGGTCACAGAGTGACCTTCTCTCAAGTATGGGCCTCGTGTGTATTTATACTGTATAGTAAGGATATATCATTGGCGACGAGAAACTGGGAATTAAACCATGCGAGCATGGTCACTAGCAACACAGAAGAGAGGTACTGTGTTTGTTGGGATGACTTTATTGAGAGACTACAGCAAAGTTTTGTCACTAAGTAATGGTTGGGACAGGATTCGGCCGACAAACGCATGGCTCATCTTCTGATGGTTTCTGGACCCAGAACGTACTCCCTGATGAAGGACCTTCTAGCGCCAGAGAAGCCGGTGGACAAGACGTTCGAAGAGCTCAGTAAGTTGATTGGTGAACACCTTAAACCGGTGAGAAGCATGCACATGGCGAGACACCAGTTTTATACGCACCGGCGGCGAGAAGGGCAAAGCACTCCAGATCTTCGTGGTGAGCCTAAGTAAGTTCCCAGATGCATGCAGAGCGGAGATTCTGTGAGACTTTTTATTGAGGACATCGGGCATGCTGGGGTTTTCAGGAAACTGATTGAGACCAAAGACTTGATTTTGGAAGTGGCGGCTCTGATAGCCCAGACATTTGTCTCAGGGGAGGAAGAGACCAGAATGATGTATGACAAAATTCTTGGCTCAAATGCGGCAAACGACCAGTGAGTCAACATTGTTAACGCGGCACACAGTTCTCTAGGCAGACAAGGGCAATCGGACATTCCCCAGCATGTAGTCGAACCCAAAGGGGGAATTCAACAGAGACAATGGCTAGCTGAATGGTGATTCATGCCATCGCAAGGGACAATGCGGCCAGTAATGGGGCCATCAACACCTGTTAATGGTGCACTTAAGGAGTTACAGAGACAGTCGGAGACGATCGACTGGTAATGGACCTTTTGTTTCCAACAACGGGGCCTCCAGCTCATGCTGGAGGTGTGGAGGCAAACACCCAGCCAGAGCTTGCAGGTATCAGCAATATACCTGCAGAAACTGCAATGTCAGCGGTCAGTTGGCGTGTATGTGCAGGAAGCCTGCAGCCAGGTTGATGTATGAGGAGGATGGGCCTGATGTAAGCCCTATGAGGCCAAATGAATACTGGGGGAAATTGCTGAAAGCTGAAGTTCAGCGAGTTCATGTGGTGCACATATACAATTCATATACCAGGACGCCACCGATAATGATAAAAGTGCTCCTCAATGGCATCCCAGTATTGATGGAGCTAGATACGGGGGCCAGCCAGTCCCTGATGAGTATCAAACAGTTCGAAATGTTGTGGGTGTCCAAGGTCAGGAGGTCAAAATTATTGCCGATTGACGCACAGCTACGGACATATACAATGGAGATCATTCCGGTGCTAGGCAGCGCCACAGTAGTCGTGACCCACAAAGATTTGGAGAACAGGTGCCACTCTGGATTGTCCCGGGGGATGGTCCCGCACTATTGGGGAGGAGTTGGCTTGCTGTCATGAACTGGAAATGGGGCGATGTCAATGCAATTTCTTCTGTGGAGCTCACAGGTCCTGGACAAATTTGACACAGGGCTAGAACAGTGCCGTACGTGATGCAGGAAAATATAGAATGCGAATTGGACCGCCTGCTGAGGGAAGGCATCATCTCGCCAGTCGAATTCAATGACTGGGTGAGCCCGATCATGCCGGTGCTCAAGGCGGATGGGTCGGTCAGAATATGTGGCGATTACAAGGCCACCATCAATTGGTTGTCACTCCAAGACCAGTACCCGCTACCGAGAGCGGAGGACCTCTTTGCGACGCTATCCGGTGGCAAACTTTTTTCAAAATTGGACCTGACCTCAGCTTACATGACCCAGGAGATGGTGAGTGAGTCGAAGAAGCTGACCACCATCACGACACACAAGGGGTTGTTTGAGTACAACAGATGTCCGTTCGTGATTCGTTCGGCCACCGCGATCTTTCAGCGAAATATGGAAAGCCTCCTCAAGTCGATTCCAAGGACGGTGGTTTTTCAAGACGACATCCTCATCATGGGTCGCGATACTGAAGAACACCTCCACAACCTGGAGGAGGTGCTATGCAGACTGGACCGGGTAGGGCTGCGACTGAAAGAGGCCAAGTGTGTCTTCTTAGCTCCAGAGGTGGAATTCCTGGGGAGGAGGGTAGCAGCAGACGGGATCAGACCTACTGCATCCAAAACGGAAGCGATCCAGAGAGCACCCAGACCCTGTTTGTTCCTGGGGCTCCTGAACTATTTTGGTAACTTTCTTCCCAAATTGAGCACGCTGTTAGAGCCGCTACATGTGCTCCTACTCAAAGGTCGCGATTGGGTCTGGGGGGACAGCCAGGAAAGGGCTTTTGATAGAGCACGCAATTTGTTATGCTCCAATAAACTGTGAACGTTATATCACCCGTGTAAGAAACTTGTATTAACGTGCGATGCCTCATCCTATGGGATCGGGTGTGTGTTGCAGCATGTGAATGCCAATGGTCAGTTACAGCCAGTAGCTTATGCCTCCAGAAGTCTGTCCCAGGCAGAAAGGGGCTACGGGATGGTACAAATGGAAGCGCTAGCATGTGTATATGCAGTAAAAAAAATGCACCAGTACCTGTTTTGTAGGAAATTTGAGCTGGAGACAGATCACAAACCCCTAATGTCCCTTTTGGCCGACAACAAGGCCATAAATGCGAATCCATCGGCCCGCATACAGAGGTGGGCACTCACGTTAGCCGCCTATGACTACACAATTCGGCACAGACCACGCACTAAAAACTGCGCCGATGCACTCAGCAGGCTTGCACTAGCCACCACTGAGGGGGCAACTGAGCATGAGATGGTCATGGCTGTTGAAGCTTTTGAAAGCGAAGGCTCACCTGTGACAGCCCGTCAGATTAAAGTCTAGACAAATAAAGATCCGCTACTGTCTTTAGTTAAGAAATGTGTCCTGAATGGGGACTGGGCAGCCACGTACGGGGCATGCCCTGAGGAATTTAAACCGTTTCATAGACGCAAGGATGAACTCTCGATTCAGGCCGATTGCCTACTGTGGGGAAACCGAGTAGTCATGCCCCAGATGGGCAGAGAGGTATTTATCAGAGAACTTCACAATGAGCACCCGGGCATTGTCATGATGAAGGCAATTGCCAGGTCACACGTTTGGTGGCCAGGGATAGATGCAGACCTGAAACTTTGTGTTCGCAGGTGCAACACGTGTGCTCAGCTGGGCAACGCACGCAGGGAAGCCACCCTTAGCCCTTGGTCTTGGGCCGCCAAGCCATGGTCACGCATGCATGTGGACTACGTAGGTCCTTTCATGGGAAAAATGTTTTTGGTTGTTGTAGACGCCTATTCCAAATGGATTGAGTGAGCCATTTTAAATTCAAGCACATCCTCTGCCACGGTAGAAAGTCTACGGGCAATGTTCGCCGCCCATGGTCTACCGGATGTCTTGGTCAGCGACAATGGCCCGTGCTTCACAAGCACTGAATTTCAGGACTTCATGGCAGGCAATGGAATCAACCATGTCAGAACGGCACCGTTCAAGCCGGCCTCAACGAGCAGAACGAGCAGTGCAGATAATCAAAAAGGGGATGCTCAGAATCCAAGAGTGTTCCCTACAATGCCGCTTATCGCGCCTCCTGTTGGCCAATAGATCCCGACCACACTCGCTCACAGGGGTTCCATCCGCAGAGCTGCTAATGAAAAGGATGCTCAGAACCAGGTTAGCCCTTATATACCCTACTATGAAAGAAATTGTTGGGAACAGGCATCAGTCACAATGTGACTACCATGACAGGAATGCGAGGGCGCAATGTATTGATGTCAATGACCCTGTTTTTGTCCTTAATTACTCTGCAGGACCCAAATGGCTTGCAGGCACTGTGATTGCCAAAGAGGGGAATAGGGTTTTGGCAGTTAAACTTACCAATGGACAAATCTGCCGCAAACACGTGGATCAAACTAAAAGGAGGTTCAGCAACCCCATAGAAGAAGCCGAGGAAGAACAGGACGTAGAGCTTACTCCACCACAGGTGACCAAACACCGGGAACGAAGTGGAGGAGAGCCCAGTCACTGTGGGCAGTCCGGACAGGCCTGAGGCACTGCAAACAGCAGACACTCAGGCCAGCACCCAACAACCGGAGCCCCAACTCAGGCTCTCTACAAGGGAGCAGAGACCACCAGAGAAACTTAACCTGTGACCCCAATAAGACTTTGGGGGGGAGGTGATGTCATGTATTCAACTATCATTGTAACCCACGTATAAGCTGACCTAAGTTATACACCTTGAGAACATTGACCACAAGGGGGTGAACTTGTGGGAAACACTCCTAACCTGGACTTTCAGGTATAAAAGGGGAAGCTCCACCCACCTTCATCACTTGAGGTCTTGGTAATAAAGGTAACTGGTCACAGAATGACCTTCTCTCAAGTATGGGCCTCATGTGCATTTGTACTGTATAGTAAGGACATATCAGAAACAGCTTCTCCTTATTTACTGTTAGATCACCTCTTAACCTTCTCCAAGGAGAACAATCCCAGTTTCTCTCATCTCTCCACGTAACTGAAGTCTTCCATCCCTGCTACTATTCTGGTAAAAGTCCTCTGCAGGATTTGGCAGGATATCTGTGGCATTGCACCAGACGGCTAGAAACCTGTCACACAGGAGTGCTGACAGTGGCCTCAGAGCAAAACTCATGCCCCAGGCTCAGGCAAAGCATAGGCCTCATGGCCGAACATTTCTGGGTAAATTGGAAAATATTTAGCAGATTTTTAATGTTTTTACATATTTGTTCTGTTATAAATTGTGATGTTTACCTGGGAGTAGCTGATTTGTTTCTGTGTAGACTTGATTATTGTTATTCTGATTGGTAAGCTATGAAGCACTTGAATTGTGATTTGTTTAAATTTTGTGAATATGATATTCGAGTGAGTGAAGTGTGAGAGTGACACAGACAGTGTGATTCCGGACACATGACACTGGAGGGACCTAGGAGAGTCTAGAGGGTCTGGGGAGGGTCTGGAGGGACTGGGGAAGAACTGGGGATGGTGTGGAGGCACTGGGTGGGTTTGAAGGCATTAGCGAGTGTCTAAATGCATGGGAAGGGGCTAAAGGCATTGAGGAGGGTCTGCAGAATCTGAAGACTCCCAGGGTTGGGAGCAGTGGGAGAAGGCCCTGCCTTCCAGCAATGCTAGCAGGCTGTCTGATTTCAGGAGAAAGGGGGATCCTGGAGCACAGGGGACGGGTTTCCAAGTTCAGGATCACAGTGGGATTCATGATTTCAACGTTTCTTAACTGTTTATTCTGGATGACTTTGGCCTTAGTTGGGATGTTTGACCCATGTTTTCGAGGTGCTACATGGCCTCCATGGTCCCTAAAATATCAGGCAGGAAGCAGGCGCACAATTCCGACAGGATCCGCGCCGTCCGCCATATTGGCTGTAGGTGACAATCCAGGCCACCTTCTCTCAATTTCCCCTGGTACACCAATGGAGCATCAGAACAGCTGATGGGCTGGGGCACGAATATCACTCATATTAGAGAATCAGCAATCACACACCGCTCCCGTACTCTCAGACACAGCACATTCCCCATCACTCACCATTTCCAATCGCACACACCACTCCCGTACTCTCAGACACACCACATTCCCCATCACTAACCATCGCCGATTTCACACACACTCAAATTCAATTTCTCACTGCATTCACAAACTACTTGCTGCACTACATACACTTTCAATCACAGCAATCCACCTCCACCATTCCCTACCTTACCCAACATGTCATCTCAGGAGAGGTCCACCACTACACAGAAAGAAACCTTGGGTCTAGCACACGTCTGCCTCACACCAGACTCCGCACTTTGTAATCGATGCAAAACATTGGTAGTAAAGAAAGCCAATCATTGGCACAGAAAAGATGAACCCAAAATATTACATTATGTCCTTTCATGCCAAGTGGAGAAATAGAGATGTAATTAAAATGAATGAAAAATGCATTTCTAACTCAAAGGGTGATCAATATTTAGAATGATGCACCAGCTAAGGGGATGAATTCAAGATAATGGAGGAATTCACCATACAGTTGGTTGCTAGGCTGGGATAGCTCGGAGAGAGCTAAAGTCAATGCATCAAATGGAATTTACTTCTGTCCTTATACCCCTGCTATAGTGATATTACAAATTGCAGAGAAACCAACCGAGACCCCGAAAATGTCACAGCAACCAACTGGAAGAATTGGCACTTTCTTAACGGTTCTGTTAAAGAGACTGGTCGATAATGATGACAACATTCAACGAGAAATATCCCAGACTATATATGGACTGGGACATCATTGGTCAGAATATGTCCTCCTCACTTGCCGTCACTACCTCTGGGACCGTGTCTGGCTCCGGGATGAAGAAAGCACAATCATTCTGAACACCATGGTGATGATCGTCCAAGACAATCTCAGCTTCATTCAACACCATGTGGCTGACTCTCTCATCGTTATGGCTTCCCTCAGAGCGACCACGTTGATCAAGGCACACAAGCAGAGCCAGGAAACTGCATGTAACCTCCTGGTTGCCATTGGCTTAGGATTTACACAAGAAGTGCTGGCGGTTACCTTGGAAGATATGAAGAAAGGGTATCCATCCCATGTTTATATGATCAAATCATTGATAATGCTGTCATCAGCCCATGTCCATGGGATGGTACCTTTAATCAAGCCCATCCTAGAGGTTATGATGCCAGTGCTGATGGATGTCACATACCATAAATCAGTGTTTTCTGCCGCACTGGGTGCTTTCAGCAAGAACATCCTACTCTACATGGATGATGTAGCGAAGCGGACACAGACAACAGTGACTAAAGAATCCTTCGCCAATGAGATGGACATTGCCTATGATTAGCTTTTCAATAAGTGGCTTGAGAAGACGGAGTCTCCATTAAACATCATAATAGTGGAAGCTCTAGGCTACTGCACGACCTTGATGCCCAAACACAGCCTAGAGGTAGCACTGCCGAGATTAATTCCTGAAATCCTGCTTCTCTACAAATTTCAGTCCGAACACCTTGTTATCACACATAGTCTGTGTCAGATTGTAGCTACTGCCGTCAATATGGGAAGTAAAAGTCTGGGAACACAGATAGAGGATCTACTTAACAACTTGCACAAACAGTTTTGTGTTCCAGTGGATTGTGATAACCGGCTCGCTGCTGAGAATCACAATCAGATCCTTGGCTGCTACACTGTTCTGGCCCAAGATCATGCCGACTCACTCATCGAATTCCTTCTCCACCAGTTGGAAACCAAGAATCCACAAACCAGACAGGGAGCACTAAGTGTCCTCAAGCAACTTATCAGGGCTGTCCCTTCACAGCTGGAAAGGAGGAAGGTCCAAATCGTGGCTGGGCTGAAACTGGTGCTTCTAGACAACAACAACAATGTCAAGAAGCTGATTGTGGAGACAATTGGTGCCATGGCCCTCGAAGGTTACCTAGATCTAGAGGGAGGAAGAATAATGGTGGAGTTTGTCATGAAACAATATGTTCTCTGCATCGACTCATGGAACCAAATCCTATTGGATATTGATGAAGATCAGGTTACCCATGAAGACTTGAGTCGAATATGTGAAGTGATGATGTTCACTCTGACAGCTCTGGAGAGTATGGAGGATGTACTCTGGCCATTCCTACTGCACATTACCTTGGCTCAATACACCAAAGAGCTAACAATGGTGTCTCCGTGTTTAACACGACTTGCAAAGAAGAAGCTGCAAGCTGGAGATGAGAAGTATTTCCTCATTTATAAACAACATGCAAATCTCCCCAATCCTCAGGCACTGCTGACCCAGCTTCTGATTATAGCGGGTTGTCCCTGTGAGGGAGAAGGCTGCAGTGCTGCTGCACTGAGGCTGCTACAGGCCATAGTGCAGAGGTGGGAGGAGGAGATTCCATTGTTAGTTAATAATGTAATGTCTGTAAGCTTGTAATGTTTGTAGCTCCACACTGTGGATGTGGACGTATTGTGTACTACAACTGCATAGTTAATAATAAACAGAACCAGGCAGATTTCTGGAGACTTCTGAGAGAGCTGTCTGCCATGTTAGAAGCTGTGTGTGCTGTGCTCTGTGAATATATCACATTTGGCAGCGAGATGGGATTTTTTCTGATGATTTAAAGCTTAAATTTTGTTGGTGAAGGATTCAGCCAGCCGACAGAGAGATTTTGGAAGTTTCTGTCTTTGGAAAAAAGCTAAAAAATCTGAGGTAAAATACAGCACATGGTGTGAACAGCTAGAGTTTAAAATGGCAGGTGGAATCAGACATTTGGGGGAATATAGACACGACCGGGAACGTTTTAAAGCGTATGTGGATCGGCTAGAAATGTATTTCATTACAAATCACATAATTGAAGTTCCAGACAATGCAGTCCAGAACCAGGCTGTGTTACAATGTAAGAAAGTGATCTTTTTATCGGAGGCAGGTCCGTCATTATACGAAACCCTTGTAAATCTTCTTGTGCCTGACGAGCCAAAGGACACAACGCTTAAAGAGATTTTAATGAAGCTGGAGCAGCACTTTAACCCCAAACTGTTAGAAATTGCTGAAAGCTATCGTTTCGGGATTCAGAATCAAAAGGCTGATGAAAGTATCAATGATTACATCATAGCATTAAAAAAGCTATCGCTGCACTGTAATTTTGGAAACTTTCAAAACCGAGCATTATGGGATCGTTTTGTTTGTGGGGTGAAAAATGATGTGATCAGAAGGAAGTTATTGATGACGGATGACTTGACTTTTGAGATTGCTTGTCAGACAGCGTGGTCGATGGGCATGGCCGAACAATATTCCCGAGAATTAAATAATAATTACGGTCGTCAGTCAACCGAGGTAAATCACCTGCAGGTTCAAAGTAAAAGACGGTGGGGGCCCGCAAAGTCTCAAAAACTGGAAATTCTAACAGAGCATCGAAGTCGTGCTATAGGTGCCTGGGACAACACATTGCTCAAAGTTGTCCAGACGTGAAGGCAGAGTGTTTCTTCTGCAGGAAGACTGGGTGTCTTGCGAAGGCATGCTGACTGAAGGGTAAACCAGTTTTTAAAGCTATGAGTCTAGCGTTCAAAGCTATGAATAGAAATCCCAAGAGACTACATAGCATGGAAGAACAACAACAGGGCGAGGAGATGTTAGAGATACACGTCATCAGGAGCACGAGGTTAACAGACAGCGATTCGGAAAGCATTAAAATCCATATAGATGTTGCGGGATTCAAAGTACCAATACAAATTGACATGGGTGCATCTGTGTGTGTAGTGCCGGAGTCACTATATCACGACAAATGGCGTGATTTTCAACTGGAGAAATCCAAGATAGAACTGCGAGACTATTCGGGAGAGAAAATTCCTGTGGTAGGTCATATCACCGTACCAGTGAAATATAAAGATCAATTTCAGAACTTGCCTCTAATAGTAGTGAAAGGAGACAAGTCTGCCTTACTAGGAAGAAATTGGTTCAGCTCATTGAAGCTGGATTGGAGTAAGATTTTCTGTGTGGAAGCGATATTTTCATCAACGGATGAGGTTATCAAGAAGTGTCCGAAGGTGTTCTGCGAAACGGGCACCATATGCATTCAAGGAGAAAGTTGAGCAAGAACTCAAAAGACTAGAGCTTGAGAACATTATTTGTAAGATAGATCGATGTAATTGGGCTGCACCCATTGTTGTTGCACCTAAGTCCGATGGTAAGGTAAGATTGTGTACTGATTATAAAGTAACCGTAAACCAGGTTCTAGAGGGTAATGTCCCCAATACATTACCAAATATAGAAGATTTGTTCACAACACTGACAGGTGGTCAGATCTTCTCAAAACTGGATCTTACGAATGCCTACTTATAGCTTGAACTAGATGAGGAGTCCAAGTCATGTTTGACTGTAAATACTCATCTAGGCCTATATCAATTTAATAGGCTGCCGTTTGGAGTGTCTTCCGCCCCTGCCATATTCCAAGGGGTGATGAACCAGATTTTGCAAGGTATTGAAGGGGTAGTATGTTATTTGGATGACATACTAATTTCAGCACCAAATAGGCAAATTCATAATAACATATTGAATGAAGTCCTCAAACAGCTAGAGAAGCACAGAATACGAGTGTCTGCTCGTAAGTGTGAGTTATTTAAAAACTCAGTGGAGTACTTAGGGTATAGAGTAGACAAAGATGGTTTACATCCAACCATGGAAAAATTGGTTGCAATTAGCAATGCACCCACTCTTAGGAATGTCACTGAACTTCGTTTATTCTTGGGTCTTTTGAACTATTATGGGAGGTTCCTACCAAATTTGGCTACAGTATTACATCCACTGAATGAACTATTGAAAAAACAGGTCCATTGGAATTGGTCAAAAGAATGCGATACAGCATTCAAGGAGTGTAAAAGCAAATTGGTAGAGAGCACCATGTTAGTTCACTATGACATATCTAAGGAGATTAAGCTAGCATGTGATGCCTCTGCGTATGGAGTTGGGGCAGTGATCTCTCATGTATCACGTAGTGGGGAGGAGAGACCAATTGATTTTGCTTCACGCACTCTCGGTGCCAGTGAGAGTAATTATGCGCAAATTGAAAGGGAAGCTTTGGCATTAATTTTTGGGGTCAAGAAGTTTCACAAATACTTGTATGGTCGTAAGTTTATCATCGTTACGGACCATAAGCCCATTACAGCAATCCTCCTTCCAAAGTCCCCAGTTCCAACATTAGCTGCAGCCCGAATGCAGAGATGGGCTTTGATTTTGTCAGCATATACATATGATATTGAATACAGACGATCAGCTGATCACAGTCATGCTGATGCAATGTCTAGATTGACTTCCCCATCACAAGTTACACCGGATAGGGAAGAAGTGTTTTATTTTTCATACATTGATGAACTGCCAGTCACAGCTGAAGAGATTGGTAGAGCAACCAAACGTGACCCAGTGATGTCAAAGGTGTATGAGTATATTGCAAATGGATGGCTAAACCAGGTAACAGACAAAGATACACATCCATTCTTCAACTGTAGGAATGAATTATCAGTCGATAAAGATTGTATCATGTGGGGTGCAAGAGTGGTTATACCAAATAAATTCAGGTCCAAATTATTAGGAGACCTCCATGACCAGGGAATGTGCTTGACCAAGAGTTTTGCACGCAGTTATTTATGGTGGCCAGGTCTTGATAAAGATATAGAGTACATCGTGAGTCAGTGTACGACATGTCAATCGGTAAGCAAGCAACTACCACCATGGAAATGGCCTCCCAGGGTGTGGCAAAGGCTACATATTGATTTTGTTGAGTTAGAAGGACAACAATTGTTCATTGTGATTGATAGCCATTCAAAGTAGGTTGAGGTGTTTCCAATATGGATAATAACAGCAAGTAAAACATTGGACATTTTATGAAAATTATTTTCTTCATTTGGCCTCCCTGAAGAGATTGTTTCGGATAATGTACCACAATTTCGTTCAGAAGAATTTGCACAATTCATGAGCAAAAATGGTGTGAAATATACCAAGGTTCCACCATACCATTCTGCTTAGAATGGTGCAGCAGAGTGCAATGTACAAATTGTAAAACATGCCCTCATAAAACAAATGTTAGATCCAAATCCAAGGAAACGACAGTTGTCATTGGATCACAAATTGGCTAATTTTTTGATTACATATTGAAATACTCCTCGTAAAACTACTGGTAGAACACCAGCAGAGTTGTTTCTCAAACGTCAGCAAGAACCAGATTCTCGTTGTTAAAACCAAATTTGGCACAGTCCGTAGAAGAGACGCAATTATGACAGAAAGAGAATCATGATAGAGGTAGAGTAAAAGAGAGAAGTGTGAAATTAAACCAGAAGGTGAGAGTGAAGAACCATCACCATAAATGGGTAAAGTGGTTACCAAGAAGAGTGGTGAAGATATGTGGTCCTCGCACATATTTGGTAAAGATGTTTGATAATGGACAGGTTAGGTTTGTTCATATTGATCATATTTTACCTACAGACATGGAAGGAGTTGAAGGTGGGAATGATTCAATTATTTCTGACTCATCAGATTGTTTTGATACACCAGTAGCAAATTCTAAATCCAATGTACTGGAAACAAATCCAGGAGAGAATCAGAATGAAAGTTTGAGTCTGAGTCAGGAAAACAAAGAGCCTGAAGGTAGAGTGAGTTCAAATGAAAATCAAGGAAATTCCATGGAGGGAAACATTCCTCAGGATGAGCCTCGAATGAGTGTGAAATCGACACCATGTTTGGAAGGTTCTGTTCGAGAGCGAAGGTATCCTCTTCAAAACAGAAAACAAGTGGTAAAGTTAAATTTGTAAATATGGAAAAAAAAAGTTTATATTCTGTGTTATGTATAAACATGAAAGCTACGTATGATGTTTGTTTTGTTGGCTTCTTCATTAAGGAGGGAGAAGTGTAATGTCTGTAAGCTTGTAATGTTTGTAGCTCCACACTGTGGATGTGGACGTATTGTGTACTACAACTGCATAGTTAATAATAAACAGAACCAGGCAGATTTCCGGAGACTTCCGAGAGAACTGCCTGTTATTTTAAAAGCTGTGTGTGCTTGTGCCAGCAAGAATGGGAGGAGAGACTTATCCTGCTGTTGTCCAAAACTCTGGAAACAATTCATGACGAGCAGTGGACATGCCAGTTGATTGATGAAATAACCCAACAGATCTCGATCTCCCACAGTTATCCACAACAGAAGGGGTTTCTTTATAAATGCCTTGGGATGGTGCTACATCACTCAGATATAAAGAGGCAGATTGGACAAATGCTGCAGAGTGCTCAGCACAGGGAGGCCGTTGAGAGAGAGGGTGTGGCTGTTGGAATTGGTTTCTGCTCTATCGCCAACTTTGAAGCCACCTTCAGCAGCCTCATGGGTTATAACTTAAACCTCCTGAAGAAGTCCAGAAGTTCCCTCCATGTTGATAAGGATCAGTCTGATCTTGAGGTGGACAATGCTGAGAGCACACTGGTCCTTTGCTATGGATATCTGGCAATCAATGCTCCACCGGACCTTTTATTATCTCAAACAGAGAACCACATTCTGCCACTTTTAAATGATCAACTCAGCCAACTTGGACAGAGGTTAAAGGAAGAATCCCAGGACTTGACTCTGACCTTGAGCCTTATAAAGAGCGTGACCCTGATAGCCAGAGCAGTGCAGTCCAGTAGTCGTACATTCCCCTCAAGGTTCAGCAGGAAAAGTGAGCTACTGAAGTACATGCAACAACTTATCGAGGCTGAGCCAACAGAGCTGCTACAGACTCCTATTCGGCCATTGGCAATGAATACCTGCCTGTACCTTGTCCAACTGAACCCACGGCTAAATGAAGCTGATCAATGCCAGTTAATTAAAAGCTGTTTGAGGAGTATTTTCAGTTTAGTTCCTGTGGACCCCAACCAGGACCAGGATGGGACACCTCTTAACCCAGGAGGAAGAGATCTTTACACTGATAGTGTGGCTGCTCTCCACTGTCTCCTGAAACAACTTTTGCTTCAGAACCTGTCCCCTGAGGGTCTCCAGACCATATACAAATATGTGGAGACGTGGATAATATCACCGCGGGATTATGAAAGAGAGCGAGCAGTAGACATGACTCTAAGCTGCTGACATTCTACTGGCAGGAGCTTGATGCTGAAAATATAATGGCACCGATTGACTTGGGGGCTGTAGTTGGTCAGCTGCTGCCACGATGTGTTGACCCATTGCTTACCAAACGGCAGAGGGCCATGGACTGTTTGTACATCCTACTAAAGATCCAGGCATGTTCTGAAGGTGTGAATCCAGATGAGCAATATGAGCAGGAAGGGATTCTGAGACGAATTGGCCAACAATTGGCGAGCACAGACACCACAGTCCTCTTTAAAGGATGCTCCGAGCTCACACAACTCATTTCCCAGCACTTGCCCCGGGACCAGCTGGCCAACCTGCTCTTTATGCTCTTCAAAGGGCTGGTTGACCACCAAACCAGCTGTTCCAATGCAGCTGCTGTTATACTGAAAGCTGTGGTTAAGCGACGTGACCCTGAGCTGGAGGATCAGCTCTCAGAGATCCTCGAGGCACTACATCTTCAAATGGCAGCAATCACACAGCAGGAAGTGACACTGACAGTTCTACAAACCTTCACTCTGCTCACTTCCCAGCACCTGCCAGCCGTTGTGCGTTGTCTCCTCAGGTTCCCTGTGGGCGAGTGCACCAGCGCCATCTGGAGGTCAGTAGCAAAGAAGACCCAATTGGCTGCCACTTCATTGAAACAACTGATGCAATACCTGAACAGATCGGTGGCATTTAGTGAAAGGAGCCATTCAGTGACAGAGGACGAGAGACCTGATCCTCTGGATGTTATTTGCGCTGTGTACGAGATGGTCTCAGAGCCGGAGTCTGCAGAAGCTGTAAATGTCATGTATTCAACCAGCATTGTAACCCATGTATAATCTGACCTAAATTGTACACTGTGAGAACAATGACCACAAGGTGGTGAACTTGTGGGAGACACTCCTAACCTGGACCTTCAGATATAAAAGGGGAAGCTCCACCCACTTCCAACACAGTGAATGGTAAGGAATAAAGGACAGGTCACAGACTGACCTTCTCTCAAGCATGGGCCACGTGTGCATTTATACTGTATAGTAAGGACGTATCAGTAAACACCTTGTATTCTGACTTATTCGCTGCTCTGTTAACACATCTCAGTCCCTCCATCTATGTGAATGTGCCTTCTGACTTTATTCCTTGCTGCGAATTGGAGCAGTCAGAAAAACGATCAACAACAGCAGTGTGCAGAAGCCGAGAGCTTTGCCTGTCCTCAGTCGAGACTCTCAGGGCCGTGCTGAATTGAGCGCACAATGAAGTGGTGGTAGATTTTGTCCAGGAGAAGGGAGGCTGGGATTTAATGTTGGACCCACACACCCACCACAAGGGGATTGCTCTGCTCGCTAGAGCGATGAGCTTGTTCAATGAGCACCAGCTGGTTGGGATTGTGGTGGATCTAGCACCTGTCCTGTCAACTACACAGGTGGGCCAGAAAGCCACTGTGGCTGCCTTCTTTGCTGAACTTTTAAAATGTATGTCCATCTCCCACATGTGACTCACTAACACCCTGGTGGATAGCTTGCTCATGGGTCTACTGGATTCGACTCTGGCTGTCAGGTTGCTCTGTATTAGGGGGCTGGGGAATATTCCAATTGGAGTACCTGGACTGATGGAGAGACATGCTTCAGACCTGTTGGCTGCAATGAGTAACATACTGCAGAGCAAGGATGACCATGAAGAGGAATTCATGACTGAAGTGACATCAACTCTCTCAAAGATCTTGGACCAACTCAGTGTCAATGCTATTGGACCCATTTATATTGAAATAGCAAAAGGAGTTCTTTGAGTTCAAATCCACTCAGGTTTGTGCTGCCGCATTTACCGTGTTTGGCACTTTGGCCAAATGTGGACACGGACATTCAAGGGCTTCCTTTATGGAACAGATCCACCTGAACCTGGTCAGTTTGTTGCTACACCTGAATGAAGAGAGTGAGGAGGTACAAAGGGCCTGTCTTTTAACATTGTGCTCGGTCGCCCCAGATATCGGCTCACAGAGGGTTTGTGCAATAATCCAGGAGCATTCGTGGGAAGGCAGCCTGAAGTATGAGGAATTTTTGAAAGTACTTTCCTTACAACTCATCAAAGATTTCCCCAGCAGGATCAACTCATATATAATGTGCTGCAGCTCCTTCCATACATGGGGCCTCGTCTCCGAGGGGATGCGGTCTTCTTAAGAGTCGTCCTTTGTCAAATTCCACAGGAGCCGGCCCAGAGGAGGACATGGATTCAGAAACTCTGCTGTTTAAGGATACAGCGTGGACAATCCAACTCAACTCTACAGACTCACCGATCCTTCTCCACCTGTTTCAGATTGTGCTGAGAGTTTCTTGTTGTAAATATGTTTATTCTTCATTTGTAAATATATTTTTTCTTCATTTGATCTTATTTATTATGAAATAAATAGCAATCCTGTTATGACCAATGGAGTTCTCAGCGGATGGATTCAGTGCTGGACGTGTGACCGGGCAGGACCTCCAGCATCAGCTCCCATGGCACTGCATTAATTCTCATTTGTTTATTGTGGTCGGCTCCCATTAGGAGGTGTTGAAGGAGGGGGGAGCAGGAAATTATAATCATCTGCTGCATTTAAAGAGCTGCAGCAACATAAAAGGGTAGCCCCCAGAATTGAAAAAGGGTCCTTGTTGATGCAATGGATTGCAATAAGCTCCATCACAGGTAATTAATTACTGGTGAGTTAACCAGTAATGCACAGGAGGTGCTGCCAGACCATTCACACCCCTTTCCTTCACTTCCAATATCACCTGCCCTCGTAACCTTCCATGACTGGATGCATTTCAAGTCTCCCATGATCTGTACCATTAATCTCAGCCCATTAATAGCTTGCTTGCTGGGGACTACATGTGAGAAAATGACATGGCAGCCAGCTACCCATCAGACTAGTTTACTTTCTTGTACCAGAAAGTGGCTTTGAATGGCCCACTCTCCCGACCCATAACTGCTTCACCTTTAGGTACAAATCCACGCCAGCAAAGATCACCCGTAATCCTCTACATTCAAGGGAATGCAAGCCTGGTCTCATTGAATCATAGAAACTCATGGCACAGAAGGAGGACATTCGGCCTATTGAGTATGTGCTTGCAGAAAAAGAGCTATCCAGCCTAATTCCACTCTCCAGTTCTTGGTAGTAGTCCTGTAGGTTATGGGACTTCAAGTGCAAATCCAAGAACTAGTGTTGACGGATTCTGCCTCTACCACCCTCTCAGACAGTGATTTCCAGACCCCCGCTAACCTTTGCTTGAAAGCAGTTCTTCTCAACTTCTTTAAATCTATGCCTCTCGGTTATTGACCTCTCTGCTAAGGGAAATAGATATTTCCTATCCACTCTATCTGGGCCCCTCATAATTTTATAGACCTCAATTAAGTCTCCCCTCAGCCTCCTCTATTCCAAAGTAAACAACCCCAGCCAATCCAATCTTTCCTCATAGCTAAAATTCTCCAGTCCAGTCCTCGTAAATCTCCTCTGTATCCTCTCTAGTGCAATCACATCCTTCCTATAATGTGGTTACCTGAATTGCACGCAGTACTCTAGCTGTGGCTTAACATGTGTTTTATACAGTTCAAGCATCACCTCCCTGCTTTTATATTCTGTGCTTCGGCTAATAAAAAAAAATCCTCCTCAAAGCTGTAATCGTTTTTTAACCAATATTGTGACTCCCCTCCTTTTTTATCCACATCTGTATCTCATTTGAAATCCCTGTAGCCAGGAATGTTGAGCTGCCATTCCTGCCTTTCTTTCAGCCATGTTTCAGTAATAATTGTGGTATCATACTTCCACATGTCTATCTGTGCCCTCAGTTCATCTGCCTTATTCACTGGACTCTTTGCATTGAAATATATACTATTAAGCAATGCCAAACTAGCTTGTCCTCTATTTTCTAGCCTTCCATTTCCAGCATTGCTTCTCTCCCTCTGAATCTACTCTTAGGTTCCCATCCTCCTGCCAAGCAATTTTAAACCCTCTCCACAAGCATTAGTAACCCCCACTGTAAGGATATTGGTCCCGGCCCTGTTGAGGTCCAACCTGTCCGGCTTGTACACATCCTACCTCCCCCAGATCTGGTTTCAATGCCTCAGGAATCTAAAGCCCTCCCTCCTGCACCATCTCTCCAGCCACACATTCATCTACTCTATCCTCCTATACCTGTACTGACTAGCATGTGACACCGGGAATAATCTGGAGATTACTGCCTTTGAGATCCTGCTTATTAATCTCTTTCCTAGCTCCCTAAAATCTGCCAGCATGGTCTCAACCCTCTTTCTACCAATGTCACTGGCAACAACCTATGGCTGTTCACCCTCCTGTCTCAGAATGTCCTGCAGCCGCTCAGTGACATCCTTGACCCTGGCACTAGGGAGGCAACATACCATCCTGGAGTCACATCTGTGGCCATACAAGCGCTTGTCCATGCCTCTAAATATTGAAGCCCCTGTCACTAATGCTTTTCTGACGTTCTTCCTCCCCCATGTACAACTGAGCCACCCTTGGTGCCATTGCCTTGGCTCTGGCTGTACTTCCCAGCGGAACCATCACCCTCACCAATATTCAGAACTGAATACCGGTTATAGAGCAAGATGTACTCAGGGAACTCCTGCACTACCTGCCTGGTCCTCCTTGTCTGTCAGGCAGTCACCCATTCCCTCTCTGCCTGCACACTCTTAAGCTGCTGGTGACCACCTCCTGAAATGTTCTATCCACGTAGCTCTCAGCCTTGCAGATGCACTACAGTGATGCCAGACACTGCTCAAGCTCCAAAACCCGGAGCTCGAGCTCCTCCAGCTGATGACACCTCGTGCACATGTGATTCTCCAGGACATTAGAAGCATCCTGGACTTCCCACATGGCGCAGGATGTGCATTCGATGGGAGCAAGGTGCCCTGCCATGCCTCGATGCCACCAGTTCTTATAATTCAACCCTTTTAGCACCGATATCATTCTGGCTCTGCACCTCCTCCAAGGCCAATATATCCTTCCTGAGATGTGGTGCCCAGAATTGGATAGAGTACTCCAAATGTGATCTGGTCAGAGCTTTGTACAGCTGTAACCTAACTCCCACCCCTTTATACTCCAGCACCTGTGAGATAAGGGCCAACATTCTATTAGCCTCTTAGGTTATTAAATTTCCCAAAGAGATTTCACTTGCTTCAGAACTTGCATCAACAGGCATGACATAACTTGTAGGAACTTTGACCCCAAATAGACCCCACTTATTTCTCTACTGAGGAGGATATCAATTAGATTGTTAGATGTCTGATTGACATGGGATTGACAACAGGGTGAACAAATATTACATTGCATTTATCGGTGGTCCCACTACCGCACACTCTTGGACCATAAACCTGCATCTCCCTCTGCTTCATAGGCACTGTGAGACCAACTATTAACTGATTGGTCCCTGGTCTGAAAGAGGTCTGCAAGCTTGGCATATTGCGCCAAGTGTGGCCGCACTTGTATTGGATAACTTGACCTGGGAGAACTGCAAACCCTGTAGCTGGCTTCCCTGATAATGCGATGATGATCCATCCACGTAGACATGTGGGGCAGCAGGATTACAGTCCTGTGAACTGCGTGTACCTCAAAATCGAACAACGGTAGGGGCACTTGTGTGGCTCATCCCTGTACAGCAACAGCAGTGGTAGTCAGGGAGTTTGTTTTGGAGTAATGCCCAAATGCCATTCCATTAACAAAAGTGTCCAATGGCTCAGCCCAGCCGAGGAGACAAGGATGTCTCCGGGTTTCATGAGAAAATTCAGCAGAGTGTGTGGAGAGTGGAATATCAACATCAACAGCCCGGTAATGTGTGTAAAATGTTTGACTGCCCAGAAGATGGGCAACAGGTGTCTCTCCCTAAGAACATAAGAACATAACAGGCGTAGGCCATTTGGCCCTTCGATCTGTTCCACCATTCAATAAGATCTTGGGTGATCAGCTCCACTTCCCTGCCTACTCCCCATAAACCTTTACTGCCTTATAGCTCAAATATGTGTCTATCTCCACCTTAAATATATTCAATGATCCAGCCTCCACAGCTCTCTAGGGCAGCGAATTCCATAGATTTACAACCCTCAAAGAAACTTCTTATCTCAGTTTTAAATGGGTGGCCCCTTATTTTAAGACTACGTCCCCTAGTTTTAGTTTCCCCTATAAGTGGAAATATCCTCTCTGCATACACTTTGTCGAGCCCCTTCATTATCTTATATGTTTCAATAATATCACCTCTCATTCTTCTGAACTCCAATGTGTATAGGCCCAACCTACCCTCAAGTCAATCCCCTCATCTCCAGAATCAACCTAGTGAACCTTCTCAGAACTACCTCCAATGCAAGTATATCCTTCCTTAAATACGGAGACCAAAACTGTACACAGTACTCCAGGTGTGGCCTCGCCAATACCCTTTACAGTTGTAGCAGGACTTCTCTGCTTTTATACTCCATCCCCCTTGCAATAAAAGCCAACATTCAATTTGCCTTCCTGATTACTTGCTGTACCTGCATACTAACTTTTCGTGTTTCATGCACAAGGACCCCCAGGTCTCTCTGCACTGTAGCACTTTGAAATTTTTCTCCATTTAAATTATAATTTGCTTTTCTATTATTTCTGCCAAATTTTTGCCCACTCACTGCCAAATTTTTGCCCACTCATTTAGCCTGACTATATCCCTTTGCAGATTTGACTTGGCACAGGACAGACTGGAGGGGCAGATAGTGTGGCTACTAATGCAGTTTGTTTGTTTGAACAATAAAAGTTCCAGTCATATTACTGCCTGTCATCAAAGCCAAAAGTTTATCCATTTTAGATTCCATCGTTCCCGCTGCTGGTCCTGGGGAGGGAGGTTTCTGATAGCTCGGTCCTGAATACGGAGAAGGGAGCCCTCTAGCCTATCTACGACCTTTTGTGAAATGTCCTCCCTTACCACAGATGTAAGATGCTGGTCCCCTTTTCGCTAGTGATTGAAATGGAGCTCTGTTTGTTCGGCATCGGGGAACTAGTTCAGGGGATCGTTCCACACTGCCCTCCGGGCACTACTGATGGGACGGGGAAGGTGACTTCTCACACTCGCCTATGCCTGAAGTATGTGCGCATTAATGGCTGCCCAGGTACTAGTTGTAGAGATCGACACTCCTAATGCTGTTCAGACTAGTGGTTGCAATTGGCTTAGAAACATTTGTTTAAACAGGACAGGACACTGGCACTCATGAGGCACATCACTTTCTGGTGGAATTGTGGGCTGAGTCCTCTGAGGTCCAGAAACCGATTGGCCAAAGCCAGTCGGTGCTCAGTGGGTCATTGGGTCGTCAGGGAGCAGGGAGCCATGAGCTCCATCTTCCTATTGTCAGAATATCAACAACCTCTGTGAATAGGACATGTGATCTGGCGGAATGCACGACTTCATTGCCGTGTCCAAAGCAGCTAATAAGACCCATTTAGGATCGACATCTTCCAATTCAGTGCGGTGTTTAAAATCTCCCCACGCTCTGATGATTGTTGTAGGGCCATCACTGTCGTTACTGGGCCCTCATTCCCTGAATAAAGCCTGTGTGGTTCACAGGCCAGTGGGACTGTTAGAACGGGTGTGGTGACCCACCCAGCAGCTCCAACGACAGTGGGTTGGACCTCCCACTCCTCTGAGCACCTTGTCTCTCCTCTCCAATGCTTCATCCTGATGCCCCTCCTCGTGCCAATTTAGTTTAACCCCTCTCCCATAGCACTAGTTAACCTCCCCGCGAGGACATTGGTCTCAGCTCTGTTCAGGTGGAACCCATCCATCTTCTACAGGTCCTTCCTGTCCCGAACTGGTCCCAATTGCCCCAGGAATTGGAAGCCCTCCCTCCTGCACCGTTTCTCCAGCCACACATTGACCAGTCTTATCTTATTGCTCCTATGCTCACTAGCACATGGCACTGGGAGTAATCCAGAGATTGCTACCTTTGAGGTCCTGTTCTTTAACTTCCTCCCTCACTACTGTCTGTAGAACCTTAATACTTTTCCTACCTACATCATTGGTTCCAACAGTGTATTGTATAGGGTTAATCACATAGGGTTAATTATGATATTCTGACATTTACAGTGTGTTTTCTGCTTCATGTCTCGTGGAATGTTGTTGATGCAGAGAGAGAGAGAGACCTTGATGCGCACACCATCTTGTTTATGGGACGATCGGCGCCTCGAGGTCTCATGCTTTGTGGAAGAACAGCTGGGGCCTTACTGATTAGGAGTTGGCCATAAGCCACATGCACCCATGTTTGTTCAATAGTATAAAGGAACGGAACTGTCCAGTAGCTCTTTGAATTTCACCTTGGACCGTGATTCACGAGCAGTGCCGGGACCCCCAAGGCTCCTGACCAGCTGTCGTTGCGGAGTTCCCGACGGGCCGAAGGCTGTGAGCTTTGTTGCATCTTATCATACTTCTCTTTTCTTCGTAAACTGTATTATGTTTCTTTTCTCTCAGTAAATGGTGTTTTATCTTTACTTCATTTGTCTTGTCTCTTATTTAACATTCATCCAGATCCCGAACCTGGGTCTATTATTATCGATCCAAAACAAACAGGGACCAGACTTCTGGCTGTCCCTCTCTCCCACCGCCTCCCGCTAAATGTTCTGCAACCGTTCAGTGATGTCCTTTATCCTGGCACCAGGGAGGCAACACACCATGTGAGATTCATGTCAGCAGTTGTAGAAACACCCGTCTATCCCCCTGACTATCGAATCCCTATGACTAATGCACTTTCCTCATATTCAACCCCCTCATCTCTGGAATCAACCTAGTGAACCTTCTCTGAACTGCCTCCAAAGCAAGTATATCCTTTCATAAATATGGAAACCAAAACTGCACGCAGTATTCTAGGTGTGGCCTCACCAATATCCTGTATAGCTACAGCAAGGCTTTCCTGCTTTTATACTCCATCCCCTTTGCAACAAAGGCCAAGATTCCAATGGTCTTCCTGATCACTTGCTGTACCTGCATACCATCCTTGTGTGTTTCATGCACAAGTACCCCCAGGTCCCACTGTACTGCAGCACTTTACAATCTTTATTTAAATAATAACTTACTCTTTGATTTTTTTCTGCCAAAGTGCATGACCTCACACTTTCCAACATTATACTTAATCTGCCAAATCTTTGCCCACTTACTTAGCCTGTCTATGTCCTGTTGCAGATTTTGTGTGTCCTCCTCATACATTGCTTTTCCTATGATCTTTGTATCATCAGAAAACTTGGCTATGTTACACTCGGTCCCTTCTTCCAAGTCGTTAATCTAGATTGTAAATATTTGGGGTCCCAGCACTGATCCCTGCGCCACCTCGCTAGTTACTGATTGCCAACCCAAGAATGAACCATTTATCCCGATTCTGTTGTCTGTTAGTTGGCCAATCCTCTATCCATTATAATATATTACCCCCAACCCAGTAAACTTTTATCTTGTGCAAGTGAGAGAGCGAGAGCGAGCGCGAGAGAGATGCTGTGACCCAGTGACCCAAGCACTGGCCCAGGTAGAACAGCAGCAGCTGGGCCTCAGTAAAAGATGTACGGTCCCCACCACTGAAACTAGACACAGCTGATCAATTTCCATTGCCGTTATTGTCAATTACAAACTCACCGTTTGATGCGACGCGCACACCGGCTATTTTGGGCAGAAACAGGTGTTCAATGAGTCGGCCACGCCTCGTTAAGGTAAACGTCTATTAAATGACACAAACCCCACCAAGCAGGTCAGGTACAGCTAATCCCACCAGCTTTTAATCTCTGGTATGGGTCTTGTCATCTGCTCCCCCTGCCAAGCTTCATTGGAGTTCAGTTCCTCGGTTGCTGCTGTCCTCAAGCAGGCAATTGTTGTCGCGATAAGAGAGTTACAGCAAAAAGGCAGCAGATTGAATTCGAGCCTACCTTCACCTAGGTGATGTACCAATGGTGCTACACACTGGTTCTCGAAGGAATGTGTGTGAGCATTTTTAGATTTAATTAGAGCCAGACCTTTGATAAAAAGCACTCATTGTGTTGAAAAGGCCGATAGCATGATTGAAAAAGTAGCTCTGGCGTGCATTTACGGGGTGAAAAAAATGCACCAGTATTTGTTTGGTCTCAAGTTTGAGCTTGAAACTGACCATATGCCGCTCTTATCGCTATTCTCAGAGAGCAAAGGGATTAACACCAATGCCTCTGCCCGCATCCAAGATGCGCGCTCATGCTGTCGGCATACAACTACGTAATTCGCCACAGAGCGGGCACAGAGAACTGCGCTGATGCTCTCAGTCGGCTACCATTGCCCACCACCGGAGTGGAAATGGCATAGCCTGCAGACTTGCTCATGGTGATTGATGCATTCGAAAACGAAAAGTCACCTGTTATGGCCAGGATCCTTTACTGTCCCTGGTAAAAAAAACTGTGTCCTCCATAGGAGCTGCTGCAGCATCCTAGCGGAGCTGCAGAAAGAGATTAAGCCGTTCCACAGGCGCAAAGACGAAATGTCCTTGCAGGCGGACTGTCTTTTGTGGGGTAATCTCGTGGTCTTGCCCAAGAAAGGCAGAGAAGCGTTCATACATGACCTACACAGCACCCACCCAGGCATTGTAATGGTGAAAGCCATAGCCAGATCCCATGTGTGGTGGCCCGGCATCAACTCAGATTTAGTCATGCGTGCGCCAATGCAACACTTGCTCTCAACTGAGCAATGCACCCAGAGAGGCACCGCTAAATTTGTGGTCGTGGCCCTCCAAACCGTGGTCCAGGATCCACATTGACGATGCGGGCCCCATTTCTAGGCAAAATGTTCTTGGTTTTCATGGATGCTTATTCAAAATGGATTGAATGTGTAATAATGTCTGTAAGCATGTCCACCGCCACCATCAAAAGCCTACGAGCCATGTTTGCCACACATGGCCTGCCTGATGTCCTAGTCACCGACAATGGGCCGTGCTTCACCATCGCTGAATTCAAGGAATTCATGACCCGCAATGGGATCAAGCACGTCACATCTGCCCCGTTCAAACCCGCATCCAACGGCCAGACAGAACGGGCAGTTCAGACCATCAAGCAAAGCTTGAAATGCGTGTCGGAAGGCTCCTGGCAGAACCGACTGTCCTGAGTTCTGCTCAGCTACCGCACCAGACCCCACTCGCTCACCGGGGTTCCCCCAGCCGAGTTGCTCATGAAAAGAGTGCTCAAAACAAGGATCTCTCTTGTCCACCCTGATCTCTATGATCACGTCAAGCAAGGGCAGGCAGCATCAACAAAGTATGCACCATGATCGTGCATATTTGTCATGCGATATTGAGGTCAATGATCCTGTGTTTGTACTCAATTATGGACATGGTCCCAAATGGCTCGCTGGCACGGTCATAGCCAAAGTAGGAATTAGGGTGTTCCAGGTCAAATTGGCCAATGGACTAACGTGCAGAATGCATTTGGACCAAATCAAATTGCGGTTCATTAACAGCTACGAGCAACCCGAGGAGCACATCACCAACTTCGAACCTCCAACACACACACAGACACATGGCAACCGACATCATGGTTGACCACAAAGGCAAACTCACCATCCCCAGCAGCCCAGCAAGGCCGGCTGCCCAGTAGCCCAGTGAAGAACCAACCAACTCACCCACACCTGCATTTGTACCGAGACTATCGACAAGGGAGCAAAAAGCCCCAGATCGTCTCACCCTGTAAATAAGTGTACTATTGACATTACGAGGGAGTGATGTTATGTATTTAACCCTTGGCAACTTGTATCACACCACCACCAGAGGGCCTACCTGTTGGAGTCCCAAGGGATCCCAGCATCCCTTGGGAGCACTGTATATAAGCAGGCCACTCACACGCTACCTGCATTCTGGAGTCTAATTAAAGGAGCTAAGGTCACACTTACTCATTGCTTACAGTACTCAGTTTCATCCTTTATTATGAGCGTAACACTCCCCACACTGGGGGCACAGACAACCCCACCCCGGGCCTCCCGGTAAGCCCCAATACAGGACCGGCAGAAATTAGTCACAATTCACCAGAAGAGGATCAATCAATAGGCCAAGGCAAAGAGGACAGCAGACGGCTTCTCCATAACTCCTAGCCTTTTACTGTGAGCCATCCCAAGAGCTTGTTTCCTCCTTTTGCTATCTGTGCCCAATATATAGCTTTTGAGAGTCAAACAAGTTACAACTGCTTAATCATCTTCGAGCTCACAACTCTTTTATCCCCTGATCAAGCAACCAGGTCCAGCTGATAGCTGTTAACAGCTACTGACCTTGCAACTCTTCCACCTGATTGAGTTCCACTGGATCCCTTCCAGCTCATTGAGTTTAATTAATTCCCCAATTCTGCAACTCTTTACAATTATACAATTAAACCAAGTGCTCCCTTGTTAAAAGCGCAATCCAACTCGAAACTGCAAGCTAACCAAAAATGTTCAAAGAAAACCTAACAAATCAAATTAAAATTTGGTTGCCGTGGGTGATGATCACTCCAGTCCCTCCAGTGCCCACCTCTCGCGGAAAACCGCGAGCGTACCGGTGGACACCGCGAGCGTACCGGTGGACACCCTGGCTCGGATGTAACCGTGGAAGAGAGACAAACAGTCGGGCTGAATGACCCCCTTGACCGCCCGCTGCCTAGACCAGTTAATGGCCACCTTGGCCATGCCCAGTAGCAGTCCTACGAGGAGGCTCTCCGACCTGCCTGTTCCCCTTGGCATAGGGTGCCGAAAGATCAGGAGTGTGGGACTGAAGTGCAACTAGAAATCGAGGAGCAGCCCCTTCAAATAATGGAATAGGGGCTGCAACCTCGCAAATCCTATATAAACATGGAACTCGGACTCCTCCAGGCCACAGAAAATGCAGGCGGCCTGGGAGTCCGTGAACTGACTTAAAAATTTATTGCACAGGACTGCCCCATGCAACACCCTCCAGGCCCCAATAGATAAAGGAAGGACTCCTCCAGACGACAAGATGGTGCACCATTGCATATCCGGAAGGCAGACGAGGATGGCAAAATGGAGGGTGTTCAAGAGCAACCAGTACAGGAATCCGCTCCGCGCAGAATGTAAAGAAACGGAAGGGAATTCCTGGTGGTCGCTCAAGTTGTGAGGCACTGGCTCTGAGGAAGATTCCATCCGGACGGGGGTCAGTTCGGACAGGATCGCCCCACACGGTTGAGCCTCCTCGACACACCTAGTGGAGTCAGGGCCCAGTGCCACTTTTGGCGTCTCGATGGCTTTGGCCACGAGCCGGACGTCGGCCCAGGACAGACGCTGTGCCAGCTCCTCTGGCGCCATCCAGCCCGCCCCTCCACTATCGAACAGGTCCCTGACTCTGCTCACCTTGCCAGACACAGCCCTGCCCTCCAACAGCCACATCAAACCATGGTCGTGGAGGTGCGGATTCCTGAGCAGCGGCTCCTGAAGGACAGCCGCCACTCCTGACGGGGAGAACTGCGTCCGCAGGCGACCTTGTTCCAGACCCTGGTCAGGTCCTGGTAGAAGACAGGCAGCCCCTGCACAGAGGCCCGGACACCCCCCAGGTTTACAAACAGGAGCTGTGTGTCATAGTTGAAGCCATCCAACTGGCGGAAGAAATGCGTCGCCAGCGCACACCACCTGGGGGATCCTCTACGTACAGGTATCTCTGCAGGGTCTGAAGACGGAAAGTCACAGCCCGGGTATGTAAGTACACCAGCGTCGGACCACCCTCCCGAAGCTCCACCCACTCGTGTTTTACTGGATCCCTTTCATCTCATTGAGTTTAATTAATTCCCCAGTTCTGCAAAGTTGGATTGCCCGGTAAATTGGATCTAGGAACTTAGCTATGAGCAAAGATTGGATAGGCTGGGTTTGTTTTCTTTGGAACAGAGAAGGCTGAGGGGATGACGGAAGACCTTATTTAGGTGTATAAAATCATGAGGGCCCTAGAGCGAGTGGATAGGAAAGGCCTATTTCCCTGAGCAGAGGGGTCAACAACCAGGGGGCATAGATATAAAGTAACTGGTAGGTGGTTTAGAGGGTAATTGAGGGGAAATTTCTTCACCTAGAGGGTGGTGGGGGTCTGATACTCACTGTCTGAAAGGGTGGTAGAGGCACAAACTTTTGTGTTCCTAACACAGATGAGACTGCACACAGGAAGGTTAAAGTAACAGTGACCTCAGTCTTTATTAAGACACAACAGAGTGAGGAACAGGCCTTCGGGGCTGGCTTAATGCTGGGATCCCTTGGGACTACAGGGGATGCTCTCCCTGGTGACGGAACATGGGAGTGCATGCTTTACAGATACACAACATCATTTCCCTCCCCCCCAAAGTCAAAGTGAAAACTATTTACAAGGTGAGGCGGTCGGGAGCCTTTCTTTCCTTGGTGGACCAGCTCGGTACAAATGTCTGTTCTGGTGTGTTGGCTGTGCCTCCGCTGGGCTGGCGTGTTGTTGGCCCTGCAGGGCTGCTGGGTAAGCCTGGCCTTGCTCGGTTGTTGGGCGTGATGGGTTCGATTTCCTGGTCCGGGGTGGTATCGTTGATCCTTTGGGTGTGTGTGTTGTGGACTCGAAAAAGGTGGTTTCTGCTGTGGGTTGTTTAGGGCAGTCTGTGAACCGCAGCCATGTTTGGTCCAAGTGCTTTCTGCAAATTTGTCCATTGTCTAGTTTGACTACAAACACTCTACTCCCTTCTTTAGCTATCACCGTGCCCGTGATCCACCTGGGACCATGTCCATAGTTTAGCACATACACAGGGTCATTCAGATCAATTTCCCGTGACACAGTGGCGCGACCATCGTTTACATTTTGTTGCTGCCGCCTGCTCTCTACCTGATCATGCAGGTTGGGGTGAACCAGCGAGAGTCTGGTTTTAAGTGTCCTTTTCATGAGTAACTCAGCTGAGGGCACCCCTGTGAGTGAGTGAGGTCTCGTGCAGTAGTTGAGCAGTACTCGGGACAGGCGGTTTGGAGTGAGCCTTCTGTGACTCATTTAAGGCTCTGGTTGATTGTTTTTACTGCCCGCTCTGCCTGCCCATTGGAGGCTGGTTTAAACAGGGCCGAGGTGACATGTTTGATCCCATTGTGGGTCATGAATTCTTTAAATGTGGCACTGGTGAAACATGGCCCGTTGTCACTGACCAGTGTGTCAGGCAAACCGTGGGTGACAAACATGGCCCTCAGGCTTTCAATAGTGGCGGTGGTGGTGCTTCCCGACATTATTTCACATTCAATCCATTTTGAAAAAGCATCCACCACCACCAGGAACATTTTACCGAGAAACGGGCCCACATAGTCGACATGGATCCTCGACCATGGTCTGGAGGGCCAGGACCACAAACTTAGTGGTGCCTCTCTGGGCACGTTGCTCAACTGAGCACACACGCTGCATTGCCTTACACAGGACTCTAAGTCAGAGTCGATACCGGGCCACCACACGTGGGGTCTGGCTATCGCTTTGATCATTACTATACCCAGGTGTGTGCTGCTTTTGGGCAGCACTACACGGTTACCCCACAACAGGCAGTCTGCCTAAATGGACAGCTTGTCCTTTCGTCACTGGAATGTCTTGATTAGCTCTTGTTTTTCCATGGGGATGCTGGCCCAGCTCCCATGCAGTACACAGGTTTTTACTAGGGATAGCAGAGGATCTTGGCTGGTCCAAGTCCTAATCTGGCGGGCTGTGACAGGTGATTTATCATTTTCAAATGCTTCCATGACCATCAACAAGTCTGCGGGCTGCGCCACCATCAACAAGTTTGCAGGCTGCGCCATTTCTACCCCCGTGGTGGGCAATGGTAGCCGACTGAGAGCATCCGCACAGTTCTCGGTGCCTGGCCTGTGGCGGATGGTATAGTTATATGCTGAGGCGCGAGTGCCCACCTTTGTATGCAGGCTGAGGCATTAGTATTTATTCCCTTGTTTTCAGCCAACAGGGATATGAGGGGCTTGTGATCGGTTTCCAGCTCAAATTTGAGGTCAAACAGGTACTGATGCATTTTCTTTCCCCCGAACACACACGCTAATGCCCCTTTCTCAATCATGCTGTAGGCCCTTTCAGCCTTAGACAAGCTCCTGGAGGCATAGGCGACAGGATGCAACTTCCCCGCAACGTTAGCTTGTTGTAATACACATCCGACTCCGTACGATGACACATCACATGCTAGCACATGTCTTTTACACAGGTTATACAATACAAGCAGTTTGTTGAAGCATAAAATGTTTCTGGCTTTCTCAAAAGCAATGACTTGGTTTTTTTCCCATACCCAGTTCTCATCTTTATGCAATAACACATGTAGTGGCTCTAAGAGGGTGCTTAACCCCGGTAAGAAGTTACCAAAATAGTTGAGGAGTCCCAGGAACGACCGCAGCTCCGTGACATTCTGTGGCCTGGACGCATTCCTGATAGCCTCTGTCTCGGCTTCTGTGGGCCGAATGCCATCCACCGCGATCTTTCTCCCCAAAAACGCCACTTCTGCTGCCATGAAGATTCATTTCGACCTCTTCAGCTGCAATCCTACGCGATCTGTGACCAATATGTCGTCCTGAAAAACCACCATGCATGGTACCGACTTGAGTAGGCTCTCCATGTTTCTCTGGAAGATCGCTGCAGCCGACCGAATTCCAAATGGGCATCTGTTGTAGATGAACAGTCTCTTGTGCGTGTTGATGCAGTTGAGACCCTTCGAAGACTCCTCCAGCTCCTGCGTCATGTTGGCCGAAGTCAGGTCGAGCTTGGTGAATGTCTTGCCTCCTGCCAGCGTCGCAAATAGGTCGTCTGCCTTAGGTAGCGGGTATTGGTCCTGTAATGAGAAACGATTAATTGTTACTTTATAATCGCCGCAAATCCTGACCGTGCCATCACTTTTGAGTACTGGAACAATCGGGCTGGCCCACTCGCTGAATTCCACTGGGGAGATGATGCCCTCGCATTGCAGCCTGTCCAGCTTGATTTCCACTCTCTCCCTCATCATGTGAGGTACCGTTCGCGCCTTGTGGTGAATGGGTCGTGCCCCGCAGACCGTGAGGAGGACCGCTCTCCCTTTTGCAGCGCTTCCTTCTCCGTCCAGCTCGTTGGCTACAAAGTACTGGCCTAGCCATTCGACATAGGCTTCCCAGTCCTCACCCTCTGAAAACTTCTCCAAGGTGCCCACAGTTTACTGCATCTTTGCGCTGGATTTGTATCCTCGTCGCCAGTTATTGTGTTTCTAACACAGATGAGACTGCACACAGGGAGGTTAAAATAACAGTGACCTCAGTCTTTATTAAAACACTCCAGAGTGAGGAACAGGCCTTAGGGGCCGGCTTATATGCAGTGCTCCAAGGGATGCTGGGATCCCTTGAGACTACAGGGGTACTCTCCCTGGTGGCGGAACATGGGAGTGCATGCTATACAGATACACAACACAAACCCTTACCACATTCAAATTGTACTTGGATGAGCACTTGAAGTGCCATAACCTACAGGGCTACAGACCAAGAGCTGGATAGCAGGATTAGACTGGATAGCTCTTTATCGGCCGGCGCAGAAATGGCTTTCTTCCGTGCTGTAAATTTCTAGAATGATTGACAGATGCAGCAACTACCACATTCCCCCTGCTGGTACCTTTTATTGGAACTCTTTACTCTCCCAATGTCTCCAGCTCAGAGACAATACATTCTACAAGTGCCCCCTCTGAGAGCAAGGGGCCATTGATACAATTGGGCCTGACAACATCACATGCTCATCATCATCATAGGCAGTCCCTCGGAATCCAGGAAAACTTGCTTCCACTCTTCAAATCTGTCCTTAGGTGGCTGAACAGTCCAATACAAGAGCCACAGTCCCTGTCACAGGTGGGACAGATAGTCAATGAGGGAAAGGGTGGGTGGGACAGGTTTGCCGCACGTTCTTTCCGCTGCCTGCGCTTAATTTCTGCATGCTCTCGTCGACGTGACTCGAGGTGCTTAGCGCCCTCCTGGATGCACTTCTTCCACTTAGGGCGGTCTTTGGCCAGAGATTCCCAGATATCAGTGGGGATGTCGCACTTTATCAGGGAGGCTTTGAGGGTGTCCTTGTAACGTTTCCTCTGCCCACCTTTGGCTCGTTTGCCGTGAAGGAGTTCCGAGTGGAGCGCTTGCTTTGCGAGTCTCGTGTCTGGCATGCGGACAATGTGGCCTGCCCAGCGGAGCTGATCAAGTGTGGTCAGTGCTTCAAAGCTGGGAATGTTGGCCTGGTCGAGGACGCTAATGTTGGTGCGTCTGTCCTCCCAGAGGATTTGTAGGATCTTGTGGAGACATTGTTGGTGGTATTTCTCCAGCGACTTGAGGTGTCTACACATGATATTGGAATGTTAAATGAGCATTTGATTCTGCCGCTCGATGGCACCGCCTGTATCCAGGGTGCCCACTGGTCCTGGAGAAGTTGGAGAATGATGCTGCCGACAATGGTGCCAACAATCTGGGTTTCCTGCAGAGTGTCTGTATTCACAGTTAACAGTCTGCAGGGCTGTAATAGTTCATAAAATCAGAGAGTCCTGCAGCACAGCTGGAGGCCATTTGGTCCATCGAGCCCGTGCTGGCTCTCTGGAAGAGCAATTCAGCTCGCCCCACTCCCCCACCCTTTCCCCCTAGCCCTGCAATTTGTTTTCCTTCAGGTACTTATCCAACCCCTGGAGAACAGTGTGCTCCCAGGACCACCAGCTCTAGTTCAGAGGCTGTGACAAGGGAGACTTGTGGATACATTATTGGCAGAGCAAGGCTCGACTGGAGAAATATCCCCAACAACAACAACTTGCATTTATATAGCTCTTTAATGTAATGAAACATCCCAAGCCGCTTCACAGGTGTACTCTCAGATTTAAAAATTTGACACCGAATTGCATAAGTAGAAATTAGCGCAGGTGATAAAAAGCTTGGGCAAAGAGGTATGTTTTAAGGGGTGTCTTGAAGGAGGAAAGGGAGATAGAGAAGCGGAGAGGTTTAGGCAGGGAGTTCCAGAGCTTGGGGCCTCGGCAACAGAAGGCATGGCCACCAATGGTTGAGTGATTATAATCAGGGATGCTTTTAAGAGGGCAGAATTAGAGGAGTGCAGACACCTCGGGATGTTACGGGTTCAGTGGCTAGCACTTTTTGCCTCTGAGTCGGAAGGTTATGGGTTCAAGTCCCACTCCAGGTACTTGAGCACATAAAAAAGTCTAGGCTGACACTTCACCGAGGCCCGGTCTGCTTTCAAGTGGATGTAAAAGATCCCTGGTGTCGTGGCCAATATTTATACCTCAATCAGAAAAACAAGTGATCTGGTCATTATCACATTGCTGTTTGTGGGAGCTTGCTGTGCATAAATTGGCTGCCACGTTTCCTACATTATATCAGTGACTACACTCCAAAAGTACTTCATTGGCTGCAAAGTGCTTTGAGACGTCCAATGGTCATGAAAGGCGCTATATAAATGTGCCCTTTTTTTCTTTTTTCCCTTTTGTTCCCAACCCCAAGGGTCAGTATTTGCCTGGAAAGTGCAGGTGTCATAGTTCCCTGAGTGTTGGATGGTGCATCATCCGTTATCATCATAGGCGGTCCCTCGAAACCAGGATGACCTGCTTCCACGCCAAAATAAAGGATGAGTTCACAGGTGTTTCGAAAGAAGAACCCGAACTACATCCTGAAAGATGGAAGATGCCTGTGTGTGGATTTTTTTAACGTGTGGTGCCATTGCACACCAGCCAGAGCTAGGTCTTGGTCCAGTGACAAGTATTAACCTAGACAACTGGAGATCTGCTCTGCTGCATAGACCCAGTCCGCACACATATCACAGTTTGCACTGGCCCAGGCTGCCCTAGGCCCCTGGCCCTGAACTCACGTCTCACCTGGGCCCCGATCACATCCCTCCACAGTCTCTTGCCACTCCTGCTGTATCTGCCCATCCTGTACCTGATGGCCTCCCTGCAGTAAGATGGCTGCGCATGCTCCCTGGTCACCATCCTGTTCCTGTGCCCACGCTCCAATCACCAACCAGGACCTTGATGACGTTTAGCTTATCAACCAATCCAGGCAGTTCCTGTTTGGGACCATCTCACTCTTCGCTGCTGTTGCCCTCCTGCACCAGCTCGCACTGTACCTTGTAGTGGCCGCCACGCTATTCCCGGGGCCGCCGCTCATCGCTCCTTTTATGGCCCCAACCTGCCGCTGATGGTTTCTCCCTGCTCACCATCCTGTACCCGATGGCCTCCCTGCAGTAAGATGGCCCCAACACATGCTCCCTGCTCACCATCCTGTACCTGATGGCCTCCTGCAGTAAGATGGCCACCGCGCTTGCTCCCTGGTCACCATCCTGTACCTGATGGCCTCCCTGCAGTAAGATGGCCGCCACGCATGCTCCCTGGTCACCATCCTGTACCTGATGGCCTCCCTGCAGTAAGATGGCCGCGCATGCTCCCTGGTCACCATCCTGTACCTGATGGCCTCCTTGCAGTAGGGTGGTGCACAGTTTGGTAGAAGCATTGCATTGGTTTGTGCCAAGGACAGCAAGTGACAGAGTGAGAAGGTTCCAAACAGGAACTGTCTGGATTGGACGATAAGCTAAAAGGAAAACTACCTGTCTGTCACGGAATGCAGCAATGCTTTGGGATTTGTTTCTGGGCCAAAACACGCTTCACCCCAGATGGTACTTGAACCCATAATCCCTGGCTCTGGAAACCAGTGCCTTATCCATTAGGCTACTGGGGCTGTACAGGTTGTGAGTTTGGAGCCTGCAACTTGCCCCATTGCCTCCAAATAACACTCAAATGTGATGCCTTTTGTGGGCCGGCCCTTTCTTTTCATACGCAACCACATTGTATCAATTTCAAAGTTCCCAGCAACGACCTGACAGGATCTGACTTGCTTTTGTGCATCAGCATTGGTACAGTTGATTGCTGGGCAAAATGCTGATTGTATGTGAAAAGCTCGTGGCTTTTCAGAGGTTTCCTTGTTTGCCCTGGCTCGAAGTTTCAGCGATTTACCAGACAGCACCCTGACTGAAGCTATTTGATCTCTGTGTATTTCCACATGAGGAGAAAAAGCTGGTTTTCACAGAATGAAGATGATTTAAAATGAAGTTCACCAGATGGAACTTGAACTCACAATCCCTAGCTCCAGAAACCAGCACAAATCTATTCAGTCACTCGAGCCCCATGAGTTGGTCAGCATCCTTGATGCATTTGGTAATTGCTCTACATTCTCACTCAATTCGACATGTCGATTAGTCAATATATCCCAGCATGTGTTTTAGCATTTTAGCCCGAGAGTGAAAGTGCAGGAAAGGGAAGATGGATGAGCAAAGAGAGTTTGGAAACTGAACAGACACAGAATGATAAACGCCCAGGTCAAGAGAAGGCTCATACTGAGATAAGGAGGCAGTTGCTAGGACACCACTTGGCCTACACATTTACAAGACCAAAAACAAAGTTTGTAGAACAGAGATGAGGGTGAAAGGCTAGAAGTGTGATAAACACCTAAATATGTGACCTCGGCAAATGTTGACCTGACCACGTGCTGTACGTAGATCAGCCCAACGCAGCCGAATAGTATCAGAATGGGACCTGTTTCTCTCAAAGATCAGCAAACATCTCCGGGGTAATCGTAAGCTCATCCATGAAAGATTACAATTCTGATCAATTTGAACGAGACTTGAAGAAAGATAAACAGGTTGTATTAATTGCTTGCCATTTAGTGCAATACTGTCAAACAGTTGTGTAACACCAATACTGTTATTATTCAATGTATGTTAAAGCTTTTTTCTCCCCTTGTCCGCTCTCTTCCCACCGACATCCGCGACTCCTCCGACGCCCTCCACCCACCACTTTAAAAGTTTCCAGTTTCTTGGCCCCAACCGTGTTCTTTTCACTCTGGATGTCCAATCGACGCAAAGATGAAATGTCTATCCAGGCAGACTGCCTCCTATGGGGTAATCGGGTAGTGATGGGGTAATCGGGCAGGGACACTTTCATCGTGTGTGTTGATGCAGGTGAGGCCTTTCGATGATTCCTCCAACTCCTGCGTCATGTAGGCCGAGGTCAAGTCCAGCTTCGTGAACGTTTTCCCTCCTGCCAGCATCGCAAATAGGTTGTCTGCCTTCGGTAGTGGTTATTGATCCTGCAGTGAGAAATGATTGATAGTTACTTTATAATCACCACAGATTCTGACGGTGCTGTCTCCCTTGAGGACTGGAACAATCGGACTAGCCCACTCATTGAATTCGATCGGCGAAATGATGCCTTCTCATTGCAGCCTGTCCAGTTCAATCTCCACCCTCTCTCTCATCATGTAAGGTACCGCTCTTGCCTTGTGATGGGTGGGTCGCGCCCCCGGAATCAAATGGATCTGCACTTTTGCTCCTTGGAACTTCCCGATGCCTAGTTCGAACAGCGAGGGGAACTTGTTTAAGACCTGGGCACATGAGGTGTCATTGACGGACAAAAGCGCTCGGACATCGTCCCAGTTCTAATGTATCTTTCCCAGCCAGCTCCTGCCGAACAGCTTGGAGCCATCGCCCGGTACCACCCAGAGTGGTAATTCGTGCACCGCTCCATCGTCGGAGACCTTTACGGTAGCACTGCCGATTACGGGAATCACTTCCTTTGTGTATGTTCTCAGTTTAGTACAAATGGGAGTCAGGACTGGTCTTGAGGCCTTGCTGCACCACAATTTATCGTAAGTCTTTTTGCTCATTATGGACTGGCTTGCGCCCGTGTCCAGCTCCATGGATACCGGGAGTCCATTTAATTCAACCTTCAGCATTATCAGGAGACACTTTGTGGTAAATGTGTGCACCCCAGATACTTCTGCCTCCTCGGTCTGAGGCTCTGGTTCGTCATGATCCACCGTGGATCTGTCCTCCTCTGCAACATGGTGGTGTGCAGGATTAGCAGGGTTTGCAGCTCGCCTGCACATAACTTGGAGGTGTCCCATTGTTCCACAGTCTTTGCAAACGTATCCTTTGAAGCGGCATAAATGGAAACGATGATCACCTCCGCAGCGCCAACAAGGTGTTAATGGCCTTGTATTCACCACCCTTGATGGTGGACTCTGAGTCATCTGCGGACGTGCAGCTGCAGGTATGTAGGTCCTGCCCTGTACATTTCAATTCAAAAACAATGTTACTTTGTTCACAGTACTAGCAGCAGCACTCATGTGCTGAGAAATTTGTTTGGTGTTGTCAGTAGTGCCGATAAAAACCTGGGCTATCGCTATGGCTTTACTCAAGGTTGGGGTCTCTACAGTCAAAAGTTCGCGAAGTACTACTTCATGGCCAATGTCAAGTACAAAGAAGTCCCTGAGCAGGTGCTCCAAGTGTCCTTCAAATTTGCAATGTCCTGCAAGGCGCCTTAGCTCGGCGACGTAGCTCGCCATTTCCGGGCCTTTAGACCTCTTGTACGTGTAGAACCAATACCTCACCACCAGAACGCTTTCCTTCATGTTTAGATGCTCCCAGACCAGTGTGCACATAGAAACATAGAAACATAGAAACATAGAAAATAGGTGCAGGAGTAGGTCATTCGGCCCTTCTAGCCTGCACCGCCATTCAATGAGTTCATGGCTGAACATGCAACTTCAGTACCCACTTCCTGCTTTCTCGCCATACCCCTTGATCCCCCTAGTAGTAAGGACTTCATCTAACTCCATTTTTTGAATATATTTAGTGAATTGGCCTCAACAACTTCCTGTGGTAGAGAATTCCACAGGTTCACCACTCTCTGGGTGAAGATGTTTCTCCTCATCTCGGTCCTAAATGGCTTATCCCTTATCCTTAGACTGTGACCCCTGGTTCTGGACATGCCCAACATTGGGAACATTCTTCCTGTATCTAACCTGTCTAAACCCGTCAGAATTTTAAACGTTTCTATGAGGTCCCCTCTCATTCTTCTGAACTCCAGTGAATACAAGTCCAGTTGATCCAGTCTTTCTTGATAGGTCAGACCCACCATCCCAGGAATCAGTCTGGTGAACCTTCGCTGCACTCCCTCACTAGCAAGAATGTCCTTCCTCAAGTTAGGAGACCAAAACTGTACACAATACTCCAGGTGTGGCCTCACCAAGGCCCTGTACAAATGTAGCAACACCTCCCTGCCCCTGTACTCAAATCTCTTCGCTATGAAGCCCAACATGCCATTTGCTTTCTTAACCGCCTGCTGTACCTGCATGCCAACTTTCAATCACTGATGTACCATGACACCTAGGTCTCATTGCACCTCCCCTTTTCCTAATCTGTCACCATTCAGATAATAGTCTGTCTCTCTGTTTTTACCACCAAAGTGGATAACCTCACATTTATCCACATTATACTTCATCTGCCATGCATTTGCCCACTCACCTAACCTATCCAAGTCACTCTGCAGCCTCATAGCATCCTCCTCGCAGCTCACACTGCCACCCAACTTAGTGTCATCCGCAAATTTGGAGATACTACTTTTAATCCCCTCGTCTAAATCATTAATGTACGGTGTAAACAGCTGGGGCCCCAGCATAGAACCTTGCAGTACCCCACTAGTCACTGCCTGCCATTCTGAAAAGTCCCCATTTACTCCTACTCTTTGCTTCCTGTCTGACAACCAGTTCTCAATCCACGTCAGCACACTACCCCCAATCCCATATGCTTTAACTTTGCACATTAATATCTTGTGTGGGATCTTGTCGAAAGCCTTCTGAAAGTCCAAATATACCACATCAACTGGTTCTCCCTTGTCCACTCTACTGGAAACATCCTTAAAAAATTCCAGAAGATTTGTCAAGCATGATTTCCCTTTCACAAATTCATGCTGACTTGGACCTATTATGTCACCTCTTTCCAAATGCGCTGCTATGACATCCTTAATAATTGATTCCATCATTTTACCCACTACTGAGGTCAGGCTGACCGGTCTATAATTCCCTGTTTTCTCTCTCCCTCCTTTTTTAAAAAGTGGGGTTACATTGGCTACCCCCCACTCAATAGGAACTGATCCAGAGTCAATGGAATGTTGGAAAATGACTGTCAATGCATCCGCTATTTCCAAGGCCACCTCCTTAAGTACTCTGGGATGCAGTCCATCAGGCCCTGGGGATTTATCGGCCTTCAATCCCATCAATTTCCCCAACACAATTTCCCGACTAATAAGGATTTCCCTCAGTTCCTCCTCCTTACTAGACCTTCTAACCCCTTTTATATCCGGAAGGTTGTTTGTGTCCTCCTTAGTGAATACCGAACCAAAGTACTTGTTCAATTGGTCTGCCATTTCTTTGTTCCCCGTTATGACTTCCCCTGATTCTGACTGCAGGGGACATACGTTTGTCTTTACTAACCTTTTTCTCTTTGCATATCTATAGAAACTTTTGCAATCCGTCTTAATGTTCCCTGCAAGCTTCTTCTCGTACTCCATTTTCCCTGCCCTAATCAAACCCTTTGTCCTCCTCTGCTGAGTTCTAAATTTCTCCCAGTCCCCAGGTTCGCTGCTATTTCTGGCCAATTTGTATGCAACTTCCTTGGCTTTAATACTATCCCTGATTTCCCTTGATAGCCACGGTTGAGCCACCTTCCCTTTTTTATTTTTACGTCAGACAGGAATGTACAATTGTTGTAGTTCACCCATGCGGTCTCTAAATGTCTGCCATTGCCCATCCACTATCAACCCCTTAAGTATCATTCACCAATCTATCCTAGCCAATTCACGCCTCACACCTTCAAAGTTACCCTTCTTTAAGTTCTGGACCATGGTCCTGAATTAACTGTTTCATTATCCATCCTAATGCAGAATTCCACCATATTATGGTCACTCTTCCCCAAGGGGCCTCGAGATTGCTAATTAATCCTCTCTCATTACACAACACCCAGTCTAAGATGGCCTCCGCCCTAGTTGGTTCCTCGACATATTGGTCTAGAAAACCATCCCTTATGCATGCCAGGAAATCCTCCTCCACCGTATTGCTTCCAGTTTGGTTAGCCCAATATATGTGCATATTAAAGTCACCCATTATAACTGCTGCACCTTTATTGCATGCACCCCTAATTTCCTGTTTGATGCCCTCCCCAACATCACTACTACTGTTTGGTGGTCTGTACACAACTCCCACTAACGTTTTTTGCCCTTTGGTGTTTTGCAGCTCTACTCATATAGATTCCACATCATCCAAGCTAATGTCTTTCCTAACTATTGCATTAATCTCCTCTTTAACCAGCAATGCTACCCCACCTCCTTTTCGTTTTGTTCTATCCTTCCTGAATGTTGAATATCCCTGGATGTTGAGTTCCCAGCCCTGATCATCCTGGAGCCACGTCTCTGTAATCCCAATCACATCATATTTGTTAACATCTATTTGCACAGTTAATTCATCCACCTTATTACGGATACTTCTTGCATTAAGACACAAAGCCTTCAGGCTTGTTTTTTTAACACCCTTTGTCCTTTTAGAATTTTGCTGTACAGTGGCCCTTTTTGTTCTTTGCCTTGGGTTTCTCTGCCCTCCACTTTTCCTCATCTCCTTTCTGTCTTTTGCTTTTGTCTCCTTTTTGTTTCCCTCTGTCTCCCTGCATTGGTTCCCAACCCCCTGCTATATTAGTTTAACTCCTCCCCAACAGCACTCGCAAACACTCCCCCTCAGACATTGGTTCAGTCCTGCCCAGGTGCAGACCGTCCAGTTTGTACTGGTCCCACCTCCCCCAGAACCGGTTCCAATGCCCCAGGAATTTGAATCCCTCCCTGTTGCACCACTGCTCAAGCCACGTATTTATCTGCGCTATCCTGCAATTCCTACTCTGACTAGCACGTGGCACTGCTAGCAATCCCGAGATTACTACTTTTGAGGTCCTACTTTTTAATTTAGCTCCTAGCTCCTTAAATTTGTTTCGTAGGACCTCATCCCTTTTTTTACCTATGTCGTTGGTACCAATGTGCACCATGACAACTGGCTGTTCTCCCTCCCTTTTTAGAATGTCCTGCAACCGCTCCGAGACATCCTTGATCCTTGCACCAGGGAGGCAACATACCATCCTGGAGTCTCAGTTGCGGCCGCAGAAACGCCTATCTATTCCCCTCACAATTGAATCCCCTATCACTATCGCTCTCCCACTCTTTTTCCTGCCCTCCTGTGCAACAGAGCCAGCCACGGTGCCATGAACGTGGCTGCTGTTGCCCTCCCCTGATGAGTCATTCCCCTCAACAGTACCCAAAGCAGTGTATCTGTTTTGCAGGGGGATGACCACAGGGGATCCCTGCACTACCTTCCTTGCACTACTCTTCCTGCTGGTCTTCCATTCACTAGCTTGCTGTGGACCCTTCTCCTGCGGTAAGACCAACTTGCTACACGTGCTACTCACGTCGTTCTCAGCATCGTGGATGCTCCAGAGTGAATCCGCCCTCAGCTGCAATTCCGCAACGCAATCCATCAGGAGCTGGAGGCGGATACACTTCCCGCAGATGTAGTCGTCAGGGAGACCAGAAGCGTCCCTGAGTTCCCACATGGTACAGGAGGAGCATATCACGTGACCGAGCTCCCCTGCCATGACTTAACCCTTAGATACATTTAATTTGGCAACAACAATGTTAAAAGTTACTGACTGTTATAGAAGAGAAAAAATAAAAACTACTCACCAATCCAGCCAATCACATACCACTTGGCTGTGACATCACCTTTCTGTTTCTTTCTACTTTTTTTTTGCCTTCTCCCTGTAGCTGCACAAGCCACGCCTCTTGCCGACCCCGGACTCACGTTGCTCCGAGCTCCCGCCTCCTCGACTGACTGCTCGAACTGCCTGACTCCAGCTGGCCTTTATTGACCTCTCGCCGACCCCGGACTCACGCTGCTCTGAGCTCCCGCCTCCTCGACTGACTGCTCGAACTGCCTGACTCCCGCTGGCCTTTATCTCGTCGCCAGTTGTTATGTCTTGAATAAAGAGTCAGACCAGATACTGCAAGCTCAAAGTAAGGTGTGACCATAGTCCTTTATTACAGATCTCAGAGTGCCTCTCCAGCCTGTGAGGGCTCCTTATATACAGGTGCTCCCAATGGATTGTGGAATCCCTCGGGACTCCAGGGGATAAGCCCTCTGGTGGTTAGACATGGTATCAATTTGGCCGATCATCCCCTTTGACTCTCAAATCTCTTCTGCCTTCTAACCGATTACAGATTTTCGCTTTTGTTCTTTTCACCCCCTCCCCACCCCCCCCCCCAGCTCACTCCCCCGGCTCACTCCCCCGGCTCACTCCCCCGGCTCACTCCCCCGGCTCACTCCTCCAGCTCACTCCCCCAGCTCACTCCTCCAGCTCACTCCCCCTGTTCCCCAGCTCACTCCCCCGGCTCACTCCCCCAGCTCACTCTCCCGGCTCAGTCCCCCTGACCCCAGCTCACTCCCCCGGCTCACTCCCCCGGCTCACTCCCCCGACTCACCCCCCCGGCTCACTCCCCCGGCTCACTCCCCCAGCTCACTCCCCCGGCTCACCCCCTGGGCTCACTCCCCCGGCTCACTCCGCCAGCTCACTCTCCCGGCTCAGTCCCCCTGACCCCAGCTCACTCCCCCGGCTCACTCCCCCGGCTCACTCCCCCGGCTCACTCCCCCGACTCACCCCCCCGGCTCACTCCCCCGGCTCACTCCCCCAGCTCACTCCCCCGGCTCACCCCCCGGGCTCACTCCCCCGGCTCACTCCGCCAGCTCACTCCCCCGGCTCACTCCCCCAGCTCACTCCCCCAGCTCATTCCCACCATTCTCCAGCTCACTCCCCCAGCTCACTCCCCTGACTCACTCCTCCGGCTCACTCCCCCCATTCCCCAGCTCACTCCCCCGGCTCACTTCCCCAGCTCACTCCTCCGGCTCACTCCCCCGGTTCCCCAGCTCACTCCTCCAGCTCACTCCCCTGGCTCACTCCTCCGGCTCACTCCCCCGGCTCACTCCCCCAGCTTACTCCTCCAGCTCACTCCCCCCGTTCCCCAGCTCACTCCCCCGGCTCACTCCTCCAGCTCACTCCCCCAGCTCACTCCTCCAGCTCACTCCCCCTGTTCCCCAGCTCACTCCCCCGGCTCACTCCCCCAGCTCACTCTCCCGGCTCAGTCCCCCTGACCCCAGCTCACTCCCGTGGCTCACTCCCCCGGCTCACTCCCCCGACTCTCCCCCCCGGCTCACTCCCCCGGCTCACTCCCCCGGCTCACTCCCCCTGGCTCACTCCCCCAGCTCACTCCCCCAGCTCACTCCCCCAGCTCACTCCCCCGGCTCACTCCCCCAGCTTACTCCTCCAGCTCACTCCCGCCGCTCCCCAGCTCACTCCCCCGGCTCACTCCTCCAGCTCACTCCCCCAGCTCACTCCTCTAGCTCACTCCCCCGGCTCACTCCCCCAGCTCACTCTCCCGGCTCAGTCCCCCTGACCCCAGCTCACTCCCGTGGCTCACTCCCCCGGCTCACTCCTCCAGCTCACACCCCCTGTTCCCCAGCTCACTCCCCCGGCTCACTCCCACAGCTCACTCTCCCGGCTCAGTCCCCCCGAACCCGGCTCACTCCCCCGGCTCACTCCTCCAGCTCACTCCCTCTGTTCCCCAGCTCACTCCCCGGGCTCACTCCCCGGCTCACTCCCCCAGCTCACTCCCCGGGCTCACTCCTCCGGCTCACTCCCCCAGCTCACTCCCCCGGCTCACTCCCCGGCTCACTGGGTGTTTACCTGCTGATTATTTTCATAATGTCGTAGCCCAGGTAACATTTTAACCTGGAATTTCCCAGCTTGGAGGAATAGTGCGCTCTCTAATTGGCCACTGAATCTGATGATACTAATCATACATGTAATGTGATTGGGTGTCTACATTTCAAAGCAGCGACAGTGCCCGGGGTAAACTGAAGACAGGAGTTAAAGGGTCAGTGTTTGCCTGGAAAGTGTGGGTGGCATAGTTCCCTGAGTGTGGGATGGTGCACAGCTTGGTAGAAGCAATACATTGGTTTGTGCCACTGGACAGCAAGCGACAGAGTGAGAAGGTCCCAAACAGGAACTGCTTGGATTGGATGATAGGTTAAAAGAAAAGCTACCTATCTGTCATGGAATGCAACAATGTTTACAGAAGGTGTTTTGGAATTTGATTCTGGGCCAAAAATTCACTTCACCCCAGATGGGACTTGAACCCACGATCCCTGGCTTAGAAGGCCAATGCCTTCTCCATTAGGCCACTGGGGCTGTGCACAGTGAGTGTTTGGAACCTGTAACGTGCCCCTTTGTCTATAGATAATCTCAACCAAATTTGAAGCCTTTTTGAGGGCTGACACATTGGACCATAGAATGATACAGTACAGAAGGAGACCCTTTGGCCCATCACATCTGTGCCTACTCTTTGAAAAAGCTATCCGATTAGTCCCACTTCCCAGCTCTGTCCCCATAGCCCTGTAAATGTTTCCCTTTTAAGTATTGATCCAATTCCCTTTTGAAAGTTACTATTGAATCTGCTTCCAACCCCCTTTCAGGCCGTGCATTTCAGATCATAACAACTTTGAATGAGCCAGAACATTAAAAATGAAATATATATGCTACCACTTGTTGTGCCTTCTGCCTCCAAACAAAATCTATTCATTGCGAAACTGTAATGTCTGTAGCTCTGTAGCTCCACACATTGGATTCCTGTATTACTGCAGCAGTGCTGTTGAATAAAGAGCCAGGTCACCTGACCAGTGACTTCTGGAACGTTCTACCAACTAACATGTTGTGTGTGCTGTGTGCTCTCTAAAGATATCAAAAATGGCAATGAAAATGGGATTAATCGGATAGAATAAGCTGAAATTTTTGTTGGTGCAGGGTTCAGCCAGCCAACAGAGAGACTTTGAGAACTTCTCTGTTTTGATTACAGCTACAAATCTGAGGTAAATTACAAGCATACTTATTTGAACTGCTGGAGTCAAAATGGCAGTGCCTATGGAAGTAATAGGACATTTGGGGGCATTTCAATGTGACCGGGAGAGATTCAAAGCATATGTGGATCGGCTAGAAATGTTTTTCACAGCAAATAATATCATCAAAATCCCCAATAATGAAGACAATAACCGGGCAGTGTTGGAACAAAAAAAAGCTATTTTCTTAACTGAGGCAAGGCCCAAGTTGCATGAAACGCTGATAAATTTGCTTGTGCCTTACAAGCCAAAGGATACAACTCTGAAACAGATTCTAGCTAAGCTAGAGCAGCACTACAGCCCCGAGCCTTTAGAAATTGCTGAAAGCTATCGCTTCGGAATACAAAATCAGAAGGCCGATGAAAATATCAGTGAGTACATTGTAGCATTAAAAAAGCTATCTATTCACTGTAATTTCGGAGACTTTCAGAACCGAGCATTGAATGACCATTTTGTTTGTGGGATGAAAAATGATGCGATCAACGCCTGACTTGACTTTTGATTTAGCTTGTCAGACAGCTAGGTCGATGAGCATGGCCGATCAATATTCCCGAGAATTTCACACTATTTTCAGTCATCAGACAACCGAGGTGAATTGCCTGCAGGTTCAAAGTAAAAGGTGATGGGAGCCCAAAGTCTCAGAAACTGGAATTGGTAACAGAGCATCGAAGTCCTGCTATCGGTGCCTGGGACACAACACATTGCTCAAAGTTGTTCATATGTGAAGGCAGAGTGTTTCTTCTGCAGGAAAACTGGGCATCTTGCAAAGGCATGCCGACTGAAGGGTAAACCAGCTTTCAAAGCTATAAGTAGAAATCTCCAGAGACTACATAGCATGGAAGAAAAGCAACAGGACAAGGAGGTTTTAGAGCTACACATCATCAGGAGCACGAGGTTAACTAACAGCGATTTGAAAAGTATCATAATCCATATAGATGTTGTTGTTCTGTGAAACAGGCAGTTCGATCCAAGGCTTCAAGGCAAGTGTCAGGGTACAGAAGGATGCTAGATTGGTTTACTGCAAGCCACGTTCCGTACCATATGCACTCAAGGAGAATGTTGAGCAATAACTCAAAAGACTAGAGACTGAGAACATTATTTCTGAGATAAATCGATGTAATTGGGCTACACCCATTGTTGTTGTACTTAAGTCCGATGGTAAGATAGGATGGTGTGGTGATTATAAAGTAACCGTAAACCAGGTTCTAGAGGGTAATATCCCCAATACATTGCCAAATATAGAAGATTTGTTCTCAAAACTGACAGGTGGTCAGATCTTCTCAAAGTTGGATCTTATGAATGCCTATTTACAGCTTGAACTAGATGAGGAGTCCAAGTCATGCTTGACTATAAATATTCATCTAGGCCTATATCAATTTAATAGGCTGCCATTTGGAGTGTCTTCCGCCCTTGCCATATTTCAAGAGGTGTTGAACCAGATTTTGCAAGGTATCGAAGGGGTAGCATGTTATTTAGATGATATATTAATTTCAGCACCAAATAGGCAAATTCATAATAACATATTGAATGAAGTCCTCAAATGGCTAGAGAAGCACAGAGTACGAGTGTCTGTTCGCACGTATGAGTTATTTCAAAACTCAGTGGGGTACAGAGTAGACAAAGATGGTTTACATCCAACCATGGGAAAGCTGGATGCAATCAGAAATGCACCCACTCCCAAGAGAAGGTTCACTGAACTTCGATCATTTTTGGGTCTTTTGAACTATTATGGGAAGTTCCTACCAAATTTAGCTACAGTATTACATCTACTGGAAGTGGTCAAAAGAATGTGATACAGCATTCAAGGTGTGTAAAAGCGAATTGGTAGAGAGCACCATGTTAGTTCACTATGACATATCTAAGGAGATCAAGCTGGCATTTGATGCCTCTCCGTATGGAGTTGGGGCAGTGATCTCTCATGTATTACATTGTGGGGAGGAGAGACCAATTGCTTTTGGTTCACGCACTCTCAGTGTCAGTGAGCATAGTTACGAGTAAATCGAAAAGGAAGCTTTGGCATTAATTTTGGGGGTCAAGAAATTCCACAAATACTTGTATGATCGTAAGTTTACCATCGTTACGGACCATAAGCCCCTGACAGCAATCCTTCATCCAAAGTCCCCAGTTCCAACATTAGCTGCAGCCTGAATGCAGAGATGGGCTTTGATTTTGTCAGCATATACATATGATATTGAATATAGATGATCAGCTGATCACAGTAATGCTGATGCAATGTCTAGATTCCCTTCCCCATCACAAGTTACACCCAATAAGAAAGAAGTGTTCTATTTTTCATACATTGATGAACTGCCAGTCACAGCTGAAGAGATTGGTAGAGCAACCAAACGTGACCCAGTTATGTCAAAGGTATATTGCAAATGGTTGGTCAAACCAGATAACAGACAAAGATATTCATCCATTCTTCATTCATAGGAATGAATTATCAGTCGATAAAGATTGTATCATGTGGGGTGCAAGAGTGGTTAAACCAAATAAATTCAGGTCCAAATTATTAGGTGACCTCCATGACCAGCACCTGGGAATGTGCTTGACCAAGAGTTTTGCACGCAGTTACTTATGGTGGCCAGGTGTTGATAAAGATATAGAGTACATCATCAGTCAGTGTATGACATGTCAATCGGTAAGCAAGCAACCACCATCCGTACCATTACAGCTATGGAAATGGCCTCTCAGCATGTGACAAAGGCTACATATCGATTTTGCTGAGCTAGAAGGACAACAATTGTTTATTGTGATTGATAGCCATTCGAAGTAGGTTGAGGAGTTTCCAATGTAGAAAATAACAACAAGTAAATCATTAGACATTTTATGAAGGTTATTTTCTTCATTTGGCCTCCCAGAAGAAATTGTTTCTGTTAATGGACCACAATTTCGTTCAGAAGAACTTGCACAGTTCACAAGCAAAAATGGTGTGAAACATACTAAGGTTCCGCCGTACCACCCTGCTTCAAGTGGTGCAGCATTGAAGAAGCAGCTGAAGATGATCTAGGGCACTGCCCTGAGGAACTCCTGCAGCGATGACCTGGGGCTGTGATGATTGACCTCCAACCACCACAACCATCTTCCTTTATGCTAGATATGACTCCAGCCAGTGGAGAGTTTTTTTCCCTGATTCCGATTGATTTCAGTTTTACTAGGATTCCTTGATGCCACAATCGGTCAAATGCTGCCATGATGGAATCTGGAATTCAGCTCTTTTGTTCATGTTTGGACCAAGGCTGTAATGAGGTCTGGAGCCAAGTGGACCTGGCGGAATGCAAACTTGGTATCGATGAGCAGGTTTATTGGTGAGTAAGTGCCGCTTGATAGCACTGTTGATAATACCTTCGATCACTATGCTGATGATTGAGAGTAGACTGATGGGGCGATAATTGGCTGGATTGGATTTGTCCTGCTTTTGTGGACAGGACATACTTGGGCAGTTTTGCACATTGTCATAGATGCCAGTGTTGTAGCTGTACTGGAACAGCTTGGCTAGAGATGCAGCTAGTTCTGGAGCACAAATCTTCAGCACAACAGATGGGATGTTGTCACAGTCCATAGCCTTTGCTGTATCCAATATACTCAGATGTTCCTTGAAGCCTGTTATTATATGCCTCATTGTTTACTACATTTTTGAGTTTCGTGTCATAGAACCATAGAAATTTACAGCATGGTAGGTGGCCATTTTGGGCCACCGTGTCCGTGCCGGTCAAAAAAGAGCTACCCAGCCTAATAAAAAGTTTCCAGCTCACGTCCGTAGCCTTGTCGGTTATGGCACTTCAGGTGCATGTCCAAGTACTTTTTAAATGTGGTGAGGTTTAGGCAGGGAGTTCCAGAGCTTGGGGCTCAGGCAGTTGAAGGCACGGCCACTAAAGGTTGTGCGATTACAATCAGGGATGCTCAGGAGAGCAGAATTAGAGGAACGCAGACATCTCGGGAGGTTGTGGGGCTGGAGGAGATTACAGAGATAGGGAGAGGCGAGGCCATGATGGAATTTGAAGACAAGGATGACAATTTTGAAATTGAGGCATTGTTTAACCGGGGGCCAATGTAGGTCAGCGAGCACAAGGGAGATGGGTGAGTGGGACTTAGTGCGAGTTAGGACATGGGCAGCGAGCACAGGGGTGATGGGTGAATGGGACTCACTACGAGTTAGGACACAGGCAGCGAGCACAGGGGTGATGGGTGAGCGGGACTTGGTGTGAGTTAGGACACGGGCAGCGAGCACAGGGGTGATGGGTGAGCGGGACTTGGTGCGAGTTAGGACACGGGCAGCGAGCACTGGGATGATGGGTGAGCGGGACTTGGTGCAAGTTAGAACAGGGTCAGTGAGCACAGGGGTGATGGGTGAGCGGGACTTGGTGTGAGTTAGGACACGGGCAGCAAGCACAGGGGAGATGGGTGAACGGGACTCGGTGCGAGTTAGGACATGGGCAGCGAGCACAAGGGTGATGGGTGAGCAGGACTTGGTGCGAGTTAAGACATGGTAGTTTGGGGTTTGGATCACCTGTAGTTTACGCTATGAGGTTAAAAACCACCATGGACTGGTTGGGCCAAATGTCCTGTGTGCGTGTTAGAATTACGTAGAACGTACCTGAGCTAACTGCAGGTAAACAGCTCACCATCTTTAACAACACACATTGTTATTCTCTTTCCTGAGTAATAAATCCCCTACTTCTGCCACCTCTCTGAGGCCTGCAGTTTGTGTCTTTACCCAAGCTCTCTGACCATCCCACTTTTTATCGCTTTTCATACTGAATCCATGGGCCCATAGCACAAAGGTTTGAGTCCCGTGAATTCTGTATTTCGTGACTGATTATTTCTGTTGCTATTATATATCCTGAGCCAGGTCTCCGCATTCTCATGGTAATTTACTGTCAACATAATGTGACATGTTAGATATAGTGGGGCATCATTAACGTTATGTTTCAGCCTCCTGTTCTTCCACTTTTAGTGCAGAACCATCGACCATCTGGATGGAATCGTTTTCCAAGAGTGGTCACTGTCCCCAAGCAACCCCACCCACTCCATCAATGATGAAATATTCCCCTGACAACCGGCCCACCAAACCAGTACAATCCCACTGAGACAGAAATTGTCTGCCACTTCTGAGGGCAAACTAGCATTCTGGTGTTAGCGCAAATGTTTTCCTGGAAGAATCACTCGACACTCTGGGTTGGTTCCAACATCAAAACGACCTTTATTACACCGGCGAGGAGAGAGCCTCTGGTTCAACTCCAGGCACTCCACTCCGCCGAACAAAGAAATTCATCGATATTTATATGTTTTACAACAGTTCATTCCAGTTACTCAGCCCACATCAGCTGGACACAATCCTATCATAATGATTATAGATTACATATAGGTGTCTTTGGGCTAATAGAATTAACCCCGGTACATCAGGGGGCTGCATGCTCGGTTCATGTCAGCTGGGGCTGATTCATGTCCTTGTGATGTTCTCCAGGTCCCCTTATATCTGTTGCTCGTGGGTTCTGCCAGTGCCGAGTTTTCTTATCTCAACATGGTTGCTAGGCACCCCATCTGGAGTCATTGATTTAAGGACATCCCGTACTAGGTACCGCAGTGTTCTGTTATGGTATCTTGTCTCAAGTTGTTGATTATAGACATTCCTGATACCAGGCACTACAGGGTCAGCACTCAGTCAGCAATTTAGCTAACTTGGCTAACTGAGTTCCCATCATGCTTTGCGAAGCCCCCTGGCAGCCATTTTATATCTGGCTACCATTTGAAACATACATACATATATTCAGCAGGTGCCACTGCTTTTGAAAGCGCCCTATAACAATCCCCCCTTTCATTAAGGGACTAATCCTAGTCCCCTTTAAACGACAACGTTTGTTCACATATGCTACCTACCCCTTTTGATACGTAATTATGCACCGCCCGATAGTCCCTGCCTCAACGTGCTGGCCAGTCACGTGATTTCTGGAGTTCCGGTTGCTTAGATCAAATTAATAAAGGTCAAATCCTCCTGCCCCTCTGTCAGACAGGCTTTTTAAATTTCCCATGACCTGGTTTGGGTCCTTCTTCGTCGTGCATGGTGCTTACATGATTGACAGGCTATGACGCCCCATGTTATTGCGAGGACCAGATGTACCCCGACCAGTATGTGTGAAGTTATTCGAATCCAGAGGTGGATGTTCACATTCATTCCCCAGTCCCAAACCTTCCTCCACCAACTTTGGTCTTGTAAGTCTATGTCGATATCCTCTTCCAGTACTTTGATTTTAGTTTGCAATTGGTGGTAGAGCTTTACGGATTGGCCCACTCTGAGCCTCAGTTCCCTTAACACCTCAGCTAGATGTGGGATGGGGACGTGGTCTGGCTCATCATAATCCTGCAAGTGACCATGGAGCTGGTCGGTCACATTAATAGTTTCGGTATTTCGACGTCTAAGCTCGATGCCTCAATGCGAGGAGTATTCGGAACCCAGGAGAGGGCTCTGAGCAAGTTAGAGTGGGTGAGAGCTCAGATGAACCGGAACCCAAGAAAGAATGCAAAAGGCAGGAGGCAACAGAGCAGAGTAGCACTGGGGTAAGTGTAAACCACAAGGTGATAAGAAGGGACAATATGTATGAATATAAAGGGGCTGCAGGAGGGGTCAAAACTAAAAATCATGGTTTAAAAACTAGTATTAAAACACTCTACCTAAACGCACGCAGTATTCGAAATAAAGTAAATGAGTTGACGGCACAAATCATTACAAATGGGTATGCTTTGGTGGCCATTACAGAAAAGTGGTTGCAGGGGGGGCCAAAACTGGGAATTAAACATACATGGGTATCTGACAATTCGGAAAGATAGACAAGAAGGGAAAGGAGGTGGGGTAACTTTGTTAATAAAGGATGATATCAGGGCAGTTGTGAGAGACGATATTGGCTCTAATGAACAAAATGTTGAATCATTGTGGGTGGCGATTAGAGATAGTAAGGGGAAAAAGTCACTGGTGGGCGTAGTTTATAGGCCCCCAAATACAAACTTCAAGGTGGGGCGGGCAATAATCAAGGGAATAATAGAGGCATGTGAAAAAGGAAAGGCAGTAATCATGGGGGATTTTAACCTACATATTGATTGGTCAAATCAAATTGCACGGGGTAGCCTTGAGGAGGAATTCATAGAATGCATACGGGATTGTTTCTTAGAACAGTATGTTACAGAACCTACAAGGGAGCAAGCTATCTTAGATCTGGTCCTGTGTAATGAGACAGGAATAATAAACGATCTCCTAGTAAAAGATCCTCTCGGAATGAGTGATCACAGTATGGTTGAATTTGTAATACAGATTGAGGGTGAGGAAGTAGTGTCTCAAACGAGCGTACTATGCTTAAACAAAGGGGACTACAGTGGGATGAGGGCAGAATTGGCTAAAGTAGACTGGAAACACAGACAAAACTGAGGAACAGTGGAGGACTTTTAAGGAGCTCTTTCATAGTGCTCAACAAAAATATATTCCAGTGAAAAAGAAGGCGGTAAGAGAAGGAATAACCAGCCATGGATAACCAAGGAAATAAAGGAGAGTATCAAATTAATGACCAATGCGTATAAGGTGGCCAAGGTTAGTGGGAAACTAGAAGATTGTGAAAATTTTAAATGACAGCAAAGAATGACGATGAAAGCAATAAAAAAAGGAAAGATAGATTACGAAAGTAAACTTGCGCAAAACATAAAAACTGATTGTAAAAGCTTTTACCGATATATAAAACGGAAAAGAGTGACTAAAGTAAATGTTGGTCCCTTAGAAGATGAGAAGGGGGATTTAATAATGGGAAATGTGGAAATTGCTGAGACCTTAAACAATTATTTCCTTCGGTCTTCACAGTGGAAGACACAAAAACCATGCCAAAAATTGCTGGTCACGGGAATGTGGGAAGGGAGGACCTTGAGATAATCACTATCACTCGGTGGGTAGTGCTGGACAGGCTAATGGGATTCAAGGTAGACAAGTCCCCTGGTCCTGATGAAATGCATCCCAGGGTATTAAAAGAGATGGCAGAAGTTATAGCAGATGCATTTGTTATAATCTACCAAAATTCTCTGGACTCCTGGGAGGTACCAATGGATTGGAAAGCAGCTAATGTAACGCCTCTGATTAAAAAAGGGGGCAGACAAAAGGCAGGTAACTATAGGTCGGTTAGGTTAACATCTGTAGTGGGGAAAATGCTTGAAGCTATCATTAAGGAAGAAATAGCGGGACATCTAGATAGGAATAGTGCAATCAAGCAGACGCAACATGGATTCATGAAGGGGAAATCGTGTTTAACTAATTTACTGAAATTCTTTGAAGATATAATGAGCATGGTGGATAGAGGTGTACCTATGTATGTGATGTATTTAGATTTCCAAAAGGCATTCGATAAGGTGCCACATAAAAGGTTACTGCAGAAGATAAAGGTACGCGGAGTCAGAGGAAATGTATTAGCATGGATTGAGAATTGGCTGGCTAACAGAAAGTAGAGAGTCGGGATAAATGGGTCCTTTTCGGGTTGGAAATCGGTGGTTAGTGGTGTGCCACAGGGATCGGTGCTGGGACCACAACTGTTTACAATATACATAGATGACCTGGAAGAGGGGACAGAGTGTAGTGTAACAAAATTTGCAGATGACACAAAGATGAGTGGGAAAGCGGGTTGTGTAGAGGACACAGAGAGGCTGCAAAGAAATTTAGATAGGTTAAGCGAATTGGCTAAGGTTTGGCAGATGGAATACAATGTCGGAAAATGTGAGGTCATCCACCTTGGAAAAAAAAACAGTAGAAAGGAATATTATTTGAATGGGGAGAAATTACAACATGCTGCGGTGCAGAGGGACCTGGGGGTCCTTGTGCATGAATCTCAAAAGTTAGTTTGCAGGTAATCAGGAAGGCGAATGAAATGTTGGCCTTCATTCCGAGTGGGATGGAGTACAAAAGCAGGGAGGTCCTGCTGCAACTGTACAGGGTATTGGTGAGGCCGCACCTGGAGTACTGCGTGCAGTTTTGGTCACCTTACTTAAGGAAGGATATACTAGCTTTGGAGGGGGTACAGAGACGATTCACTGGGCTGATTCTGGAGATGAGGGGGTTACCTTATGATGATAGACTAAGTAGACTGGGTCTTTACTCATTGGCGTTCAGAAGGATGAGGGGTGATCTTATAGAAACATTTAAAATAATGAAAGGGATAGACAGGATAGAGGCAGAGAGGTTGTTTCCACTGGTTGGGGAGACTAGAACTAGGGAGCACAGCCTCAAAATACAGGGGAGCCAATTTAAAACCAAGTTGAGAAGGAATTTCTTCTCCTTCAGGGTTGTGAATCTGTGGAATTCTCTGCCCAAGGAAGCAGTTGAGGCTAGCTCATTGAATATATTCAAATCACAGATAGATAGATTTTTAACCAATAAGGGAATTAAGGGTTACGGGGAGCGGGTGGGTAAGTGAAGCTGAGTCCACGGCCAGATCAGCCATGATCTTGTTAAATGGCGGAGCAGGCTCGAGGCTAGATGGCCTACTCCTGTTTCTAATTCTTATGTTCTTATGTTTTTATGTTCTTATGATGTGGGCTTGCCCAATCGTGACAGGTCGTAGTGGGGTAAAACAAAAGTTTGGCTGTGGGATCAGGCACTGTCGGTCATTGTACTGGTATGAATGTTCTGTGGTAGAGACACAGTATTCCCTTTCCTCCGTAGCCTGCCGTAGCGAAATGAGCATGTGCGGGCAGTATTTCTAATACGCACCCGTCGGCTCGGTTAAACCCGCACTCGTCTAGTTCCCCTCGGCCCACCGGGTGAGGACACACTGTAATCTCCCCTCTTTGCTTGCATCCTGATAGGGAAATCCCGGTGAGTGTGTCATTTCGGCGATCGGCTGAGGTTGTGGTCAGATAGTAACGGAGGGAGGCGTTTTACCGTATTACCACGATATTCTCTAGCTGGTACAGGGGAAAAGGTCCAGAATCTAGTGTGGCTATAGGGATCACCAGAACTATCCCTATTCCAGTATTCTTACCCATTTGGCAATCTGGGATCGCTGGGTATACTCTGGTCAGTCCCTTCAGAGTACAGTTGTCCAGTGTCGCCCTCTGACTGGCCAACTGAGCCAGATGTGAGCTGTCTATCCAGTCTGGATCTGATCGAGGTTGTGCCGTATCTGTTCCACCATCCATAGGCCATAAGCGTGACAGAGTTGCCCCTGTCTAAGTTTTCCGGTATCTTCTCTCTCTGTCAATAAGGTGATTGATGGTTTTTGCGTGAGCTTTCAGGACCGAGATGCCATCCAGTTGGATTTTGGCACCCTCTCTTCCTAGTTCGGCTTGATCTTCCTGATTCCGCTCGGCCCGTTCTAATAATCCCTTCATCACCCCTTTAAGCTGCTCCACCCTTTCATTTAGCCCTTGTATGTCCAGTGAGTTTACTATGGAGGTTCCGGCATTAAAACCGGTAGCAACATCATTAACTATTTTCCTCTTCGTCCTATGAACTGGCTCCTGTCCTCGGAATCCACTAGCACTCATGGCATCGGCAGCCTGCTGCATTACAACTTTACTTAATACATTATACATTTTTCTTGCCTGCTCTGTACAATATTCCGGCATCTGTATACCTGAGATATTGATCAGGACAGGAACAATTTCATGCTTTACATTATCATACGATAGTTCGTCCTTGTTGGACAGCACGATCCCATTTTCCGTTCCCCTTGTAATTGTTGGACATGGCAATTCCATGGGCAGTGTGATGGTTCTTATGGGGCGCGGTGTCGGAGGGGATGAGAAGCATACATACAACGATATTGCGGCAGCCTCTACCTCCTCATAGTATCCACACAGCCCCACCCCCTTTTTGTGGGTGACTAATGGTTGTGGCTGGGCAGGAGGTGCTCAAATTATTCCAAAGGTACATTCATCGGGTCCCCCGGCCTCCCTTCGTCTAATACAACTGCTCCTTGTACCCATGGAGCATTGTACACATACTCCATTCTTATCTGAATTCACTTGCAGCCACGCGTTAAAATAAGTTCTGTCCTTGCTTCAGTCCTTGGCTGCTGGAATGCATATTCCGTCAGTCAAAGTAAACAAAACCCCATAGTTCATGTAGTTGTGTCTTTCCTGCATGTGCTGTATCTCTCATAGTCCTTGCATGGGCCTTAAGGTTCCCAGTATCATGAGTCCCCAGAGTCGAAGTAGCCGCTGCGGTCCCATTTCGGTGTTTTATCTGCAAATTTTAAACAGATAGCCTGGTCGTCACCAGGTGTTAGGTTCTGGTCTACTTGTGTCATGGTCACTCTGTGGGATCGGAGGTAAGGGCTTGGTTATCCATATTCTTTATAGTCGTACCATCTCTATCACTTCATGTCTTGTATTTGAGCCTGCTGTGCTCGAGCCTGCACGATGACCCATATAAATATTATCCAAACTCCAATCAACACCAATGCCACCACTATTCCTCCAAACATCGCAGTCTGGTTTACTGTTAGGTTGGGTTTGTGGACTACACTTAACCACCGTGTGGTACATTGGCTCTATTGCCATAGGTGATGGTGCTATGGCTGTACACTGCACTATCCGTCTGGTCCCATTTTTTAAAATCTCTTCCAGCCTATTTATCTTAGCTTTTAACTCTTGACCAGTTAGTTCTGTTTTATTATTTATTCTGACTACCCCACCATTTCCTCTGTCTGTCAGGTGAGTCTTCTTTATTTTATTAAGAAATCCAAATTAGTAAGGTCCAGTGTAAAACAGCTGTCAATGGAAAGGGTTAACTCCTTTACGGGTTTGTAAGAAGGCCTGATGTCATTACATGATTTTGCGTAATCATCCAAATCTTTGTGTCTTCAAAACTTGCTTAGAAATTAGGAATCCGTTAAAACAGCAGAAATCATTGGTAAAGTGGTCATAATAAAACACTTCTCATCGGGAAAGACAGCATTTTAGATTAAACTCCAATGTTTTTTCCTTAACTTCTAATTCAAGTACTTGCCAAAGATTTTTTCATTGATTTAAAACGATTTTTTCATTGATTTTCAATAGCTATTTTGTTACTGAAATCCAATTTTAAAATTCAGTAAGATTTTCTAATTCCCAGGTTTTTTTTCTTTCTGTGCTGAGTTCGCATAGCTTAGATCTTTTCTCCTCGTTATTTTCAAACCCCTCCTGCTTGTTTAGACTGTTCGGGACTTTTCTTGATAAACAACGTCCATTTTGGAAATCTTTCAAACTGCAGTGAAACTTTCTCGTAATTTAAAATCATTATCAATGGAAAGTGTCTTTTACCTCTTCAAATTCTTTTTTCTTTTCCCAATTAAACCAATATCTTTTTCACAGCCAGTATCAACTAGTATTTAGTAAGTTATGTCTTTTTCCATCGCAAACACCTTTTTTTTAAAGAGATCAGATTTAACTTTTTGTTTTAAATATATCGCATTTTGTTTTTCCTTTTCTTAACCAGTGGTACTTGAAACCTTCACAACAAAATTAATTCTTCACTGTTCCCATCCTAATTTCTGCTCCCCTTTTTTAGAATTTGTAATTATTGTTGAATTACAAAATGTCAAATATGGTAATACTGTTTTTTTTTGCCTAGCTTCTGTTTTAGAAGCTGATCAAAAACTCTAATCTTTTGCTCTGTAACTTAAATTTTGTGGTACTATATCTCATGAATTACATATTTTTTTAAGCTTCAGCTTCTGACGCAGTATGTGTTCTTTTATTAAAAAGGCTTCCAAACCCAAGATTTTCCAATACAACCAAAATGTTTATCAATGAGAATCACCTGAAATATCTCAAAATCCCAATTCAAATATTGTATGCCAATCTGTTATTTAAAAATCTCTTTACTGAGCTAGAAGCTTTCGCATCAAGGTTTTACACAAAGGAAAATGGGAGCGTACTTCCCCAGCCTGCAGCCTCGAGACACCCAAACAGGCTTCTTTTTTTTAAAAAAGGCATTACAGCTTCCCTTCTCCGTTCTTTATCTCATTCCTAGACAGACATTCACAAAAGTCTCTTTTCATTCAACAAAGTTTATTGTTTGGCTGCCTCGATTCTTGGATCCATACTTCACTTAAGATAATCACTATCAGGTTTTTAAAAATTTCTTACATATTGATTAACTTCCTCTGTTAATTTTACGTGGGCTCGAAGAATCAAGACCACGGCTTTCTCATCTTTATCTTTCTTTTCCTTCTCCCACCATTCCTGCTGATCTACTGGCGGGTCATGGGAATTCCATCCTGATTTAATCATTCACTCAATTAGTTTCTTTTGTTTTTCCGCCAGGTGGCAGGTAAGGGACCCTTCCGGTCCCCACTCGAGGTTATTTACTTTATTGGCCATTCCTGGGTAGGACTAGAACTGTTAGGAATCTACTCTCAGAGGTCCGCTTTCTACCTAGCGTGACTTGTAGTAGACCATCTCCTGGCTACTGTCAGGTCACAAGTCTGCTGTTACACAAACTTATACAATTCTTAAACTGCGTTTAAACAATTCCCGCAGTGCCCCATGCCTCCTGAACAACTACCTACCAGCGTTTTGTCTGTCAGTCTGACCCTGTTCACATGTTTAGTTTCTGTTAGTCGCTGTGCACCGCCTGGTCCCCGGGTTATATTTTCAAATCACACTACTGGGTCCGGGAAGTGTCGCTCGGTATCACGATCCCATGGTCTAAGTGCGTTCCCTACGCCTACTTAATTCCTGGCCGTCACATGGGACAAAGTCCTCTTAATTCAAGCTCAGGCTAGGCGTCTGAGATATTAGACCATCTCCTCGTGTCGATCAACCGGCGTCCACCTTCAACAACCTTTAGAATACTTTTTTTTTAACTATACGCACCCAGTTTTTTCAAGGGCATCCAGCGACTTCGGATCCTGCCGACTACGCCACTGTTAGCGTGAATGTTTTCCTGGAAGAATCACTCGACACTCTGGGTTGGTTCCAACCTCAAAACGGCCTTTATTACACGGGGAGAGAGCCTCCGGTTCAACTCCAGGCACTCCACTCCGCCGAACAAAGAAATTCAGCGATATTTATATGTTTTACAACAGTTCATTCCAGTTACTCAGCCCACATCGGCTGGACACAATGCTATCATAACGATTATAGATTACATATAGGTGTCTTTGGGCCAATAGAATTAACCCCGGTACATCAGGGGGCTGCATGCTCGGTTCATGTCAGCTGGGGCTGATTCATGTCCTTGTGATGTTTTCCAGGCCCCCTTATCTCTGTTGCTCGTGGGGTCTGCCAGTGCCTAGTTTTCTTATCTCAACATGGTTGTTAGGCATCCCATCTGGAGTCATTGATTTATGGACATCCCGTACTAGGTACTGCAGTGTTCTGTTATGGTATCTTGTCTCAAGTTGTTGATTCAAGACGTCCCTGATACCAGGCACTGCAGGGTCAGCACTCAGTCAGCAATTTAGCTAACTTGGCTAACTGAGTTCCCATCGTGCTTTGCGAAGCCCCCTGGCAGCCATTTTATATCTGGCTACCATTTGAAACATACATACATATATTCAGCAGATGCCACTGCCTTTGAAAGCGCCCTACAACACTGGCAAGCCCCCACCCCTGCTAAACAATGGTCCCCTTGCCCCTTCCACCTCCCCTCCCTTCGCCTATTTCCCCATGCTCTCTCCCATCCAGTGACCTCACCTCACTCCCTCTACTCCTCTCTGGAAAAGTGCCCTTGATCTTGACTCCCTGTCTGCAAGGAATGCAATGAGGCTGCTGTTTTCCTTTGTATAACGCGCATTGCCCTTTGGGCAGGAACGGGAGAATGACTTCTGCTTCTCCCAGTTCCACATTCAGATGAGTATATTTCAGAAAACCTACATGTTGACAGCTGGCTGTCCTAAGGTCAGGTTTTACTGAAAGCAGCTGGTGTCAGAAGCCTCAGGGGAAACCAGCCTTGGAGCGAGGGCCTCAAACAGGTCTTAGGCCCTGTATTTGCACATGCAAAGGGACCAGCTCCTGTTTCAGGCGGGGGCACTACATGAAATTGTTTATCCTTTCCCAATCTTCCCTTCCCATTCCCCGACACCCACCCCGGCCTCCGATCCTCCAGTCCCTTCCCTCATCCCCGGCCTCCGATCCTCCAGTCCCTCCCCTGACATCCCCGGCCTCCGATCCTCCAGTCCCTTCCCTGACACCCCCCTGGCCTCCGATCCTCCAGTCCCTTCCCTGACATTCTCGGGCTCCGATCCTCCGCTCCCTTCCCTGACATCCCCCCGGGCTCCGATCCTCTTGTCCCCTCCCGTCACGTCCACTTTTGTCCCTTCACCCGATGTCTCTGACCCTCTCGTCCCCTCCCCTGGCGGCCTAATGATATTAAATTTAGGCCCCATTTAGAGAAATAAACATTTGCTCAGTGGTGTGAGGGCAGTGGTACGAAGGCCCCAGAAATCGATTTCTACCTATTTATTAATTTTACATCATTGTTTTGCCCATTGTTGGAGGATTTTGTAACTCTGAAAACCCCGCTTCAATGTTCACTGTTTAACTACACGCTTTGTGATTCAGTTGGAATCTTCTGTTACTGCACCAAACTCTTGTGGTCGGTTTGATGTTGCAAATACCCGGTGAGCAGTTTGTTGTGGTGCTGTTACCTTTACTTGTGGTCACTTGGTAACAGGTAAACCATGGGAACACCATCTGGGTCACAGGGAAGTCTGAGCCCGACTACTGTGATGGAATTGTGACGAATTGGAAAGGTGTCACCATAGCAACGCCAGGAGCAGACTGCATTCCTTTACTGTTTGCTGATCCGCTCCAACAAGCATGTGGAGTGGCTCATGCAGGTAATGTTCACTTCCTGTCTGTCCCTTGTCCTACCTGTGTTGGTTCCAATGCTGGTCGCTGTATGACACACTTATCTGTCAGGAGTGGGAACACCTCCCTTTTATCACCCCATTTAATGACAAGCCCAGTGCACCCTGAGGATACAGGGCCATCAGTGTTCCCTCTCATTTTGTTCTGACCCTTTAAATTTGCTGGGTGGCCGCTGCGTGCACAGAATGGTTTCCAGTGGAAACAGCTGGCGAGCGGCCTGCGCGAGACCTCCCGATCTACGTGCGCTCGCGCAGCCATCCGCGCACCTTCGGGGGAACACTGAGTGCCGCTGGGTTCAAATGTTGGCGACTGCTGGTATTCCCCATCCTGCCATGTTGGTGAACAATTGGTCCCATTCATTCTTCAGCTGGATGTGGAGGTACCTCCGGCTGTATTTGTGTCTTGTGATTCACAGTTGCTCAAACCAACTTTCAGCGTAGTTTCTAACAATAATCCTCTTTTAAAGGGCTGCCCATTGAAGCATGTTCACCTGATAGTTGATTGAAGCAGTTATCCTGAACTGACACTGGGCAAAGGTCCTCGTGGAGCACATGTGTGACCACCACGGGATACGGGACATACAGTCTCTATAGTCTGCACACATACTGCGTGCCCCCAAGCCCTGTGTTCATTTTAAACCGGTCTCTGCCAGAAGACCCCATCGCCACCAATGCCGCTCCTCCGGGGCAAAAAATGAAGCGAAAAGAACCAGAAAATCCAACATTACATAGATGGCGTCTGTACAGACATGTGATTTCAAGTGACACAAAATATGTCTCCTAGGATGGCTAAATATTGCCCAGTGAATTTCTAAAACACTGCTTCACAACCAACATTCTCCACAGGGGGACTGGTCATTTGGGCAAGGCTAGAGCCTGTGGATCCTTACTGCAGCATTGAGTTACTGCCTTCAGGAGAGGCGGAGAAAAGGGCAAGTTACACCTCGGGTCAAAAATACTGTTTGGAATGTGCCTGAAAGATTTGGGCTCAGAAATTCTTCGGGCACTAACAGGGTCCGACTAAGGCCCTACTAAGACCCTAATATGCTGAACAGGAAGTGCGCCACCCGCCATATTGGGAAAGGATAAACAATTGTCATGTAGTGCCCCTGCCTGAAACAGGAGCTGGTCCCTTTGCCGCTGATTTCCTCCCCCACTCCACCGGCATCAAATCATAAGAACATAAGAACATAAGAAATAGGAGCAGGAGTAGGCCATGAGGCCCCTCGAGCCTGCTCCGCCATTTAATACGATCATGGCTGATCTGATCATGGACTCAGGTCCACTTCCCTGCCCGCTCCCCATTACCCCTTATTCCCTTATCATCCCCTCCCCAACCCTCATCCACTCCATTCTCCTCACCCCACCCTCCCACCCCGGGCAACAAATAAAACATTGTTTGATTGAACTGGAATAGCGTTTGCTTTGTCCCTCTCAGGATGGAAGGGTACACTGGCAGGAGTTGCCATAGAAACATAGAAACATAGAAAATAGGTGCAGGAGTAGGCCATTCGGCCCTTCGAGCCTGCACCGCCATTCAATGAGTTCATGGCAGAACATTCAACTTCAGTACCCCATTCCTGCTTTCTTGCCATACCCCTTGATCCCCCTAGTAGTAAGGACTACATCGAACTCCTTTTTGAATATGTTTAGTGAATTGGCCTCAACAACTTTCTGTGGTAGAGAATTCCACAGGTAGAGGTTCACCACTCTCTGGGTGAAGAAGTTTCTCCTCATCTCGGTCCTAAATGGCTTACCCCTTATCCTTAGACTGTGACCCCTAGTTCTGGACTTCCCCAACATTGGGAACATTCTTCCTGCATCTAACCTGTCTAAACCCGTCAGAATTTTAAACGTTTCTATGAGATCCCCTCTCATTCTTCTGAACTCCAGTGAATACAAGCCCAGTTGATCCAGTCTTTCTTGATATGTCAGTCCCGCCATCCCGGGAATCAGTCTGGTGAACCTTCGCTGCATTCCCTCAATGGCAAGAATGTCCTTCCTCAAGTTAGGAGACCAAAACTGTACACAATACTCCAGGTGTGGCCTCACCAAGGCCCTGTACAACTGCAGTAACACCTCCCTGCCCCTGTACTCAAATCCCCTCACTATGAAGGCCAACATGCCTTCTTAACCGCCTGCTGTACCTGCATGCCAACCTTCAATGACTGATGTATCATGACCGCCAGGGCTTGTTGCATCTCCCCTTTTCCTAATCTGTCACCATTCAGATAATAGTCTGTCTCTCTGTTTTTACCACCAAAGTGGATAACCTCACATTTATCTACATTATGCTTCATCTGCCATGCATTTGCCCACTCAACTAACTATCCAAGTCACTCTGCAGCCTCATAGCATCCTCCTCGCAGCTCGCACTGCCACCCAACTTAGTGTCATCCGCAAATTTGGAGATACTACATTTAATCTCCTTGTCCAAATCATTAATGTACAATGTAAACAGCTGGGGCCCCAGCACAGAATCTTGCGGTACCCCACTAGTCACTGCCTGCCATTCTGAAAAGTACCCATTTACTCCTACTCTTTGCTTCCTGTCTGACAACCAGTTCTCAATCCATGTCAGCACACTACCCCCAATACCATGTGCTTTAACTTTGCACATTAATCTCTTGTGTGGGACATTGTTGAAAGCCTTCTGAAAGTCCAAATATACCACATCAACTGGTTCTCCCTTGTCCACTCTACTGGAAACATGCTCAAAAAATTCCAGAAGATTTGTCAAGCATGATTTCCCCTTCACAAATCCATGCTGATTGGACCTATTATGTCACCTCTTCCAAATGTGCTCCTATGACATCCTTAATAATTGATTCCATCATTTTACTGCTGATGTCAGGCTGACCGGTCTATAATTCCCTGTTTTCTCTCTCCCTTCTTTTTTAAAAAGTGGGGTTACATTGGCTACCCTCCACTCAATAGGAACTGATCCAGTATCTATGGAATGTTGGAAAATGACTGTCAATGCATCCGCTATTTCCAAGGCCACCTCCTTAGTTACTCTGGGATGCAGTCCATCAGGCCCTGGGCATTTATCGGCTTTCAATCCCACCAATTTCCCCAACACAATTTCCCGACTAATAAGGATTTCCCTCAGTTCCTCCTTCTTACAAGACCCTCTGATCCCTTTTATATCCGGAAGGTTATTTGTGTCCTCCTTAGTGAATACCGAACCAAAGTACTTGTTCAATTAGTCTGCCATTTCTTTGTTCCCCATTATGACTTCCCCTGATTCTGACTGCAGGGGACCTACATTTGTCTTTACTAACCTTTTTCTCTTTACATATCTATAGAAACTTTTGCAATCTGTCTTAATGTTCCCTGCAAGCTTCTTCTCGTACTCTATTTTCCCTGCCCTAATCAAACCCTTTGTCCTCCTCTGCTGAGTTCTAAATTTCTCTCAGTCCCCAGGTTCACTGGTATTTCTGGCCAATTTGTATGCCACTTCCTTGGCTTTAATACTATCCCTGATTTCCCTTGATAGCCACGGTTGAGCCACCTTCCCTTTTTTATTTTTACGCCAGACAGGGATGTACAATTGTTGTAGTTCATCCATGCGGTCTCTAAATGTCTGCCATTGCCCATCCACTGTCAACCCCTTAAGTATCATTCGCCAATCTATCCTAGCCAATTCACGCCTCATACCTTCAAAGTTACCCTTCTTTAAGTTCTAGACCATGGTCTCTGAATTAACTGTTTCATTCTCCATCCTAATGTAGGATTCCACCATATTATGGTCACTCTTCCCCAAGGGGCCTCGCACAACGAGATTGCTAATTAATCCTCTCTCATTACACAACACCCAGCCTAAGATGGCCTCCCCCCTAGTTGGTTCCTCGACATATTGGTCTAGAAAACCAACCCTGATGCACTCCAGGAAATCCTCCTCCACCGTGTTGCTTCCAGTTTGGTTAGCCCAATCTATATGCATATTAAAGTCACCCATGATAACTGCTGCACCTTTATTGCATGCACCCTAATTTCCTGTTTGATGCCCTCCCCAACATCACTACTACTGTGTGGAGGTCTGTACACAACTCCCACTAATGTTTTTTGCCCTTTGTTGATCTACCCATATAGATTCCACATCATCCAAGCTAATGTCCTTCCTAACTATTGCATTAATCTCTTCTTTAACCAGCAATGCTACCCCATCCATTGTAAACACTACACACAAGATAGCTCTACAGGAACTTGTCATTGTGTGACTCTTTTATTGTATTTACAGCAGCAGTTGCATTACTACAGCAGTCCACTAGGTGTAGCAGTAGTCCACTAGGTGGAGCTATATTACACTTCTCCCTCCTGAATGAAGAAGTAACCATACCAAAATAATCATTATACATAACTTGCATGGTTATATACTACAAAAGATATGGGGCTAGATTTTCTATTATTTTTGCATGCATAACACCCATTTAATGTCCATTTTACCGCTGAAATGAGGTAAATTGCCCTAATAGCACCCATTTAGCCACAAAATGGAAACTGATGCCCACTTTTCGGACAATTATTGCCGAGCGTTCCTTTCGGCATGTACGTAACACCGGGAAAAAATAATACTGCTCGCCCACTTCTTTTGGGCGGAATCATCAGAATGGGCAAAACCAATGCCCATAATATCACCCAGTGTTACTTTAAGCACGTAATTAACGCCGAGATTCAATAATACCGACTGCCCACTTTTTTTTGGTCATAAAGATCACATCACATTCGCCGAAACTAACGCTCAGGTTATCGCCCAGCGTCACTTTCACCACCTCGCACACATCTCGCCCAAAATATCGTTGGCTCAAAACAATGCTCTGAAGAAGTGGAACTGTTCTGCACCTATCACAGTGGTGTGGGCGCCATTTTTCAAATCGCAGGTCGCTTCATTGAAAAGGCTGCTTCAACTTCGGGGGACTTTGGATTGACTCTGGAGTTCTTCTCAGGTGAAGTGACCATCTCAACAGACATCTTTTCAAATTGGGTTTTACTTTAGGTGTCTTTTAGTATGAAAATTATTACTTCTGATCAATCGGTATTATACTTCCATTGGAATGGGGTCAGCCATTTCTCAGCCTGCATCGATTAATACGCAGATACTGCAGAGTGCAAATGGCACAAAGTCTAATGCACATCATTAAGTGCCCAATCTAAGACATGCCCGAATGAGGAGGAGGTCCAGACCATACACACCCCGCACTTACAGGGAGAAGAGGTCTTACATCGACGTGTCCAAGCACACCTGCCTTCAGAGACTGCGCTTCCACAAGATGGTGATCACTGAAATATGCGAGCTCATCAAGGCAGATATGCAGCCTGCCATCAGGACATCACTGTCCGTCGAGGTCAAAGTCACCACGACATTATCTTTCTTTGCGTCCGGTTCCTTTCTGGCCTCCGCTGTCGACATTTCCCCTCCATCTCACCATGCCACACATCGCTGCATTAGACAGGTCACGGAGACTCTGTACGTGCAGCATTGTTTGCCCTTACGCACCTCGTTGGTTGCCGACGAGACCACCTCTGCTATCTCAGCCCATATATTCTGGCAGGCCTCTGGGGTGGGCTTCCCACGCCCACCCTAGCGCAACTCGACCTCCTGCAGGAGGAAGGCATTTGCCTCATCCGAGAACCTCCTGGCTCTTTTAGACATAGAAACATAGAAAATAGGTGCAGGAGTAGGCCATTCGGCCCTTTGAGCCTGCACCGCCATTCAACAAGATCATGGCTGATCACTCCCTCAGCACCCCTTTTCCGCTTTCTCTCCATACCCCTTGGTCCCCCCAACCGTAAGGGCCATATCTAACTCCCTCTTGAATATATCCAATGAGCTGGCATCAACAACTCTCTGCGGCAGGGAATTCCACAGGCTAACAACTCTCTGAGTGAAGAAGTTTCTCCTCATCTCCGGTCCTAAATGGCCTACCCATTATCCTAAGACTATGTCCCCTGGTTCTGGACTTCCCCAACATCGGGAACATTTTTCCCGCATCTAAGTGGAGGGTAGCCAATGTAATCCCACTTTTTAAAAAAGGAGGGAGAGAGAAAACAGGGAATTATAGACCGGTCAGCCTGACCTCAGTAGTGGGTAAACTGATGGAATCAATTATTAAGGATGTCATAGCAGCGCATTTGGAAAGAGGTGACATGATAGGTCCAAGTCAGCATGGATTTGTGAAAGGAAAATCATGCTTGACAAATCTTCTGGAATTTTTTCAGGATGTTTCCAGTAGAGTGGACAAGGGAGAACCAGTTGATGTGGTATATTTGGACTTTCAGAAGGCTTTTGACAAGGTCCCACACAAGAGATTAATGTGCAAAGTTAAAGCACATGGAATTGGGGGTAGTGTGCTGACATGGATTGAGAACTGGTTGTCAGACAGGAAGTAAAGAGTAGGAGTAAATGGGTACTTTTCAGAATGGCAGGCAGTGACTAGTGGGGTACCGCAAGGTTCTGTGCTGGGGCCTCAGCTGTTTACACTGTACATTCATGATTTAGACGAGGGAATTAAATGTAGAATCTCCAAATTTGTGGATGATACTAAGTTGGGTGGCAGTGTGAGCTGCGAGGAGGATGCTATGAGGCTGCAGAGTGACTTGGATAGGTTAGGTGAGTGGGCAAATGCATGGCAGATGAAGTATAATGTGGATAAATGTGAGGTTATCCACTTTGGTGGTAAAAACAGAGAGACAGACTATTAACTGAATGGTGACAGATTAGGAATAGGAGAGGTGCAACGAGACCTGGGTGTCATGGTACATCAGTCATTGAAGGTTGGCATGCAGGTGCAGCAGGCGGTTAAGAAACCAAATGGCATGTTGGCCTTCATAGCGAGGGGATTTGAGTACAGGGGCAGGGAGGTGTTGCTATAGTTGTACAGGGCCTTGGTGAGGCCACACCTGAGGTATTGTGTACAGTTTTGGTCTCCTAACTTGAGGAAGGACATTCTTGCTATTGAGGGAGTGCAGCGAAGGTTCACCAGACTGATTCCCGGGATGTTGGGACTGACCTATCAAGAAAGACTGGATCAACTGGGCTTGTATTCATTGGAGTTCAGAAGAATGAGAGGGGACCTCATAGAAACGTTTAAAATTCTGACGGGTTTAGACAGGTTAGATGCAGGAAGAATGTTCCCAATGTTGGGGAAGTCCAGAACCAGGAGTTACAGTCGAAGGATAAGGGGTAAGCCATTTAGGACCGAGATGAGGAGAAACTTCTTCACCCAGAGAGTGGTGAACCTGTGGAATTCTCTACCACAGAATGTTGTTGAGGCCAATTCACTAAATATATTCAAAAGGGAGTTAGATGAAGTCCTTACTACTAGGGGGATCAAGGGGTATGGCGGGAAAGCAGGAATGGGGTACTGAAGTTGCATGTTCAGCCATGAACTCATTGAATGGTGGTGCAGGCTATAAGGGCCGAATGGCCTACTCCTGCACCTATTTTTCGATGTTTCTATGTTTCTATGTTTCTAACCTGTCCAGTCCCGTCAGAATCTTATAGAAACATAGAAACATAGAAAATAGGTGCAGGAGTAGGCCATTCGGCCCTTCTAGCCTGCACCGCCATTCAATGAGTTCATGGCTGAACATTCAACTTCAGTACCCCATTCCTGCTTTCTCGCCATACCCCTTGATCCCCCTAGCAGTAAGGACCTCATCTAACTCCTTTTTGAATATATTTAGTGAATTGGCCTCAACAACTTTCTGTGGTAGAGAATTCCACAGGTTCACCACTCTCTGGGTGAAGAAGTTCCTCCGCATCTCGGTCCTAAATGGCTTACCTCTTATCCTTAGACTGTGACCCCTGGTTCTGGACTTCCCCAACATTGGGAACATTCTTCCTGCATCTAACCTGTCTAACCCCGTCAGAATTTTATATGTTTCTATGAGGTCCCCTCTCATTCTTCTGAACTCCAGTGAATACAAGCCCAGTTGATCCAGTTTTTCTTGATAGGTCAGTCCGGCCATCCCGGGAATCAGTCTGGTGAACCTTCGCTGCACTCCCTCAATAGCAAGAATGTCCTTCCTCAGGTTAGGAGACCAAAACTGTACACAATACTCCAGGTGTGGCCTCACCAATGCCCTGTACAACTGTAGCAACACCTCCCTGCCCTTGTACTCAAATCCCCTTGCTATGAAGGCCAACATGCCATTTGCTTTCTTAACCGCCTGCTGCACCTGCATGCCAACCTTCAATGACTGATGTACCATGACACCCAGGTCTCTTTGCACCTCCCCTTTTCCTAATCTGTCACCATTCAGATAATAGTCTGTCTCTCTGTTTTTACCACCAAAGTGGATAACCTCACATTTATCCACATTATACTTCATCTGCCATGCATTTGCCCACTCACCTAACCTATCCAAGTCGCTCTGCAGCCTCACAGCATCCTCCTCGCAGCTCACACTGCCACCCAACTTAGTGTCATCCGCAAATTTGGAGATACTACATTTAATCCCCTCATCTAAATCATTAATGTACAGTGTAAACAGCTGGGGCCCCAGCACAGAACCTTGCGGTACCCCACTAGTCACTGCCTGCCATTCTGAAAAGTACCCATTTACTCCTACTCTTTGCTTCCTGTCTGACAACCAGTTCTCAATCCATGTCAGTACACTACCCCCAATCCCATGTGCTCTAACTTTGCACATCAATCTCTTGTGTGGGACCTTGTCGAACGCCTTCTGAAAGTCCAAATATACCACATCAACTGGTTCTCCCTTATCCACTCTACTGGAAACATCCTCAAAAAATTCCAGAAGATTTGTCAAGCATGATTTCCCTTTCACAAATCCATGCTGACTTGGACCTATCATGTCACCTCTTTCCAAATGCACTGCTATGACATCCTTAATAATTGATTCCATCATTTTACCCACTACCGATGTCAGGCTGACCGGTCTATAATTCCCTGTTTTCTCTCTCCCTCCTTTTTTAAAAAGTGGGGTTACATTGGCTACCCTCCACTCCATAGGAACTGATCCAGAGTCAATGGAATGTTGGAAAATGACTGTCAACGCATCCACTATTTCCAAGGCCACCTCCTTAAGTACTCTGGGATGCAGTCCATCAGGCCCTGGGGATTTATCGGCCTTCAATCCCATCAATTTCCCCAACACAATTTCCCGGCTAATAAGGATTTCCCTCAGTTCCTCCTCCTTACTAGACCCCCCGACCCCTTTTATAACCGGAAGGTTGTTCGTGTCCTCCTTCGTGAATACCGAACCAAAGTACTTGTTCAATTGGTCCGCCATTTCTTTGTTCCCCGTTATGACTTCCCCTGATTCTGACTGCAGGGGACCTACATTTGTCTTTACTAACCTTTTTCTCTTTACATATCTATAGAAACTTTTGCAATCCGTCTTAATGTTCCCTGCAAGCTTCTTCTCATACTCCATTTTCCCTGCCCTAATCAAACCCTTTGTCCTCCTCTGCTGAGTTCTAAATTTCTCCCAGTCACCAGGTTCGCTGCTATTTCTGGCCAATTTGTATGCCACTTCCTTGGCTTTAATACTATCCCTGATTTCCCTTGATAGCCACGGTTGAGCCACCTTCCCTTTTTTATTTCTATGCCAGACAGGAATGTACAATTGTTGTAGTTCATCCATGCGGTCTCTAAATGTCTGCCATTGCCCATCCACAGTCAACCCCTTAAGTATCATTCGCCAATCCATCTCAGCCAATTCACGCCTCATACCTTCAAAGTTAGCCTTCTTTAAGTTCTGGACCATGGTCTCTGAATTAACTGTTTCATTCTCCATCCTAATGCAGAATTCCACCATATTATGGTCACTCTTCCCCAAGGGGCCTCGCACAACGAGATTGCTAATTAATCCTTTCTCATTACATAACACCCAGTCTAAGATGGCCTCCCCCCTAGTTGGTTCCTCGACATATTGGTCTAAAAAACCATCCCTTATGCACTCCAGAAAATCCTCCTCCACCGTATTGCTTCCAGTTTGGTTAGCCCAATCTATGTGCATATTAAAGTCACCCATTATAACTGCTGCACCTTTATTGCACGCACCCCTAATTTCCTGTTTGATGCCCTCCCCAACATCACTACTACTGTTTGGAGGTCTATACACAACTCCCACTAACGTTTTTTGCCCTTTGGTGTTCTGCAGCTCTACCCATATAGATTCCACATCATCCAAGCTAATGTCCTTCCTAACTATTGCCTTAATCTCCTCCTTAACCAGCAATGCTACCCCACCTCCTTTTCCTTTTATTCTATCCTTCCTGAATGTTGAATACCCCTGGATGTTGAGTTCCCAGCCCCGCTCATCCTGGAGCCACGTCTCCGTAATCCCAATCACATCATATTTGTTAACATCTATTTGCACAGTTAATTCATCCACCTTATTGCGGATACTCCTTGCATTAAGACACAAAGCCTTTAGGCTTGTTTTTTTAACACCCTCTGTCCTTTTAGAATTTTGCTGTACAATGGCCCTTTTTGTTCTTTGCCTTGGGTTTCTCTGCCCTCCACTTTTCCTCATCTCCTTTCTGTCTTTTGTTTTTGCCTCCTTTTTGTTTCCCTCTATCTCCCTGCATTGGTTCCCATCCCCCTGCCATATTAGTTTAACTCCTCCCCAACAGCACTAGCAAACACTCCCCCGAGGACATTGGTTCCGATTCTGCCCAGGTGCAGACCGTCCGGATTGTACTGGTCCCACCTCCCCCAGAACCGGTTCCAATGCCCCAGGAATTTGAATCCCTCCCTGCTGCACCATTGCTCAAGCCACGTATTCATCTGAGCTATCCTGCGATTCCTACTCTGACTAGCACGTGGCACTGGTAGCAATCCAGAGATTACTACTTTTGAGGTCCTACTTTTTAATTTAGCTCCTAGCTCCTTAAATTCATTTCGTAGGAACTCATCCCTTTTTTTACCTATGTCATTGGTACCAACGTGCACCACGACAACTGGCTGTTCTCCCTCCCTTTTTAGAATGTCCTCCACCCGCTCCGAGACATCCTTGACCCTTGCACCAGGGAGGCAACATACCATCCTGGAGTCTCGGTTGCGGCCGCAGAAACGCCCATCTATTCCCCTTACAATTGAATCCCCTATCACTATCGCTCGCCCACTCTTTTTCCTGCCCTCCTGTGCAACAGAGCCAGCCACGGTGCCATGAACTTGGCTGCTGCTGCCCACTCCTGATGAGTCATCCCCCTCAACAGCACTCAAAGCAGTGTATCTGTTTTGCAGTGGGATGACCACAGGGGACCCCTGCACTACCTTCCTTGCACTGCTCTTCCTGCTGGTCTTCCATTCCCTATCTGGCTGTGGACCCTTCTCCTGCGGTAAGACCAACTCGCTACACGTGATACTCACGTCATTCTCAGCATCGTGGATGCTCCAGAGTGAATCCACCTTCAGCTCCAACTCCGCAACGCGGACCGTCAGTAGCCGGAGGTGGACACACTTCCCGCACATGTAGTCGTCAGGGACACTGGTGTTGTCCCCGTGTTCCCACATGGTACAGGAGGAGCATATCACGTGACCGAGCTGTCCTGCCATGACTTAACCCTTAGATACACTTAAATTGCCGACAACAATGTTAAAAGTTACTGACTAATAAAGAAAAAGAAAAACTACTCACCAATCAGCAGCCAATCACTTACCACGTTGGCTGTGACGTCACCTTTTGATTTCTTTCTACTTCTTTTTTGACTTCTCTCAGCTGGAGCTGCACCGCTACGCCTCTCTCGACTCCCGCCTCTCTCGACGCTCCCCGGACTGCTGAGCCTTTTATAGGCCGCTGCCTCTCTCGACTCCCGCCTCTCTCGACGCTCCCCGGACTGCTGAGCCTTTTATAGGCCGCTGCCTCTCTCGACTCCCGCCTCTCTCGACGCTCCCCGGACTGCTGAGCCTTTTATAGGCCGCTGCCTCTCTCGACTCCCGCCTCTCTCGACGCTCCCCGGACTGCTGAGCCTTTTATAGGCCGCTGCCTCTCTCGACTCCCGCCTCTCTCGACGCTCCCCGGACTGCTGAGCCTTTTATAGGCCGCTGCCTCTCTGGACTCCCGCCTCTCTCGACGCTCCCCGGACTGCTGAGCCTTTTATAGGCCGCTGCCTCTCTCGACTCCCGCCTCTATGTTTCTATGAGATCCCCTCTCATCCTTCTAAACGTCAGTGCATAAAGGCCCAGTTGATCCAGTTTCTCCTCATATGACAGCCCTGCCATCCCTGGAATCAGTCTGGTGAACATTCGCTGCACTCCCTCAATAGCAAGAACGTCCTTCCTCAGACTAGGAGACCAAAATTGAACACAAAATTCCAGGTGAGGCCTCACTAAGGTCCTGTACAGCTGCATTAAGACCTCCCTGCTCCTATATTCAAATCCCCTAGCTATGAAGGCCAACATACCATTTGCCTTCATTACCGCCTGCTGTACCTGCGTGCCCACTTTCAGTGACTGATGAACCATGACACCCAGGTCTCGTTACATCTCCCCTTTTCCTAATCTGCCGCCATTCAGATAATATTCTGCCTTCGTGTTTCTGCCCCCAAAATGGATAACCTCACATTTATCCACATTATACTCATCCACCATGAATTTGCTCACTCACCTAACCTGTCCACGTCACCCTGCAGCCTCTTAGCGTCCTTCTCACAGCTCACACTGCCACCAAGTTTAGTGTCGTCTGCAAACTTGGAGATATTGCACTCTATTCCTTCATCCAAATCGTTAATGAATATTGTAAAGAGCTGGGGTCCCAGCACTGAGCCCTGCGGCACCCAACTAGTCACTGCCTGCCATTCTGAAAAGGACCCGTTTATCCTGACTCTCTGCTTTCTGTCTGCCAACCAGTTCCCTATCCACGTCAGTACATGACCCCCAATACCATGCGCTTTGATTTTGCACACCAATCTCTTGTGCGGGACCTTGTCAAAAGCCTTTTGAAAGTCCAAATACACCACATCCACTGGTTCTCCCTTGTCCACTGTGCTAGTTATATCCTCAAAAAATTCCAGAAGATTCGTCAAGCATGATTTCCCTTTCACAAATCCATGCTGTCTTGGTCCGATCCTGTCACTGCTTTCCAAATGCACTGCTATTTCATCCTTAATGATTGATTCCAACATTTTCCCCACTACTTATGTCAGGCTAACCGGTCTATAATTACCCATTTTCTCTCTCCCTCCTTTTTTACAAAGTGGTGTTACATTAGCTACCCTCCAGTCCATAGGAACTGATATAGAATCGATAGACTGTTGGAAAATGATCACTAATGCATCCACTATTTCTAGGGCCACTTCCTTAAGTACTCTGGGATGCAGACTATCCGGCCTCGGGGATTTATCGGCCTTTAATCCCATCAATTTCCCTAACACAATTTCCCACCTAATAAGGATATCTTTCAGTTCCTCCTTCTCACTAGACCCACTGTCCCCTCATACATTCGAAAGGTTATTCGGATGGACTTTATCAGCTTCCCCATGACCGTGGAGGCTCAGACTGACAGGGCTGGAGCATTCTACCACATTGCTAAGTTCCCCATGGTGTAGGGAGCAATAGAGTTTACTCACATCGCCATGCGGGCACCTTCTCAGGACCCAGAGCTTTTTCGTAACAGAAAAGGATTTCACTCCCTGAAAGTCCAACTAGTTGTCAACCACAACCAGATAATAATGGCAGTGAATGCCAAATGTCCGGGCAGCTTCAATGAGGTGCACATCCTGAGTGAGAGTGCTGTCTCTGACATGTTTAACAGTCAGCCACAAGGACAATGCTGGATGCTTGGTAACAACTGATATTGCCTAGCCACCTGGCTGCTGACTCCCATGCGTGACACCCACACCGAGGCCGAGAAGCGATACAACGAGAGCCACAGAGACACAAGCAATGTGGTCCAGAAAACAATAACTGGGCTTAAGCAGCGTTTTAGATGCTTGGAGCACTCAGGAGAGGAGCTACAATACAACCCTGAGCAAGTAGCTAAATTCGTGTGCTCCGTGCTGCACAACCTGGCTATCAGGAGGGGACAAGAATTGCCAGAAGGGACTGATGGTCCACCTCAGGAGAGAGAGGAAGAGGACGACGAGGGCTGGACACTGACCTAGGGCCAGACAATGAGGCTGACTATGCAACCATGCCCACACCCCCCTCCAGACCACAGGAAAGGGCCCGTGGTGGCTACATAGCTGTAAGACTCTTGCGGTCAGGAGCTCATAAATAAGTGATTTGCCTGAAAGAACGTTGTGGTAATTGACAAAGCTGACACACAGCTGTGTGTGTGCAGCTCAGACATCAATGGTGGGCATCACCTTGGTGCCAGTTAAAGTTTAAGTTGATTCAAGTTAAGTTTTATTTAACCCTTTCATGTTAAGGAATCACCAGTATGTAACGGTCTAGCTATCTGAGACAATGCGCAACAAGGTTATGTTGAATAAAAAACATTTTCTACAACCATTGGTCCGAAATCATAAGTATCACGGGCAAAAATACCCCACCCCCATCCCACTTTTTCGACCATTGACATCAATCAAATGGTCAATATGTCCTGCAACACAGAATACAAATGCAAAGCAGGAGGGTGGCCCCCTCCCCCCATACATTACAACAAATCGCATACACCGAGATGGAGATATAACACAGCCATCACCCGCGGACATGCACCTCGCTTTCCTACACCCCTCCCCTTCTTCTCCCCACCTCGATCCGTTCCCCTCCTCGCTCCATGCCGCCTGGCCGAAGAGCTTCTCAGGCGGTGCCTCTTGGGGGGGATGAAGGCAGAGGTGGTGGTTGAATGGGTACAGGAGCGGGGGGTGCCGAGGTGGGAACATTCTCGGATGCAGAAGCAGGATCTTGGTCCTGCCTCTCATGTTTGGTGGGCACTGGTGGTGCGTAATCTAGGGGTAGAGTTCCCCGCTCCGGGACCACTGGGAGGCCTGTGCCAGCGGTGTTCCTGGCTATCACCTCCAGGGCCTCCTCTATCTGCGGAACATACTCAGTCATGGTGGCCAGCTGTCAGGATATGCCCCCCAACGCATCGAGGATCTGGTCACCAATGACTACAGTTCTCCTGGACAACTTAACCATCTTTTTGCTCTCATCTGGCGCTCGTGGATCAGACCTGCCACGTCCATGAAACCTCTGCGGGGTCAGCGCCGTCCTGGGGATAACGGGGTGTCCTGTGGCGAGGTGCTTGGGCCTGGTACTTCCAGAGTGGAGGCGGGAATGGCCGGATGAGCACTTGATAGCCTTGGGGTGGAATGCCTTCTGGAGCCTGGCAATGCAGATTCCTCGAAGTCCGCGCTCTCATCCGTGGAGAACAGACCCAGCGGATTGACGGCCAAGAATCGGACCTCCTCAACAGCAGATGTAAGATCGTCCGGCAAGTCCGGCCCCGCGCCCCCACCTTCTGGTCTCTGTGGCCTTGGCACGCACTGCTGGCTGAACTGCAAAACACAAATGAGGTTATTAGAGGAGAAGGGGGTGCTAGGGTCACAAGGTGAGTCCAGCGCTACTCACAGCATATGCACGACAAAAGCACCACTGCTATCAAAATCATCACAGGCATCACACTTCATGACCATCAACAAATTGTGCATTGCAATGATTTTCATTAGGTCAGCATTATTTATAGGACAATTTTAGAAACCATCTCTCATATATTATTGTTCGGATATGAGTGGGTGTGGCATCTATTGAATTTACATCACGCAATGGTGTACACTCTACTCACGTGGCATCACCTTAGGGTCTGCAGCTGCTTGCGTGGTCATCTGGGGGTGCTCACCACGAGTGCGAGCACTCGCTCCTCCATCTCAGTGATGTCATTGGTGACTGGTGGCCCCCCCACCCGTTCGCCTCTGCATGGACCTCATCGTCAATAGCTTGTTCTGTAAAAGGTAACAGGACGACAAGGCATGAGATCATTGCATGATATCATTGCTAGGTACTGTCACAAAGACTGATACAACACATAACCGACAGATGTAATCATGATTATTGTTAGCGTGAATGTTTTCTCAGAAGAATCACTCAACACTGAGAGTCGGTTCCAACGCCAATGTGGCCTTTATTAACGCCAGCGGGGAGGAAGTCTCAGGACTGGATCCAGGCTTCTCTCCGCAGAACAAAGGGTTTCATGGATTTTTATATGTTTCACAACAGTTTACTACAGTTACTCAGCCCATTTCGGCTGGACACAATCCAATCATAACGATTATAGATTACATATAGGTTTCTTTATCCCAATAGAATTCCCCTGATACCTCAGGAACTGCATGTTCGGTTTTTGTCAGCTCGGACTGATTAGTGTTTGGTTTTTGTCAGCTCGGGCTGATTAATGACCTTGTTATGTGAGACAGGTTCTCTCCTTATCTCTCTCTTCCTCGGGAAATCACTGGTTCATTATGCTTATCTTGTATCCAAGGCATTCCCGGTAGTGGGCCTCACAGGGTCATTGCTCGGTCATTGCTCGGTCAGTCCCAGTTCATTACTTGACTAACGGGGTTCCCATCATGCTTGGGCAGCCATTTTATATGTGGCCTCTTTAAACTTATATGAGTTTAGATATATTCAGCAGGTGCCTAATGCCTAGTGTTTTATATATTCAGCAGGTGCCTAATTCCTACAACAATTCCCTCCTTTCGGTAAAGGGACTAGTCCTAGTCCCCCTTTAACCGACCGCCCTACCTTTATTAGATTTGGTGCACGGCCCGGTACTCCCTGCCTCAACGAGCTGGCCAGTCACGCGGTTTCAGGAATCCCGGTTGCTTAAATCAAATTGACAAAGGCCAAATCCTCCTGCCCCCTTATTAGACAGGCTTGTTTAGTATTTGGGGACCTGGCATGGGTCCCTCTTCGATGCGCGTGGTGCCTGCATGCCTGGCAGGCCATTATGCCCCATGTTATCGCTAAGATCAATTGTATCCCGACCAGTATGTGTGAAATTATTCTAATCCAAGGATGGATGTTCACATTTATTCCCCAGTCCCAGACCTTTCTCCACCAACTCTGACTTTGTAAGTCTACATCGATATCTTCTTCCAGTACTTTGATTTTAGTTTGTAGTTGGTGATAGAGCTTTACGGATTGACCCACTCTGAGCCTCAATTCTCATAATACTTCGGTTAGATGTGGGATAGGGACCTGATCTGGCTCGTCATAATCCTATAAATAATCATGGAGCTGATCGGTTACATCAATAACTTCGGACTTCCGGCGCCTAACCTGGGTGATATGCGTTTGCCCGATCGCGACAGGTCGTAGTGGCGTAAAGCAAAGGTACGGCCGTGGTATAGGGCACTGCAGGTCATTATACTGGTATGAACGCTCTGTGGTAGAGATGCAGTATCTTCCCTTCCCTCCGTAGCCTGCCCTCGCGAAGTGCCTGTGTGCGGGCACTATTTCTAGTACACACCCGTCGGTTCGGTTAAACCCGCACTCGTCTAGCTCACCTCGGCCTATCAGGTGAGGGCACACTGTGATTTCCCACCTTTGCTTGCAATCTGTTAGGGAAATCCCGGTAAGTATGTTGTTTCGGCGAACGGCGGAGGTGGTGGTCAGGTAGTAACGTATGGAGACATTTTCCCGTATTACTCCGATATTCTCTAGTTGGTATAGGGGGAACGGCCCTGAGTCTGGCGTGGCTATGGGGATCATCAGGACTATTCCTATCCCAGTAGTCCTACCCATCTGGCAATCTGGAATTGCTGGGTATACTCGGGTCAGTCCCTTCAGAGTACAATTATCCAGTGTCCCCCTCTGGTTAGCCAACTGAGCGAAATGTGAACTGTCTATCCAATCGGGTACTTCCCCGCGTTGGATCTGGTCGAGTTTGTGGCGGATCTGTCCCACCATCCACAGACCATAAGCGTGACAGAGTTGCCCCTGTCTTTGCTTTCCCGTATCTTCTTTTTCTCTATCAATGAGGTGGTTGATAGTTTTGGCGTGAGCCTCCAAGACTGAGATGCCATCCAACTGGATTTCGGCACCCTCCTTTCCTAGGTTGGCTTGGTCTTCCTGGTTTTGCTCCACCCTCTCTAATAACCCCTTCATCACCCCTCTAAGCTGTTCCACCCTCTCATTTAACCCTTGTATATCTATCGAGTTTACTACGGAGGTCCCTGTATTGAAACGGTGGCAATGTCATTAACTATTTCCCTCTTTATCCTGGGGGCTGACCCCTGTCCCCGGAATCTACTGGCACCCATTGCATCGGCAGCCTGCTGCATTACAACTTTACTTAATACATTGTACATCTTCCTTGACTGTTCTGTACAGTATTCTGGCATCTGGATGCCTGAAATATTGATCAGGACAGGCACAATTTCATGTTTAACATTATCATACAATAATTCCCCTTCGTTGTACATTACAATCCCATTCTCTGGTCCCTTAGTAATTATGGGACAAGGCAGTTCCTCGGGCAATGTAGTGGTTCTTATGGGGCGCGGTGTTGGAGGGGGTGAGAAACATACATATAATGATATTGCAGCCGCCCCCGCCCCCTTGTAGTACCCACACAGCCCCATTCCCTTCTTGCGGATGACCGATTGCTGGGACTGTCCCGGAGGCGGGCAAATTATGCCGAAAGTACATTCATCAGGCCCTTTGACATCCCTCCGTTTAATGCAGCTGCTCCTTATACCCGTGGAGCACTGTACACATACCCGGTCCTTATTAGGATTTACTTGTAACCATGCATTAAAATAAGTCCTGTCCTTGCTCCAATCTTTAGTCGCTGGGACACATACTCCGTCTGTCAAATTGAATAAAACTCCATAGTTCATGTGATTGTTTATTTCCAGCCTGCTCTGCTGTCCGTCGGTGTTGCCCAGGGTACGTGCATGTCGCAGGGCTATCCATATTACGAGGAGTGCCGTTCGTATTCCCATTCTGGTAAGTATTATCTGTAATTTTAAACAGACGGCCTGGTCGTCACCAGGGGTTAAGTTTTTTTGCTCTATGAATGTCCCGGTCACCCTGCGAAATCAGAAGCACAAGGTTACAATCGAACCATTTCGAGCTGAATCTGTAGGACGTGCGTCCGTGTCTTTACCCACTTAAATATTACCCAAACTCCTACTATCACCAAGGCCAAAGCTATTCCTCCGAACACCCCTTCCAAAAGGGTGTCTAACCACTCCTGGTATTTTACAGCATACCATTCCGTCTTGTCTAGGCATTATCCTTCTGAGTTATACCTTTTTAATTGCGACCAGTGCTTCCACCGGCCTTTTCCTCTCATGTCGACACATGCACATGTGTCGCTAGTCAAAATGATGTATACAGCCCGGTCCACCTTGGGGCAAACCCCGTCCTGTCGGGGGTGACTTGTACCAACACTTTTTCGCCTACCTGTGGGAGGTGTGCGTCGGCCTTTCCTTTGTTTTGGATCTCCAAGTCCCGTTTGGTCTGTTGCTCTACCACCTCTTTCCTTAGTTCCTTTAGCTGTGAATCTAATTGTTTTACATATTGTTTAATCTGATCTCGTAAAGGCCCCATGTCCTCTCCCCCCGTTATGACGCCTTCGGGAAGTCTCATGGCCCTCCCCGTCATTAATTCAAAGGGGGTCAGGCCTGTGGTCCGTAGGGGTAGCCCTAAGTCTCATTAATATACAGGGTAAAACATCCACCCATCCCTTCCCGGTCTCAGTTATGGCTTTGGCAATTGCTGTCTTGAGGGTACGGTTCATTCGCTCAACTATTCCTGAGCTCTGGGGGTGGTATGGGATGTGGAACCGTTGTCAGATTCCAAGCAGACCACATGCCCGCTTCATGACCTGTTCCGTAAAGTGCGTCCCCTGGTCTGAGTCAATTTGAAGGGGCACTCCCCACCGTGGGATTATGTCGAATGCGAGAATCTGCGCTGCCGTGGATGCTCCGCAATCACGGGTGGGAAAAACCTCAACCCACCTGATAAACTGATCGATAATGACCAGGCAGTATTTCTTTCCCCGACTGTTGGGTAGGGGCCCTGTGAAATCAATCTATAGATTCTCCCACGGGCCCTTGGGACATGTCTGATGTGTCATTTTAACCTTTATGGGTCTGCCTGGATTATGCTGTGCGCATACTATGCAGCGCTGGCAATGTTTGGCTACGTCTCGCCCTACCCCGGCCCACCACCAGTCTTTGAGCAGACGGCTCAGCATTCCGTCTCGCCCAGTGTGGTCCGGCTCGTGGTGTAGCCGGAGTAGTTCGGTCTGGATTGAGGACGGGGCGACTACTTGTAATCCCTTTCTCCATACCCCATCCTCCCCAATGATAGCCCCTTTGCTTTCTCATTGCGACCGTTCCTCCGAGCTACTTTCTTCCTGTACCTTACGGATATTCAGCTCTCCTGGTCCTATCACGGCCACTTTAATTATCTGGGGCTCATCTTCTTCCGCTGCGCTCCTGGCTGCTTGATCTGCCAGCATGTTTCCCCGCTGTTCCCTGGTCTCTACCCTTTGATGGCTGCTTGATCTGCCAGCATGTTTCCCCGCTGTTCCCTGGTCTCTACCCTTTGATGGCTGCTTGATCTGCCAGCATGTTTCCCCGCTGTTCCCTGGTCTCTACCCTTTGATTGCTGCTTGATCTGCCAGCATGTTTCCCCGCTGTTCCCTGGTCTCTACCCTTTGATGGCTGCTTGATCTGCCAGCATGTTTCCCCGCTGTTCCCTGCTCTCTACCCTTTGATGCGCCTTGATCTTTATTACTGCTGCCGTTGCAGGTCCTTTAACGGCTTTTACCAATTCCCGAACTATATTCTCGTGTTTAATGTGTCCCCCCCCTGAAGTTATATATCCACGTCTACTCCAGGCTATCATGTAGTCGTGTACTACCCCGAATGCGTACCGGCTGTCAGTATAAACATTTACACGCTTCCCCTTTGCCCATTTGAGGGCTTCGGTCAATGCTACCAGCTCCGCCACTTGGGCGGACACTGTTCCTTCCAGTGCCCCTTGCAAGAGGGTGGCACCATCCTGGTCTACCACGCCCCACTCGGTGCGGAATTGCCCGTCAATATATCGTCGGGACCCATCAACGTAAAGGGTTAAATCGGGGTCGCTCAGAGGTTCATCGGCTATTCCCCCTTCCGTTCCTTGGTCTATCTCAGTTTTGCAGCTATGGGGTTCACCTTCGGTCACTATTCCCTCCGCGGGATTAAAACCTATATCCCTGATTACTTGTATGGACTGGTCTTTGGGTAATAGTACTGCCTCCCAGGTAGCTCGTCGCGCATCTGACACTGTTTTTAACCTCCCGGTGTTTAGCAATTCCACTATGGTGTGCTTCGTGTGTAAGATTATCTGATCCGACATCGTGACTGGTTCGCATATTCTTGCAGCCCAAGCAGCGTAATCGAGGGCAGCCACACACCGATGAAGTCCCTTCACTACCGGGGACTCTTGTGTTGAGTAATACGCTACTGGTCTCATTACCCCTCCTTTTTCCTGGGTTATGACGGCGCTATAGAAACCTCCCTCGATAACGGCTTCGTCATGTCAGGTAGCTTCAGCACCGGGGCTGCCAATAATTCGGCTTTTAACTTCCCATAAGCTTCCTCTTGCTCCAATCCCCACTCTACCCGTTCTGTTCCTGGTTTTCCTCCCCTCATTAGTCGCTGAATGGGTTCGGCCATATTCGCAAATTGAGGAATGAAATTCCTGCAATAGTTGAACAAGCCCATCACCCGTCGCACTGCCCGCACCGTAGTTGGTCGGGGCATATCAGCGATGGCTGTCTTTCGGTCTGTCGGAAGGGTCTTTTTTCCCTGACTGATGTCATGTCCCAGATATCGAACCGTGGCTTGCCCGATCTGTGCCTTTTTTGGATTTATTTTAAAACCTGCCTTGTCTAGAGTCTTTAAAACCATGGCTACGGCCCCTAAGTGCTCTCGGTCGCTTGATGAGGCTATCAAGATGTCATCCACGTACTGAAGGATTGTGCTATTGTAAGGGGTTAAGTTACACTGTTCCAAGGCATTACTCATGACTCGGTGGAAAATGTTCGGACTATTATGGAATCCCTGAGGGAGTCGGGTCCACGTGTATTGTCTGCCTCTGGAGGTAAATGTGAATCTTTCCTGAGACGCAGGGTCCAGTGGGATTGACCAAAATCCGTTAGCAATATCTAAAAGGGTGAAAATCCTGTGTTCCGGATTTAGACCGTTGAAGATAGTCGCTGGGCTGGCCACAATCGGGTGTTCCCTGGGCGTTACTTTATTTAGGGCTGTGTAATCTATCGTTAGTCGGTAACTCTCATCCGGCTTTTTAACTGGCCACATCGGGGAGTTCGTGACTGACACGGTCTGTCGTAGTATGCCTTGATCTACCAGGGCTTCTATTATCCCCTCAGTGGCCCGCATGGCCTCTGGTTTGATAGGGTACTGCTTGTGGGGAGGATGTACCGGTCCCGTTACCTTCTCCGGTGTCATGTCAACAAAGCCCACAGTCTTGTTTGCTTTTTGCCCAAACTCCCGGAATAGCCTGACACAGCAATCCCAACATCCCGTCCTTAGACCAGTCTCTCGTCAAGGTGCCTGTTTTACCTAATGTGGCTATATTTTTTACTAGGGCCCATCTCCTGGCCACTTTATCCTTATACCCTTTCTTAGTTTTCCAGGTTACCCGCCTTCGCTGTGCATCCACTATGGTGCCTAATTCGCGGAGTAGGTCCATCCTTAATATAGTGCCCTCTGAGTTTTGACATACCCAGAACTGGACCGGTACCATTATACCGTCCACCTCTAGCACTTGTGTTTCACTTTGATATGCCGTGGTCCTGTTCCCCCCTACCCCTTGGATTATGATGGATCTTCGGGTAGTGGGTAGGTCTAGATTCGTTAGGGATACCGTCGCCCCGGTGTCTATCAACATATCGCATCGCCGGCCCCCTAACGATGCGTTGATCCACATACGGGGATCGGGTTCTTGGCTGGGGGTCGATGCAATTCATTGAGGATTCATCTGCTTCTGGGTCAGCTGCTGTATAATGTCCAGCAGCTGCTGATTCCTGAGGGCACTAACGTCTGGGGCTCTTTCATTGGGGTTTTGTCCCGTTTTAGGTCCCTGTTGTGGTCCCTTCCCTTCCTTGCCACCTCCCTTGGCCCAACAGTCCTTTGACTCGTGACCTAGTCGGTCACAGTTCCTACACTTTTTGCATCCGTCGCCTTTTGGGGCTCTACACTCGGCGCGGCGATGTCCCGTTTTGTTGCAATTATAGCATGTCTCAGCCGCCTTTTTGTCGGTGGCCGCGCAGACCTCCGCTGTACTGGCGGCTATCTTGGACCTTTATTGATTGTCTACCGAGGTCGCCCAACTTTCCAGATCATCAAAATTATTATATACCACCAAGCCTGTTTTTAGGATGGCTTGGTGTGCAGAGCTTAGTCCATCCTTATACAGCTGTATGAAGGCCGGGTTCTGCCGGTCTGCGTCCGGTACTCCGCTATGTGCTAAGAACGCCTCAAATTTCCTAACCCCGTACTCTTGTGCCCGTTCGTCCTTCTTTTGCACTACTCCCACTGTAGAGTTCCAGTTTACGGGAACCTGGCCTAAAACGAGTGTCACGTTCGCTTTGAATGCTGTCATGCTCGTCTCCTGCTGTTGCCTAGTAGCGGACAGGTCGGTAAACCAGGTACCGCTTCGGTAATCATTATGTAGTCTGTCCCAGTAGTTTTATGGCATTTTAATCCTAACTATACCAGCGATATCTTGATTGTGGAGCTGGTGGCAAATTGTCATTTCCTTGAGCTTCTGCCAGAAGGTTGCATTGCTATGGTGGGGTATTACGGGTGGCAGTTTGTCTAACAACTGCATCATGTCCCCGGGGGTCAACGATGTGTATGTTATTCGTGTTTGTGCGGGTATGGCGGGACTGCCATGACATCTTGCTCCTGCTGGGATCTCGGGTATGCGTTCCACCTTTAGCGGCGTGATCTGGGCCGGGTTTATTGTGGCATATAGGGGTGGTAAGACGCCCCCTTTAACCAAGTCGCAACTATCCGTTTCATTCCCTAGGCATTCCCAATCTTCCTCACTAGATGGTGCACTTGGGCTATTTATGGTCAGGACTGGCAACACTCTCTGTCCGTTTTCAACAGTTACTTGCTTTCTTTTTGTTTGCACATACTGGTTAACTTTCTCTGTTAACTTTACATGGGCTCGCAGTATCAAAACTACTGCCTTTTCCTCTTTGTCTTTCTTTTCCTTCTCCCACCATTCCCTTTGCTTTGCTGGCAGTTCCTGAGGATCCCACCCGCTCTAATCATTTTTTCGATTAGCTTCTTTTATGCGGGTAAGCGACCCTTCTGGTCCCCACTCGAGGTTATTTGTTTTATTGGCCATTCCTGGGTAGGACTAGTACCGTAAGGAATCTACTCTCAGAGGTCCGCTTTCTTCCTAGAGCAACTTGTAGTAGACCGTCTCCTGGCTACTGTCAGGTCACAAGTTCTGCTGTTACACAAACTTATACAATTCTTAAAACGCATTTAAGCAATTCCCGCAGTGCTCTATGTATCCTTAACGACTACCTATCACCGCTCTGCCCGTTGGGCCGACCCTGTTCACAGGTTTGGATTCCGTTAGCCGCTGTACACCGCTTGGTTCTACCCCGGGGTAAATTTCAAATTACACTGCTGGGTCCGAAAGATGTCTTTCAGTATCACGATCCCACGGTCCAAGTGTGTTCCCGGCACCTACTTAATTCCTGGCCGTCACGTGGGACTGAAGTCCTCTTAATTCAGGCTCAGGCTAGGTGTTTGAGATATTGGACCGTCTCCTCGTGTCGATCAACCAGCATCCACCTTCCGCACCCTTTATTTTGTTTAAGATATACTCACCCGGTTTCTCCAAGAGCGTCAGCGACCCCGAAATCCTGTTCGTGACGCCACTGTTAGCGTGAATGTTTTCTCAGAAGAATCACTCAACACTCAGAGTCGGTTCCAACGCCAATGCGGCCTTTATTAATGCCAGCGGGGAGGAAGTCTCAGGACTGGATCCAGGCTTCTCTCCGCAGAACAAAGGGTTTCATGGATTTTTATATGTTTCACAACAGTTTACTATAGTTACTCAGCCCATTTCAGCTGGACACAATCCAATCATAACGATTATAGATTACATATAGGTTTCTTTAACCCAATAGAATTCCCCTGATACCTCAGGAACTGCATGTTCGGTTTTTGTCAGCTCGGGCTGATTAGTGTTCGGTTTTTGTCAGCTCGGGCTGATTAATGACCTTGTTATGTGAGACAGGTTCTCTCCTTATCTCTCTCTTCCTCGGGAAATCACTGGTTCATTATGCTTATCTTGTATCCAAAGCATTCCTGGTAGTGGGCCTCACAGGGTCATTGCTCGGTCATTGCTCGGTCAGTCCCAGTTCATTACTTGACTAACGGGGTTCCCATCATGCTTGGGCAGCCATTTTATATGTGGCTGCTTTAAACTTATATGAGTTTAGATATATTCAACAGGTGCCTAATGCCTAGTGTTTTATATATTCAGCAGGTGCCTAATTCCTACAACAATTATTATGATAATTATCATTCCTTACCTAAAGACGTGCACCATGACCGTAGGCTTTGAGTAAAACATTCCCGGTAAAAGTGAAAGACCTCAAATCTGATTATCATCACTCATGACTCTTACAAATTAAATTATATAAATATATAAGTATATGTAAATAAATGTAATACTTACTCTTGTGGATCCAACAAGGTCGTTCCATCGCTTGCGGCACTGGTTGCCCTCACGCACCTCGTTGGTCGCCGATGAGACCACCTCTGCTATCTCAGCCCATATCTTCTGGTAGGCCTTTGAGGTGGGCTTCCATGGAAGCTGGTCCAGCATCCCAGCGGAGATGCATGAAGAGATCAAGCCGTTCCAGCGGCGCAAAGACGAAATGTTCATACAGGCGGACTGTCTTCTGTGGGGTAATCGCGTGGTTTTGCCTAAGAAAGGCAGGGAAACGTTTATTCGCGACCTACACAGTACACACCCAGGCATAGTAATTATGAAAGCTATAGCCAGATCCCATGTGTGGTGGCCCGCCATCGACTCAGATTTGGAGTCTTGTGTGCGCCAATGCAACACTTGCTCTCAACTGAGCAATGCACCCAGGGAGGCACCGCTATGTTTGTGGTCATGGTCCTCCAAACCATGGTCTAGGATCCATTTTGACTTCGCTGGCCCATTTCTAGGCAAAATATTTTTGGTTGTTGTGGATACTTATTCAAAATGGATTGAGTCTGAAAAAATGTCTGTAAGCATGTCCACTGCCACCATCGAAACCTATGAGCCATGTTTGCCATGCATGGCCTGCCTTATGTCCTTATCAACGATAATGGGCCGTGCTTCACCAGTGCTGAATTCAAGGAATGCATGACCCGCAATGGGATCAAGCACATCACATCTGCCCGCATCGAATGGCCAGGCAGAACGGGCAGTCCAAACCATCAAGCAAAGCTTGAAACGCATGCCGGAATGGTCCCTGCAGACCCGCCTGTCCCGAGTCCTGCTCAGCTACCACACAAGACCCCACTCGCTAACTGGGTTTCCCCCTGCCGAACTGCTCATGAAAATGACATTCAAAACAAGGCTCTCTCTAGTCCACCCTGATCTCCATGATCAGGGCGAGGGCAGGTGGTATCAACAAAGCATGTACCATGATCGCGCAAATTTGTCACACGATATTGAAGTCAATGACCCTGTATTTGTACTCAACAATGGACATGGCCCCAAATGGGTACTGACACTGTTGTAGCCAAAGAAAGGAATAGGGTGTTTGAGGTCAAACTTGCAAATTGACTAACTTGCAGAAAGCATTTGGACTAAACCAAATTGCAATTCACAGACAGCCATGAGCAACCTGAAGAGGATACCACCAACTTCGACCCTCCGATACACACACAAGTGGCAACCGACATCATGGTTGACTACGAAGCTGAACTCATCATCCCCAGCAGCCCAGCAAGGCCAGCTGCGTAGCAGCCTAGTGAAGGCCCAACCAACTCGACTAGGGAGCAGAAAGTCTTAGTTCGTCTCACCCTGTAAATAAGTGTAATATTGACTTTGGGGGAAGTAATGTTATGTATGCAACACCTTGTAACCAGCATTCTACTGCCACCAGAGGGTGCATCTGCTGGATTCCCAAGGGATCCAAGCATCCCTTGGGAGCACTGCATATAAGCAGGCCTCCCATGCTGTGCCAGCACTCTGGATTCAGAATAAAGAGACTAAGGTCACACTTACTCAAGTCTACAGTACTCAGTCACATTGCTTTATTTGAGACATGGCAGTTACCAGGAAGAGTAGTGAAGATATGTGGCCCTCGCACATATTTGGTCAAGATGTTTGATCATGGAAGTTTCGAAGATTACGCCAGCTCCTGCGTCATGTAGACTGAGGTCAGATCCAACTTGGTGAATGTCTTCCCTCTTGCCAGTGTCGCAAATAGGTCATCTGCCTTGGGTCTCGGGTACTGGTCCTGCAGCCAAAAATAGTTAATCGTTACATTATAGTCCCCACAAATTCTGACCGTGCCATCGCCCTTGAGCACTGGAACAATCGGACTGGCCCACTCGTTGAACTCAACCGGTGCGATGATGCTCTCTCATTGCAGCCTGTCCAGCTCAATCTCCACTTTCTCTTGCATCATGTATGGCATTGCACGTGCCTTGTGGTGGATGGGTCGTGTACCGGGAACCAAGTGGATCTGCACCTTCGCTCTTGAGAAATTTCCGATGCCTGGCTCAAACAACGACGGGAACTTGCTCAAAACCTGGGCACATGAGGCGTCATCGTCAGACGAAAGCGCTCGGATGTCGTCCCAATTCCAGCGGATTTTTCCCAGCCAGTTTCTGCCTAAAAGTGTGGGGCCATCTCCTGGTACAATCCATAGTGGTAGTTCGTGCACTGCTCCATCATAGGAGACTTTTACTGCTGCACTGCCAATTACATGGATCAGCTCTTTAGTGTAAGTTCTCAGCTTGGTTTGAATAAGGCTCAGCTTGGGCCTTTGTGCCTTGTTGCACCACAGCCTCATGATAGACTGACTCGCACCCATGTCCAATTCCATGGATACTGGAATTACGTTCAGTTCAACTTTTAACATGATTAGTGGACATTTCATGGTGAAGGTGTATACCCCATACACTTCTGCTTCCTCAGTTCGAGTCTCTAGTTCAGTTTGATCCGCCATGGATCGGTCTTCCTCTGCAATGTGGTGGTTTGCAGGGTTTGTAGCTCATCTGCACATTCGCTGGAGGTGTCCCATTGTTCCACAGCCTTTGCACAGTGTTTGAAGCAGCATTGATGGGCTCGATGATCACCTCCGCAACGCCAACAAGGTGTTAATTGCCTCGCATTAACGATTGATGGCAGACTCTAAGTCATCTGAGGTCCTACAGCTGCAGGCATGTACGTTCTGCCATATGCATTCCTGCCTAAAAACGATGTTACTTTGTGTACAGTACTTGTCGATGCATCTTTATGCTGTGAAATTTGTTTGGTGTTATCGCTGGTGGACATAAATGCCTGGGTTATCGTTATGGCTTTGCTCAGGTTCGGTATTTCAACAGTCAATAGTTTGCGAAGGATAACCTCATGGCCAATGCCAAGCACAAAAATGTCTCTTAGCATTTGCTTCAGGAATCCACCGAGTTTGCAATGTCCTGCAAGGCGCCTTAGTTCAGCGACGTAGCTCACCTGTTCCTGGCCTTCAGACCATTGACATGTATAAAATCAATACTTTGCCATCAGAAAGCTCTCCTTCGGATATAGGTGCTCCCAGACCAGCGTACACAGTTCTTCATATGATTTAGTTGTTGGTTTCACCGGAGCAAGAAGATTCTTCATGAGGCCATAGGTTGTTGCCCCGCAGACGGTGAGGAGGATCGCCCTTCGTTTGGCAGCGTTCTCATTCCCTTCCAGCTCGTTGGCCATGAAGTATTGGTCGAGTCGCTCCACGAAGGCTTCCCAATCATCACCTTCTGAGAATTTCTCCAGGATACCAACAGTTCTCTGCATTTTCGCGTGATGGTTCGTTATTTATTACTTGTCGCCAGTTGTTATGTCTCAAATAAAGCAATGTGACTGAGTACTGTAGACTTGAGTAATTGTGACCTTAGTCTCTTTATTCTGACTCCAGAATGCTGGCACAGCATTGGAGGCCTGCTTATGTGCAGTGCTCCCAAGGGATGCTGGGATCCCTTGCGACTCCAGTGGATGTACCCTCTGGTGGCAGTAGAATGCTATTTACAAGGTGTTGCATACACAACAGTAACCACTTTAACCGTTTATGGTGATGGTTCTTCACTCTGACCTTCTGATTTAATTTCATACTTCTCTCTCTTACTCCAACTTCATTATGATTCTCTTTCAGTCTTAATTCTTTCTCTTCTGCTGACTGTGCCAAGTCCAGCTTTAACAAGGAGAACCTGGCACGTGGCTGTCGTTTCAAAAATGGAGATCACCTCTTATAGAAGGTAGGTACTGCAGGGAATTTAATGGCCAGAGTGATCTCCTGGACTAGTTTTGATCGCCCAGATGGGTCGGAGAGGAACTTCCCAGATTTTTTCACTAAATTGGCCGAGGATTTTTATCTGTTCTTTTGCCTCTCCCAGGAGATCATATGGTTTTGGGTGGGATGGAGTGTATATATTATGATACACAAGGTGTCACAATTGTGTGGAACAGGCTCGATGGACTAGATGGTCTTTACCTGTCCGTCATTGTTCGTATGTTCCTATGTAAAGGTGGAGACAACAACTTGCTTCAGAGACATGGACTATGTACAGCAGGCATCGCAAAATACTGGGGAAGTACCACCAGCGATGCCTCTGCAAATCCATTGGCAGGATAGACGCACCAACGTCAGTGTTCTCACTCAGGCTAACATTCCCAGCATCGAAGCACTGACCACTCTCAATCAGCTCCATTGGGCGGGCCACATCGTCTGCATGCCCGACATGAGACTTCTAAAGCAAGTGCTCTACGCGGAGCTTCGACACGGCAAGCAAGCCCCAGGTGGTCAGAGGAAATGCTTAAACGACACCCTCAAAGCCTCCTTGAAAAAGTGCAACATCCCCATCGACACCTGGAAATCCCTGGCCCAAGACCACTCAAAGTGGAGGATAGCGCCGAATAGCTCGAGTCTCATCGCCGAGAGCAAGCTGAAGCCAAGTGTAGACAGCGGAAGGAGCGCGCGGCAACCCAGGCACCTCACCCACCTGTTCCTTCAACCACCGTCTGCCTCACCTGTGACAGAGATGGTAGGTCCCACATTGGACTCTTCCGTCACCTGAGAACTCATTTTTAGTGTGGAAGCAAGTCATCCTCGACTCTGAGGGACTGCCTAAGTAGAAGAACTTTTCCAAAAAATACAACTAGATTTGTGAGACATGACCTCTTTTTTGGGAAGCCATGTTGGGCATCCCTAATATGTCCCTATCCAAGTATTCATATATTGCATCCCGTATGATTCCCTCAAGTATCTTACCTATTACTGATGTTAAACTGATGGGCCTATAGTTAACCGGATCTGCCTTGTTACCTGTTTTAAAAATAGGGACTACATTTGCCTCCTTCCAATCTGTAAAAACCATTCCAGAATGCAATGAGCTATTAAACATACAGGCCAGGGACTCACACAGCACATGTCCCATCTCCCAGATGACCCTCGGGTTGATATCATCAGGCCCTACTACTCTATCTATCTGTAAATTCTTAATTCTTTCTAAAACAATATGCTGATCTATTTTAATGATACTGACAAAACAAGTATTATTAAATTTTAATATTCAAGCATCATCTTCAAGGGTGAATACTGATGCAAAGAACTGATTTAATATTTCCGCCATACTCAGCGAGTCCTTTGTAACCTATTCTTGAACTCCCTTCAATGGCCCAATACAGTCTTTGATAGTTCTCTGACTCTTCACATAACTAAAAAAGCTCTTCCCATTACTGCCACAATGATGTTCCCCAAGGGTCTGTTTTGGGTCCATTATTCTTTGCAATAAATCAGCCAAAAAATGCTCTCTGCTCAGAGCTGTGCTGCCCTGGGACATCCAGGGATTAACATATCAACGTTAAAAGAACTCACGCACAGGCATCTTCCACTCCTTTAACATGAAGTTCAGGACCTGGAATGTCAGGACCCTCGTGGACAACTCCAACAACGACAGGCCGGATCACCGCACCGCCATAGTTGCCCAGGAACTTAGACGCTTTGATATCGACATCGCCGCCATAAGCGAGATCCGGCGGGCAGGGGAAGGCCAGCTCAAGAACAAGGTGGAGTTTACACCTTCTTCTGGAACGGGAAACCAGAGGAAGAATGCCGCCTCCACGGAGTCGGCTTCGCCATCAAAAATGAACTGGTCGACCGCCTCAAAGAATCCTTCTGCGGAGTTACCGAATGCCTCTTGACTCTTCGACTCACCCTATTCTGTGCCCAGGACAATGTGGACAATTTCCCATACCTTGGTAGCCTCTTATCAACAAGAGCAGACATTGACGATGAGATTCAACATCAACTCCAGTGCGCCAGTGCAGCCTTTGGCCGCTTGAGGAAAAGAGTTTTTGAACACCAGACCCTCAAAACTGCCACCAAGCTCATGGTCTACAGGCCTGTAGTAATACCCGCCCTCCTGTATGGCTCAGAGACATGGACCATGTACAGTAGACACCTCAAGTCGCAGGAGAAATACCACCAATGATTCCTCTGCAAGGTCCTACAAATCCCCTGGGAGGACAGACACACCAACATTAGCGTCCTCGATCAGGCCAACATCCCCAGCATTGAAACACTGACCACACTTTCTCTCCCTGTCTGTCCCTTACAGTCTGGGACCAGTGACACTGGAGGCACACACAGGCCATACAGCCAGACACCTAAGCCCTGTATACACACTGGGGGTTTGAATTTCCACTGGAGTTCCCCACATTGCCCAACGTAACCTGTATATTTTATTCTGTCCATCTCATCTCTGCTTCTCCCTCACTCCCTCCCTCCCTCTTCAAATTGCTGTATCTGCACATCTTTCTATCTCTATATTTCCACATTTTGTATTTGGTGTAGGGGGGAGGGAGCATTTTGTGTTTGGTGCGGGGGGAGCATTTTACACAGTTCCAGCTGTTTGTCTGCACATGAGTTGAACCGAATTAAAGAGGGTTGTGAGTTGGACCCACACCCAGGTAAGTGAGTCACACGAGGGGCAATATAAAGGTTCACGGCGAAGAATTATACAGGGGAGGACTCAAACGGGAGTAGCTTCACAGCTGGCAGTATACGGGGGGCCGGGGGGGGGGGGGGGTTATAAAGCGGGGGTGTTATATGGGGGGGCGTGTTATACAGGGGGGGTGTTATACAGCAGGTGTTGTACGGGTGGGGTGTTATGCAGGGTGGGTTATATAGGGGTGTTATATGGGGGCGCGTGTTATACAGGGGGTGTTGTACAGGGGGGCGGTGTTGTACAGGGGGGGTTGTTATAGAAACATAGAAAATATGTGCAGGAGCAGGTCATTCAGCCCTTCAAGCCTGCACCACCATTCAATATGATCATGGCTGATCATGAAACTTCCATATCCCACTCCTGCCTTCTCTCCATACCCCCTGATCCCTTTAGCAGTAAGGGCCACATCTAACTCCCTTTTGAATATATCCAACGAACTGGACTCAACAACTTTCAGTGGTAAAGAATTTCATAGGTTCACAATTCTCCGGGTGAAAAAGTTTCTCCTCATCTTGGTCCTATATGGCTTACCCCTTATACTTAGACTGTAACCCCTGGTTCTGGACTTCCCCAACATCGGGAACATTCTTCCTGCATCTAGCCTGTCCAATCCTGTCAGAATTTTATATGCTTCTTTGAGATCCCCTCTCATTCTTATAAATGCCAGTGAATATAAGCCTAGTCGATCCAGTCCTTCTTCATATATCAGTCCTGCCATCCCGGCAATCAGTCTGGTGAACCTTCGCTGCACTTCCTCAATAGCAAGAATGTCCTTCTTCAGATTAGGAGACCAAAACTGCATGCAATACTCAAGTTGTGGTCTCACCAAGGCCCTGTACAACTGCAGCAAGACCTCCCTGCTCCAAATCCTCTCGCTATGAAGGCCAACATGCCATTTGCTTTCTTTACTGCTTGCTGTACCTGCATGCCTACTTTTAATGACTGATGTACCATGACACCCAGGTCTCATTGCACCTCCCCTTTTACTAATCAGTCACCATTCAGATAATAATCTGCCTTCCTGTTTTTGCCACCAAAGTGGATAATCTCATACTTATCCACATTATACTGCATCTGCCATGCATTTGCCCACTCACCTAATCTGTCCAAGTCACCCTGCAGCCTCTTAGCATCCTCCTCACAGCTCACACTGCCACCCAGCTTTGTGTCATCTGCAAACTTGGAGATATTACATTCAATTCCTTCATCTAAATCATTAATGTATATTGTAAATAGCTGGGATCCCAGCACTGAACCTTGCGGTACCCCACTAGTCACTGACTGCCATTCCCAAAAGGACCCATTTATTCCTACTCTTTGCTTCCTGTCTGCCAACCAGTTCTCTATCCACGTCAATACATTACCCCCAATACCATGTGCCTTAATTTTGCACACTAATCTCTTGTGTGGGACCTTGTCAAAAGCCTTTTAAAAGTCCAAATACACCACATCTACTGTTTCTCCCTTATCCACTCTAGTAGTTCAAAAAATTCTATAAGGTTTGTCAAGCATGATTTCCCTTTCATAAATCCATGCTGACTTGGACCGATCCTGTCACTGCTTTCCAAATGCACTGCTATTACATCTTTAATAATTTATTCCAGCATTTTCCCCACCACCGATGTCAGGCTAACTGGTCTATAATTCCCTGTTTTCTCTCTCCCTCCTTTTATAAAAAGTGGGGTTACATTAGCTACCCTCCAATCCATAGGAACTGATGCAGAGTCCATGTTGGAAAATGACCACCAATGCATCTACTATTTCTAGAGCCACTTCCTTAATTACTCTGTGATGCAGACTATCAGGCCCTGGGGATTTATCGGCCTTCAATCCCATCAATTTCCCTAACACTATTTCCTGACTAATAAGGATTTCCCTCATTTCCCTACTTCTCGTTAGACCCTCGGTCCCCTAGTATTTTCGGGAGGTTATTCGTGTCTTCCTTAGTGAAGACAGAACCAAAGTATTTGTTCAATTGGTCTGCCATTTCCTTGTTCCCGATTATGAATTCACCTGATTCTGACTGCAAGGGACCTATATTAGTTTTCACTAATCTTTTTCTCTTCACATATCTATAGAAGCTTTTGCAGTCAGTTTTTATTTTCCCTGCAAGCTTACTCTCATACTCTATTTTCCCTCTCCTAATTAAACCCTTAGTCCTTCTCTGCTGAATTCTAAATTTCTCCCAGTCCTCAGATTTGCTGCTTTTTCTGGCCAATTTATACAGGGAGGGGGTTTATACCGTGGGGGGCGGTGGGGGTGTTATATAGGGGGGGTTGTTATACAGAAGGTGTGTTATATCCTGGGAGGACAGATGTACCAACGTTAGCGTCCTCGTCCAGGCCAACATCTCCAGCATTGAAGCACTGACCACACTTGATCAGCTCCGCTGGGCAGGCCACATAGTTTGCATGCCAGACACGAGACTTCCAAAGGAAGTGCTCTACTCGGAACTACTTCATGGCAAAGGAGCCAAAGGAGGGCAGCAGAAACAGAGGGGTATTAAACAGGGGGGTGTTATACAGCGGGGGGGGGGTTATACAGCAGGGGTTATACTGGGGGGGGGGGGGGTTATACAGGGGAGGTGTTATACAGGAGGGGTTATACAGAGGAGGTATTATACAAGAGGATTACTGCACAAGATAAAAGCTCACGGGTTTGGGGGTAATATATTAGCATGGATAGAGGATTGGTTAATAACAAAACAGAGAGTCGGGATAAAAGGTTCATTTTTCGGTTGGTGACTAGTGGGGTGCGGCAGGGATCGGTGCTGGGGCCTCAACTATTTACAATCTATATTAATGACTTAGGTGATGGGACTGAATGTAATGTAGCCAAGTTTGCTGATGATACAAAGATGGGTGGGAAAGCAAATTGTGAGGAGGACACAAAACATTTGCAAATGGATATAGACAGGCTAAGTGAGTGGACAAAAATTTGGCAGGTGAAGTGTAATGTGGGAAAATATGAGGTTATCCACTTTGGCAGAAATAATCGAAATGGAAATTATAATTTAAATGGGGAAAATTGCGAAGTGCTGCAATACAGAGGAACCTGGGGGTCCTTGTGCATGAACACAAAAAGTTAGTATACAGGTACAGCAAGTGATCAGGAAGGCAAATGGAATGTTGCAAGGGGGATAGAATATAAAACAGAGAAGTCCTGCTACAACTGTACAGGGTATTGGTGAGGCCACACCTGGAGTACTGTGTGCAGTTTTGGTCTCCGTATTCAAGGAAGGATATACTTGGAGGCTGTTCAGAGAAGGTTCACTAGGTTGATTCCGCAGATGAGGGGGTTGACTTATTAAGATAGGTTGAGTAGGTTGGGCCTGTACACATTGAAGTTCAGAAGAATGAGAGGTAATCTTATTGAAACTTATAAGATAATGAGGGGGCTCGACAAGGTGGATGCAGAGAGGATATTTCCACTCATAGGGGAAACTAAAACTAGGGAACATAGTCTTAGAATAAGGGGCTGCCCATTTAAAACTGAGATGAGGAGAAATTTCTTTTCTCAGAGGGTTGTAAATCTATTGAATTCTCTGTCCCAGAGAGCTGTGGAGGCTGGGTCATTGAATATATTTAATACGGAGATAGACAGATTTTTGAGTGATAATGGAGTAAAGGGTTATGGGGAGCATGCAGGGATGTGGAGCTGAGTCCATGATCAGATCAGCCATGATCTTATTGAATGACGGATCAGGCTCGAGGGGTCAAATGGCCTACCCTGCTCCTCTGTTCCAATGTGATATCGGGAGAATCCAGCAGAGGGAGGCAGTGAGAGGTGTAACTGATTGAGCTGTATGTCAAAGATCCTCCACCAACCTGACACCGCCACACAGCACTGCCCCCCGATCATCAAAATCCATGCCTCGGCTTTGGACAATGTGGACTATTTTCCATACCTCTGGAGCCTACTATCAACATGAGCAGACATCGATGACGAGGTCCAACACTGCCTCCAGTGTGCCAGGGCAGCATTCGGTCGCCTGAGGAAGAAAGTGTTTGAAGACCAGGATCTCAAATCTTATGGTCTTCGAGACATGGACTGTACACAGCAGACATCTCAAAGCGCTGGTGAAGTACCACCAGCGCTGCCTCCACAAGATCCTGCAAATCCACTGGGAGGATAGACACACCAACGTCAGTGCCCTCGTCCAGGTCAACATCCCCAGCATCGAAGCACTGACCACACTCGACCAGCTCCGTTGGGCGGGTCACATTGTCTGCATGCCCAACACGAGACTCCCTAAGCAAGTGCTCTACTCGGAACTTCTACACAGCAAGTGAGCCCCAGGTGGTTAGAGGAAATGCTCAAAGAACACCCTCAAAGCCTCCTTGATAAAGTGTAACATCCCCACCAGCACCGGGGAATCCCTGACCCAAGACCGCCCAAGGTGGAGGGAGAGCATCCATGAGAGCGCTGAGTACCTCGAGTCTTGTCGCCGAGAGCAGAAACCAAGTGGAGGCAGCGGAAGGATCGTGAGGCAAACCAGACCCCCCACCCAACCCTTTCCTTCAACTCTTGTCTGCCCCACCTGTGACAGAGACTGTAGGTTCCACATTGGACTGTACAGTCACTTGAAAACTCTCTTTTAGAGTGGAAGCAAGTCTTGCTCGATTTCAAGGGACTACCTATGATGATAAGAACATAAGAAATAGGAGCAGGAGTAGGCCATTTGGCCCCTCGAGCCTGCTCCACTATTGAATAAGATCATGGCTGATCTGATCATGGACTCAGCTCCACTTCCCTGCCCACTCCCCATAACCCTTTATTCCCATATCGCTCAAAAGTCTGTCTATCTCCGCCTTAAATATATACTTCTCCAGTGCTTTGAGGTGCCTACTGTACACAGTCCATGTCTTTGAAGCATACAGGAGGGCGGGTATCACTGCTGCTCAGTAGACCATGAGCTTGGTACCGGGTTTGAGATCCTGATCTTTAAACATTCTTTTCCTCAGGCGGCCGAAGGCTGCACTGGCACACTGAAGGCAGTGTTGGACTTCATCATCGATGTCTGTCCTTGCTGATAATAGGCTCCCAAGGTCTGGGAAGTGGTCCACAATGTCCAAGGTCTCGTCATGGATCTTGATAATCGGGGGGCAGTACAATGTGGTGGGGGAATGTTGGTAAATAATCTTTGTCTTTCTGATGTTTAATGTAAGGCCCAGACACTCATACACTTCAGTGGAGGTGTCAATGATGGTTTGGCATTCAAACTCCAAGTGTGCACAAATGGAAGCGTCATCTGCATATTGTAATTCAATGACAGAGGTTGGAACAATCTTGGATCTGGACTGAAGGCATCGGAGGTTGGAAAATTTCCACTTGTCCTGTAGATTAACTCCACTCCAGCGGGGAGCTTGTTAAAGGTGAGATGAAGCATTGCAATGAAGAGGATTGAGAAGAGCGTTGGTGTGATGACACAGCCTTGCTTGACCCCGGTCTGCACTTGTATTGGGTCTGTGGTGGATTCGTTGGTAAGAATCATGGCTTGCATGTCGTCGTGAAGCAGATGGAGGATGGTGACAATTTTTTGAGGACAGACAAATTTGAGAAGGACACTCCATAATCCCTTACAGTTGACAGAGTCAAAAGCCTTGGCGAGGTCAAAGAAAGCCATGTACAGAGGCTCCCTACATTTTTCTTGTATTTGTCACGCGATGAAGATCATATCTGTTGTGCCCCTTAGTGGGTGCAATCCACATTGCAACTCTGGGAAGAGCTCTTCAGCCACTGGGAGGAGACGATTGAGGAGGATTCTTGCGATTGTTTTCCCTGGGGCAGACAGCAGAGAAACTCCTCTGTAATTACTGCAGTCGGACTTGTCCCCTTTCGTCAAGCTGGTCATGATTACGGCGTCTGAGATTCCCTGGCTTGCTCTCCTCCTTCCAAAGAAGAGAAATTTGTGGATTCACACCAAGAGTACTTCCCCGATATGCTTTAGTACATTGATGGGGATTCCATCTGCTCCTGAAGTCTTGTTTTTTAATTGTTGGATGGCCTTTTCAACCTCATGCCGGGCTGGGATTGTGCCGAGGTGATGACGGGTAGCATGTTGTGGGATAGAATCAAGGACACTCACATCAAACAGCCTTGAAGTGTTCCTTCCCTCGTGCACTGATTGCCTCTCTGTCCTTGATGAGCACCTCTCCATTCTTGGATCTCAGTGGAATAGGATCATGAGTGCTTGGGCCGTAGGTGTTCTTGACTGCGCTAAAAAATCCACGCACATCTTGATTGTCGGCTGGTTGCAGGATCTCCTACGCTTTCTCCACCCACCACCTGTCATTTAGGTTCTTTAGCATACTGGTTCTGGGTTAGAGTGAGTTAGAGTGAGTCGAAGGGTCACAAGGCGTTCATTTATCCCATAGGGGGAATCTCTAAAATGCCAAACTAGCTCATTTTTGATGGTGAAGCCAATCCCATGGAGACGGCATTTTTCTTCTGGTTTGCCTTTCCGGACGAATGTGTATCCACCACCTTGTTCCTTGAGCTGACTTTCTCCTTCCCGCCGTGTCTCACCCAAGGCGGTGATGTCAATGTTGAAGCATCTAAGTACCCGGGCAATGATAGCAGTGTGACGTTCCGATCTGTCACTGTTGTCCATGAGGATCCTGATATTCCAGGCCCAGAACTTCATATTAAAGGGTAGAAGATGCCTGTGTGTGAATTCTCTTGCAAACCAGCTACCACACAAACTTGACAGAACAAGGTCTTGGTCCAATGGCAAGGGGATCCAAGACGATTGATGACCAGGCTCTGCTGCATGGGCCTAGCACACACATACACACATTCCGACTGACCCCCTCCCTCCCTCCTTCAGGTCCTCTCTGGTTTTCATTGATCACAGTGTAGGTGAGCGCATTAATCTTGGAGCAGCTTGTGAATTTGTGTATAAAATACTGACACTGTATCCCGGGCCCCCCAGCTCCAGCTCCAGCACGCTGCTCTCCTGTATTTTCTGCTCTCTCTCCAGCCGCTCACGCTTTGGTCATTGGTTCTTTACCAGTGACCACGCGTATTCTGGCTTCGTGTCCTGACCTCGCTGCTGGCCTCGTGGCCCGTCCTCCTTGCTGGTCCATGCTGTACCTTCCCTAGGTCCCCACCTCACTGCTGGTCAATGCTGTACCTTCCCTGGGTCCCCACCTCACTGCTGGTCCATGCTGTACCTTCCCTGGGTCCCCACCTCACTGCTGGTCCATGCTGTACCTTCCCTGGGTCCCGACTTCACTGCTGGTCCATGCTGTACCTTCCCTGCTCAGTACTCCAGGTGTGGTCTTACCAATAACCTGTACAGTTGTAGCAGGACTTCCCTACTTTTATACTCCACCCCCCTTGCAATAAAGGCCAGCATTCCATTTGCCTTCCTGATTACTTGCTGTACCTGCATAAGGAGTGGCGTGCGGCCCAGGGAGCAGCGTGGAGGCATGCCACCACAAGGTACAGTGCAGGAGGGCAACGGCAGCGAAGAGTGATGTCAGCATGGTCCAAGTCAGTGATTGGAGCATGGACAGATGCAGCAGGAGCGGCGAGAGACTGTGGAGGGATGTGATCAGGGCGTAGGAGAGGCATGAGTTCAGGGCCAGGGTCCCAGGGGCAGCACGGGTCAGCCCACACTGCGATATGTGTGCGCACTAGGTCCGTGCAGCAGAGCTGGTCTCCAGTTGTCTTGGGTAATCCTTGCCACTGGACCAAGACCTAACTCTGCCAAGCCTGTGTGGTGGCTGGTGTGCAACCACACTTAAAAAAAATCCACACACAGGCAATTAAATATAAGTATGGCCGATCAATAATTATGGTCGTCAGTCAACTGAGGTAAATCGCCTGCAGGTTCTAAGTAAAAGGCAGTGGGGGCCCAAAGTCTCAGAAACTGGAAATTCTAACAGAGAATCAAAGTCATGCTATAGGTGCCTGGGACAACACATTGCTCAAAGTTGTCCATATGTGGAGGCAGAGTGTTTCTTCTGCAGAAAGACTGGGTACCTTGCGAAGGCATGCCGACTGAAGGGTAAACCAGCTTTTAAAGCGATGAGTCCAGCGTTCAAAGCTATGAGTAGAAATCCCAAGTGACTATATAGCATGGAAGAACAACGACAGGACGAGGTGATGTTAGAGTTACACGTCATCAGGAGCACAAGGTTAACGGACAGCGATTCGGAAAGTATCAAAATCCACATAGATGTTGCAGGATTCAAGATACCAATGGAAATCGACGCGGGTGCATCCGTGAGTGTAGTACGGGAGTAGCTATAGATCGACAAATTGCGTGATTTCCCACTGGAGAAAGCCAAGCTAGAGCTGCGTGGCTACTCGGGAGAGAAAATTCCTGTGGTAGGTCGTATCACCATACCGGTGAAATATAAGGATCAATTTCAGAACTTGCCTCTAATAGTAGTGAAAGGAGACAAGCCTGCCTTACTAGGAAGAAATTGGTTGAGATCACTGAAGCTGGATTGGAGTGAGACTTTCCGTGTGGAAGCGAGATTTTCATCAATGGATGAGGTTATCAAGAAATATCCAAAGTGTTCTGCGAAACAGGCAGTCCGATCCAAAGCTTCAAGGCGAGTGTCAGGGTACAGAAGGACGCTAGATCAGTTTACTACAAGCCACGTTCTGTACCATATGCACTCAAAGAGAAAGTTGAGCAAAAATTCAAAACACTAGAGACTGAGAACATTATTTGTAAGATAGATCGATGTAATTGGGCTACATCCATTGTTGTTGTACCTAAGTCCGATGGTAATGTAAGATTGTGTGGTGATTATAAAGTAACCATAAACCAGGTTCTAGAAGGTAATCTCTCCATTACATTGCTGAATATAGAAGATTTGTTCACCACACTGACAGGTGGTCAGATCTCAGAACTGGATCTTATGAATGCCTATTTGCAGCTTGAACTAGATGAGGAGTCCAAGTCATGTTTGACTATAAATACTCATCTAGGCCTATATCAATTCAATAGGCTACCGTTTGGAGTGTCTTCTGCCCCTGCCATATTCCAAGAGATGATGAACCATATTTTGCAAGGTATTGAAGGGATAGTATGTTATTTGGATGACATACTAATTTCAGCACCAAATAGGCAAATTCATATGAACATATTGAATGAAGTCCTCAAATGGCTAGAGAAACACAGAGTACGAGTGTAAGCTTGTAAGTGTGAGTTATTCATAAACTCAGTGGAGTACTTAGGGTACAGAGTAGACAAAGATGGTTTACATCCAACCATGGAAAAGCTGGATGCAATCAGAAATGCACCCACTCCCAGGAATGTCACTGAACTTCGTTCATTCTTGGGTCTTTTGAACTATTATGGGAAGTACCTACCAAATTTGGCTACAATATTACATCCACTGAATGAACTATTGAAAAAACAGGTCCATTGGAAGTGGTCAAAAGAATGCGATACAGCATTTAAGGAGTGTAAAAGCAAATTGGTATAGAGCACCATGTTAGTTCACTATGACATATCTAAGGAGATTAAGCTAGCATGTGATGCCTCTCCGTACGGAGTTGGGGCAATAATCTCTCATGTATTAAGTAGTGGGGAGGAGAGACCAATTGCTTTTGCTTCACGCACTCTCAGTGCTAGTGAGAATAATTATGAGCAAATTGAAAGGGAAGCTTTGGGACTAATTTTTGGGGTCAAGAAGTTTCACAAATACTTGTATGGTCGTAAGTTTACCATCGTTACAGACCATATGCCCCTAACAGCAATCCTCCATCCAAAGTCCCCAGTTCCAACATTAGCTGCAGTCCAAATGCAGAGATGGGCTTTGATTTTGTCAGCATATACATATGATATTGAATACAGATGATCAGCTGATCACAGTAATGCTGATGCAATGTCGAGATTGCCTTCCCCAGCACAAGTTAGGGAAGAAGTTTTTTATTTTTCATACATTGATGAACTCCCAGTCACAGCTGAAGAGATTGGTAGAGCAACCAAACGTGACCCAGTGATGTCAAAGGTGTATGATTATATTGCAAATGGCTGGCCAAACCAGGTAACAGACAAAGATATTCATCCATTCTTCATTCGTAGGAATGAATTATCAGTCGATAAAGATTGTATCATGTGGGGTGCAAGAGTGGTTATACCAAATAAATTCAGGTCCAATTTATTAGGAGACCTGCATGACCAGCACCTGGGAATGTGCTTGACCAAGAGTTTTGCACGCAGTTACTTATGGTGGCCAGGTCTTGATAAAGATATAGCATAGATCGTGAGTCAGTGTACAACATGTCAATCGGTAAGCAAGCAACCACCATCAGTACCATTACAGCCATGGAAATGGCCTCCCAGGGTGTGGCAAAGGCTACATATTGATTTTGCTGAGTTAGAAGGACAACAATTGTTCATTGTGATTGATAACCATTCGAAGTGGGTTGAGGTGTTTCCAATGTGGAAAATAACAAGTAAAACATTGGACATTTTGCAAAGATTATTTTCTTCATTTGGCCTCCCAGAAGAAATTGTTTCGGATAATGGACCACAATTTCATTCAGAAGAATTTGCACAGTTCACGAGAAAAAATGGTGTGAAACATACTAAGGTTCCACCGTACCCTGCTTCGAATGGTGCAGCAGTGCGCACTGTACAAATTGTAAAACGTGTCCTCATCAAACAAATGTTGGATCCAAATCCAAAGAAACGACAATTTCATTGGATCGCAAATTGGCTAATTTTTTGATTACGTGTCGCAATACTCCTCGCACAACTACTGGTAGAACACCAGCAGAGTTGTTTCTCAAATGACAGCCACGAACCAGATTCTCGTTGTTAAAACCAAATTTGGCATGGTCCGTAGAAGAGACACAATTAAGACAGAAAGAGAATCATGATAGAGGTAGAGTAAAAGAGAGCAGTGTGAAATTAAACCAGAAGGTGAGAGTAAAGAACCATCACCATAAATGGTTAAAGTGGTTACTAGGAAGAGTGGTGAAGATATGTGGTCCTCGCACATATTTGGTAAAGATGTTTGATAATGGACAGGTTAGGTTTGTTCATATTGATCATATTTTACCTACAGACATGGAAGGAGTTGAAGGTGGGAATGATTCAATTAATTCTGACTCATCAGATAGTTTTGATATATCAGTAGCAAATTCTACAAGTAGTGTACTGGAAACAAATCCAAGAGAAAATCAGAATGTAAGTCTGAGTCCGAGTCAGGAAAACAAAGAGTCTGAAGTTGGAGTGAGTTCAAATGACAATCAAGGAAATTCCGTGGAGGAAAACATTCCTCAGGATGAGCCTCGAATGAGTTTAGATTCAACACCATGTTTGGAAGGTTCTGTTCGAGAGCGAAGGTATCCTCTTCGAAACAGAAAACAAGTGGTTAAGTTAAATTTGTAAATATGGAAAAAAGATAAGTCTATAACCTGTATTATGTATAAACATGCAAGTTATGTATGATGTTGTTATAATAACTTCTTCATTAAGGAGGGAGAAGTGTAATGTCTGTAAGCTTGTAATGTTTGTAGCTCCACACTGTGGATGTGGACGTACTGTGTACTGCAACTACAGAGTTAATAATAAACAGAACCAAGCATGTTCTGGAAGCTTCCAACAGAGCTGCCTTCCATGTTAGAAGCTGTGTGTGTGCTGTGCTCTGTGAATATATCACACTTGCCGCCCACGATGCCGCGTTTTTTTTAAACCGGTTTCCTTATCCCTCACTGCCCGATTGTCGCTGGATTGGAGATGCTCGGTGGTTGGGCCGCCACCATCTTGGCCACCTCCCAGACCAGTCTGATCGACCTCTTTTACCAAGCTTTTGGTCACCTGTCCTACATGTGGCTCGGTGTCAATCTTTGGCTGATTACACTTCTGTGAAGTGCCTTGGGTGTTTTGTCTAAATTAAAGGTGCCCTATAAATGTCAGCAGTTGAATGTTGAGAATGTTGTGGATAGCACATTTAGTTAGTTAGTCACACCACAGATAAGGATTAGGACAGATAGTGAATGGGTGACCAAGAGACAAGGCAAGAACAGGAAGGTAGTGCAGGAGTCGCCTGCGGTCATCTCCCTCCAAACCAGATACACCATTTTGGATACTGTTGAGGGAGATGACTTACCAGCTGCCAGGTTCATGGCACCATGGGTGGCTCTGCTGCACAGAAGGGTGGGAAAAAGAGTGGGAGAGCTATAGTGATAGGGGACTCTATTGTAAGGGGAATAGATAGGAGTTTCTGTGGCCGCAACCGAGACTCCAGGATGGTATGTTGCCTCCCTGGTGCAAGGGTCAAGGATGTCTTGGAGCGGCTGCAGAGCATTCTGGAGAGGGAGGGTGAACAGCCAGTTGTCGTGGTACATGTAGGTACCAACGTTATAGGTAAGAAGCGGGAAGAGGTCCTACAAGCTGAATTTAGGGAGCTAGGAGTTAAATTAAAAAGTAGGACCTCAAAGATAATAATCTCTGGATTGCTACCAGTGCCACATCCTAATCAGAGTAGAGGGAGCAGGATAGTTAGAATAAATATGTGGCTTGAGCAGTGGTGCAAGAGGGAGGGATTCAAATTCCTGGGACATTGGAACCAGTTCTGGGGGAAGTGGGACCTGTACAAAAGGGATGGTTTGCACTTGGGCAGGACTGGAACTGATATCCTGGGTGTAACATTTGCTAATGCAGTTCAGAAGTGTTCAAACTAATATGGCAGGGGGATGGGAACCTATGCAGTGAGACAGGGCGAAGTAATATGGAGTCAGAAACAGATGGTAGAAAGGTAAAAAGCAATAGTGGAAGGCCGAGTAAACAAGGGCAAGAAACAAAAAGGGACACACTACATCATAATTCTAAAAGGACAAAGGGTGTTAAAAAAACAAGCCTGAAGGCTTTGTGTCTTAATGCAAGGAGTATCCGTAATAAGGTGGATGAATTAACTGTGCAAATAGATGTTAACAGATATGATGTGATTGGGATTACAGAGACGTGGCTCCAGAATGATCAGGGCTGGGAACTCAACATCCAAGCGTATTCAACATTCAGGAAGGATAGAATAAAAGGAAAAGGAGGTGGGGTAGCATTGCTGGTTAAAGAGGAGATTAATGCAATAGTTAGGAAGGACATTAGCTTGGATGATGTGGAATCTATATGGGTAGAGCTGCAGAACATCAAAGGGCAAAAAAACATTAGTGGGAGTTGTGTACAGACCTCCAAACAGTAGTAGTGATGTTGGAGAGGACATCAAACAGGAAATTAGGGGTGCATGCAATAAAGGTGCAGCAGTTATCATGGGTGACTTTAATATGCATATAGATTGGGCTAACCAAACTAGAGTGAATCATCCCAAGGAGCTTCACAGGTGGTAGGCTTTAAGGAGCATTGTGAAGGAGGAAATAGAGGTAGAGAGGTGGTGAGGTTTTGGGAGGGAGTTCCAGAGCTTGAATCCCAGGCAACAGAAGGCATGGCCACCAATGGTTGGACAATGATAATCAAGAATACTCAAGAGGGCAGTATTAGAGGAGAACAGACATCTCGGGGTGGGTTGTGAGGTTGGAGGAGAGTACAGAGATAGGGAAGGGCAAGGCTATGGAGGGATTTAAAACTAAGGATGACATTTTTGAAATCGAGGTGTTACTTAACTGGGAGCCAATGTAGGTTAGCGAGCACAGGGGTGATGGGTGAGCGGGACTGATTCTGAGTTAGGACATGGGGCAGACGAATTTTGGATCACCTCTAGTTTATGTAGGGTAAAATGTGGGAGGCCAACCAGGAGCGTGTTGGACTAGTCAAGTCTAGACGCAGTAAAGGCATGGATGAGGGCTTCAGCAGCAGTTGAGCTGAGGCAAGGGCAGAGATGGGCAATGTTACTGAGGTGGAAATAAGCACTTTTAGTTATGCTGCAGAAATAGGAGCAGGAGTAGGCCATTTGGCCCCTCGAGCCTGCTCCACCATTCAATAGGACCATGGCTGATCTTCAACCTCAACTCCATTTTCCCGCCCGATCCCCATATCCCTTACACCCCAAAGCGACTCCAGGGTCAGGTTGGTGGAGAACCTTTGTCTTACAGATGTTTAGTATAAGACCCACACTTTCGTACGCCTAGGTGAAGGTGTTGGCGCTGGCTTGGAGTTCGGCCTCCGCGTGTGTGCAGACGCAAGCGATGTCCGCGTACTGTAGTTCGATGACAGGGAATGGGCCAACCTTGGGTCTAGCTGGGAGGCAGTGAAGGTTGAACAGGTTCCCATTGGTTCGATAGTTTAGTTCCACTCAAGCGCTTGAGAAGTACCACCAACGTTGCCTCCGCAAGATCCTGCAAATCCACTGGGAGGATAGACGCACCAACATCAGTGTTCTTGCTCAGGCCAACATCCCCAGCATCGAAGCACTGATCATGCTCGATGAGCTCCATTGGGCGGGCCACATTGCCCGCATGCCTGACACAAGATTCCCGAAGCAAGCGCTGAACTTGGAACTCCTACACGGCAAGCGAGTCCCAAGTGAGCAGAGGAAACGTTTCAAGGACACCCTCAAAGCCTCCTTGATAAAGTGCAACATCCCCAATGTCACCTGGGAATCCACGGCCAAAGACCGCCCTAAGTGGAGGAAGAACATCCAGGAGCGTGCTGAGCACCGCGAGTCTCATCGCCGAGAGCATACAGAAACCAAGCGCAGACAGCGGAAAGAGCGTGCGGCAAACCAGACTCCCCACCCACCCTTTCCTTCAACCGCTGTCTGCCCCACCTGTGACAGAGACTGCAGGGCTAGCCTTTCCACTTCACATCGCCCATATATTGCCCTAAATGGTCGCCTATCGCCCATTTTGAGCAAAAAGTGGAAACTCAGGCTGGAACATCGCCGGAAAATTAATCCCCCAAGTTTCGGCTCACATCGCCGAGCTGATCGCTGAGGTGATCGCCCACACATCACCGAGTGGAACTTTCGACACATCGCCAGCACATCACCGAGTGGAACTTTCGACACATCGCCAGCACATCACCGAGTGGAACTTTCGACACATCGCCCACACATCACCGAGTGGAACTTTCGACACATCGCCAGCACATCACCGAGTGGAACTTTTGACACATCGCCCACACATCACCGAGTGGAACTTTCGACACATCGCCAGCACATCACCGAGTGGAACTTTTGACACATCGCCCACACATCACCGAGTGGAACTTTCGACACATCGCCCACACATCACCGAGTGGAACTTTCGACACATCGCCAGCACATCACCGAGTGGAACTTTCGACACATCGCCAGCACATCACCGAGTGGAACTTTCGACACATCGCCAGCACATCACCGAGTGGAACTTTCGACACATCGCCCACACATCACCGAGTGGAACTTTCGACACATCGCCAGCACATCACCGAGTGGAACTTTTGACACATCGCCCACACATCACCGAGTGGAACTTTCGACACATCGCCAGCACATCACCGAGTGGAACTTTCGACACATCGCCAGCACATCGCCGAGCTGATCGCTGAGGTGATCGCCCACACATCACCGAGTGGAACTTTCGGCACATCGCCAGCACATCGCCGAGCTGATCGCTGAGGTGATCGCCCACACATCACCGAGTGGAACTTTCGGCACATCACCAGCACATCGCCGAGCTGATCGCTGAGGTGATCGCCCACACATCACCGAGTGGAACTTTCGGCACATCACCAGCACATCGCCGAGCTGATCGCTCACCGAGAACATCGCTGGAGAATAGTTCCTTTTCCCGGGCCTTCCTCACCGAACTGGGCACTACGGACGACATTTTAAATTTCGGAGGAAGGGAGGAAGCAGCAAAAAAACTCGAGCTTATATACTGTGTTATTTAAGGGTCTTTTACAGATAAATACACCCACATTTATACTTATATTTAATTGTACTAATAACAGCTTAGCAGATTAGGCATTTTTTTTTACTCAAAAGTACATTTATAGCAACTGAAAATAATTATTGATAGTGATGGGGCCTCTGCTTACTCTGCCATTACTGGTAACTGCTCACACGTTGGTTTCTGATCAATCAAAGAGGTGGCAGAGTAATGCGGAGACAGAGGAGACAGAGGAGGCAAGCGTACAGCCAACAAAGGTACAAGGAAAAGCAATCTTACCTCAACTTGTCTGATAACGTGTGCCTTAGGAGGCTGCGCTTCCGGAGGGAGGTCTTCGATGAGATATGCCAGCTCATCAAGAGGGATCTGCAGCCTTCCAGCACCATCAGAACCACACTGCCCATTGAGGTAAAGGTTACTGTGGCACTATCCTTCTACGCATCAAGCTCCTTTCAGGCTTCAGCTGGCGACATCTGTGGTATCTCTCAGCACGCCACACATTGCTCCATTCAGCAGGTGACTAAAGCACCTTACACTCGCAGGATGGACTTTATAAACTTCCGTATGACCAGCAGGAGAGTGCACGCACATTGCCCTGAAAACCCCTTTACAGAATGCAGAGGTGTTTCATAACAGAAAGGGATTCCACTCCCTGAATGAGCAGCTTGTTGTCAACCACAATCAAATAATTAAGACAGTAAATGCTACATTTCCTGGCAGCATCCACGATGCGCACATCCTGTGTGAGAGTGCTATCCCTGACCTGTTTATCAATCAGCCGGAAGGTCACGGTTGGATGCTGGGGGATAAAGGATATGGCCTTGCCAGCTGACTGACGACCCCACTGCATAATCCCATCACTGAAGCTGAGAAACGTTACAACAAAAGCCACATAGGTACATGCAACATCGTCGAAAAGACAATTGAAGTCCTAAAGCAGCACTTCTGATGCCTGGACCAGTCTGGTGGCAGCCTACAATACCACCCTGACCAGGTCACTGAGTTTATTGTGGTGTGTTACATGCTGCATAACCTAGCTATAAGGAGAGGACAACAAATGCCGCGGGCTGCAGGTCCACCTCCAGAAGGAGGGGAGGCGGCAGAGGCAGACAGCGAGGAGCAAGAGGAGGAGGAGGAGGCTGGTGAGGACCTCGGGGAGACAGTCAGTCTGGCGATGTAGCCATGGTCCCAACCCCCCCCCCCGCGCCCCCGATCACACCCAGAAGACCAGTATCCCGTGGGAGTTACGCAGCTGCAAAGCTGGTGTGTCAGCAGCTCATAAATGAACGTTTTGCATGAACTTACATTGGGGACAGTCATATACAGTTACAGTTAAACAAAAGTTGCTTTTACATTGATGTTGCTTTTACGTTTTAGACTTGCCTGCACTGGCCTGGCCTGTCCAGTGTTGTACAACATTTGCATTAATGCTTAACTTAACTAAACTTAATCATGTTATTATAAGAGAATGCGCAACCCCCACCCCCTCCCCCCCCCGCTCCCCCAACAATGATGAACGCACATTAGCAGTAAAATTTAACAATTTCGCACTTTAACATTTTAACATTAACACTAAAATTTAACATGAACATGAACAGAATAAGGTAACATTGCAAAATCACCCCCCTCCCTACCTGCGGCCACATTTCCCTCCAGGTCCTGTACTCCCTCGTGTCTTAGCACCACCCTCCCGTTTGTTCCCCGCAGACCGAGACGATGCTGGCGTCCAACGGGCGATGGAAAGACTTCCTGCCGTGGTGGGGGTGTTGGAGTGGAAGACGGAGCTGGCATTTCGTCTTCCGAGTCAGGAGGAAGTGTATCCTCCGTACTCGCTCGAGGTTATACTCCGAATCAACACAACGCCTTGGGGTGCAGCGCCATGTTCAGCCAGCAGCGCGTGCCAAAGGGCATTTGTTGCGGCGGTCTGTTCACGCCCCCCCTCCCAGAGTCTGCCGTGCTACCTCCAGTAGCTCGACTTGCACAACAGACACCTGTGAAAAGTCATGCATGAACTGAGTAAACCTCTGGAGAAGCTCACGACCATCTCTGAGCACAGAGAGATCAATCCCTCCAACTGATCGTCCGAGGGAGGCGATTGCTGACCTCGCTGACCCGGCCTCCGTGGGGTCGGCGTGTGCAATATGATGCACCTTGGCATTGTCGGCTGCACGCCGTTTGGTCCCGGTACACCACAACATCGTTGTCGCCATCACCGTACTCCTCCTCCTCCTCCTCGGGCTCAGTGGTGGTGATGGCGGTGTCACGCTCCTCCTCCTGTTCACCAGATGCTGGACCTTGACCATTGTCTCAGGATGACATTAAAAGCACATTTGAGCTTATTTCAGAGCTTATTAGAACATAACGGTGCACATTAACGAGAGACGTTACATATCAATACATTTCACTACCCCAGAAAGCTGTGGTGGCTTATGCACAAAGGCTGCATGCATGACATGACATGACATACCATGACATCATTCGTATGTTGCATATTGCATTATAATTACAGGACATTACATTACTTTTTAATACTGTTTGACACATTACTCATGAGACGGATAGCTGGGCTCCGCCAGACCGCGGGTGGTGGCCGAACGGCTTTCATGGTCCACCAGCGCGGCTGCACGCTCCTCGAGGTCCGTCAAAGGTTGGAGCTGAGCAGAGGCCCCCCCCGGTGCTCAGCACGATTGTTAGATTGTGAAAAGGGAGGGTGAACAGCCAGTTGTCGTGGTGCATATAGGTACCAACGACATAGGTAAAAAACGGGATGAGGTCCTTGAGACAAATTAGGGAGCTAGCAGTTAAATTAAAAAGTAGGACCTTAAAAGTAGTAATCTCAGGATTGGCAGCGTTGGTGAGGCCTACAAAAGGCGTGCTTGAACAGCTGCAGCAGGGACAGAAGGCAAAAAAGAAGTGGAAAGAAATCGAAAGGTGACGTCACAGCCAAAGGGGTAAGTGATTGGTAAGTAGCTTTTTTTCTTTTTCTTTTCTATTTCAGTTAGTAACCTTTAGCATTGTGGTTGCCAAATTAAGTTAATCTAGGGGTTAAGTCATGGCAGGAGAGCTCAGACATGTATTATGCTCCTCCTGTACCATGTGGGAAATCAGGGATGCCTCCGGTGTCCCTGACGACTACGTGTGCGGGAAATGTGTCTGCCTCCAGCTCCTGACGGTCCGCGTTGCGGAACTGGAGCTGCAGGTGGATTCACTCTGGAGCATCCACGATGCTGAGAATTATGTGAGTAGCACGTGTAGCAAGTTGGTCTTACCGCAGGTAAAGGGTCCACAGCCAGATAGGGAATGGAAGACCAACAGGAAGAGCAGTGCAAGGAAGGTAGTGCAGGGGTCCCCTGCGGTCATCCCCCTGCAAAACAGATACACCGCTTTGGGTACTTTTGAGGGGGATGACTCATCAGGGGAGGGCAGCAGCTGCCAAGTTCATGGCACCGTGGCTGGCTCTGCTGCACAGGAAGGCAGGAAAAAGAGTGAGAGAGCAATAATGATAGGGGATTCAATTGTAAGGGGAATAGATAGGCGTTTCTGCGGCCGTAACAGAAACTCCAGGATGGTATGTTGCCTCCCTGGTGCAAGGGTCAAGGATGTCTCGGAGCGGGTGCAGGACATTCTGAAAAGGGAGGGTGAACAGCCAGTTGTCGTGGTGCATATAGGTACCAATGACATAGGTAAAAAACGGGATGAGGTCCTACGAGACGAATTTAGGGAGCTAGGAGTTACATTAAAAAGTAGGACCTCAAAAGTAGTCATCTCAGGATTGCTACCAGTGCCACGTGCAAGTCAGAGTTGGAATCGTAGGATAGCTCAGATGAATACGTGGCTTGAGCAGTAGTGCAGCAGGGAGGGATTCAAATTCCTGGGGCATTGGAACCGGCTCTGTGGGAGGTGGGACCAGTACAGTCTGCACCTGGGCAGGATCGGAACCAATGTCCTTGGGGCAGTGTTTGCTAGTGCTGTTGGGGAGGAGTAAAACTAATATGGCAGAGGGATGGGAACCAATGCAGGGAGACAGAGGGAAACAAAATGGAGACAGAAGTAAAAGACAGAAAGGAGAAGAGTAAAAGTGGAGGGCAGAGAAACCCAAGGCAAAAAACAAAAAGGGCCACTTTACAGCAAAAATCTGAAGGGTCAAAGTGTGTTAAAAAGGCAAGCCTGAAGGCTCTGTGCCTCAATGCGAGGAGTATTCGGAATAAGGTTGAAGAATTAACTGTGCAGATAGTAGTTAACGGATACGATATGGTTGGCATCATGGAGACATGGCTCCAAGGTGACCAAGGCTGGGAACTCAACATCCAGGGGTATTCAACATTTAGGAAGGATAAACCGAAAGGAAAAGGAGGTGGGGTGGTGTTGCTGGTTAAAGAGGAAATTAATGCAATTGTAAGGAAAGACATTAGCCTGGATGATGTGGAATCTATATGGGTGGAGCTATGGAATACCAAAGGGCAGAAAATGGTAGTGGGAGTTGTGTACAGACCTCCAAACAGTAGTAGTGATGTTGGGGAGGGCATCAAACAGGAAATTAGGGGTGCATGCAATAAAGGTGCAGCAGTTATCATGGGTGACTTTAATATGCATATAGATTGGGCTTACCAAACTGGAAGCAATGCGGTGGAGGAGGATTTCCTGAAGTGCATAAGGGATGGTTTTCTAGACCAATATGTCGAGGAATCAACTAGGGGGGAGGCCATCTTAGACTGGGTGTTGTGTAATGAGAGAGGATTAATTAGCAATCTCATTGTGCGAGGCCCCTTGGGGAAGAGTGACCATAATATGTTGGAATTCTACATTAGGATGGAAAATCAAACAGTTAATTCAGAGACCATGGTCCAGAACTTAAAGAAGGGTAACTTTGAAGGTATGAGGCGTGACTTGGCTAGGATAGATTGGCGAATGATACTTAAGGGGTTGACAGTGGATGAGCAATGGCTGACAACTACAACAATTGTACATCCCTGTCTGGCGTAAAAGTAAAAAAAGGAAGGTGGCTCAACCGTGGCTATCAAGGGAAATCAGGGATAGTATTAAAGCCAAGGAAGTGGCATACAAATTGGCCAGAAATAGCAGCGAACCCGGGGACTGGGAGAAATTTAGAACTCAGCAGAGGAGGACAAAGGGTTTGATTAGGGCAGGGAAAATAGAGTACGAGAGGACGCTTGCAGGGAACATTAAAATGGACTGCAAAAGCTTCTTTAGATATGTAAAGAGAAAAATGTTAGTAAAGACAAACATAGCTCCCCTGCAGTCAGAATCAGGGGAAGTCATAATGGGGAACAAAGAAATGGCAGACCAATTGAACAAGTACTTTGGTTCGGTATTCACTAAGCAGGACACAAACAACCTTCCGCATATAAAACGGGTCAGAGGGTCTAGGAAGAAGGAGGAACTGAAGGAAATCCTTATTAGTCGGGAAATTGTGTTGGGGAAATTGATGGGATTGAAGGCCGATAAATCCCCAGGGCCTGATGGTCTGCATCCCAGAGTACTTAAGGAGGTGGCCTTGGAAATAGCGGATGCATTGACAGTCATTTTCCAACATTCCATAGACTCTGGATCAGTTCCTATGGAGTGGAGGGTAGCCAATGTAACTCCACTTTTTAAAAAGGAGGGAGAGAGAAAACAGGAAATTATAGACCAGTCAGCCTGACATCGGTAGTGGGTAAAATGATGGAATCAATTATTAAGGATGTCATAGGAGCACATTTGGAAAGAGGTGACATGATAGGTTCAAGTCAGCATGGATTTGTGAAAGGGAAATCATGCTTGACAAATCTTCTGGAATTTTTTCAGGATATTTCCAGTAGAGTGGACAAGGGAGAACCAGTTGATGTGGTGCATTTGGACTTTCAGAAGGCTTGACAAGGTCCCACACAAGAGATTAATATGCAAAGTTAAAGCACATGGGATTGGGGGTAGTGTGTTGACATGGATTGAGAACTGGTTGTCAGACAGGAAGCAAAGAGTAGGAGTAAATGGGTACTTTTCAGAATGGCAGGCAGTGACTAGTGAGGTACCACAAGGTTCTGTGCTGGGGCCCCAGCTGTTTACACTGTACATTAATGATTTAGACGAGGGGATTAAATGTAGTATCTCCAAATTTGCGGATGACACTAAGTTGGGTAGCAGTGTGAGCTGCGAGGAGGGTGCTATGAGGCTGCAGAGCGACTTGGATAGGTTAGGTGAGTGGGCAAATGCATGGCAGATGAAGTATAATGTGGATAAATGTGAGGTTATCCACTTTGGTGGTAAAAACAGAGAGACAGCCTATTATCTGAATGGTGACAGATTAGGAAAAGGGGAGGTGCAACGAGACCTGGGTGTCATGGTACACCAGTCATTGAAGGTTGGCATGCAGGTACAGCAGGCGGTTAAGAAAGCAAATGGCATGTTGGCCTTCATAGCAAGGGGATTTGAGTACAGGGGCAGGGAGGTGTTACTACAGTTGTACAGGGCCTTGGTGAGGCCACACCTGGAGTATTGTGTACAGTTTTGGTCTCCTAAATTGAGAAAGGACATTCTTGCTATTGAGGCCGTGCAGCGAAGATTCACCAGACTGATTCCCGGGATGGCGGGACTGACATATCAAGAAAGACTGGATCAACTGGGCTTGTATTCACTGGAGTTCAGAAGAATGAGAGGGGATCTCATAGAAATGTTTAAAATTCTGATGGGTTTAGACAGGTTAGATGCAGAAAGAATGTTCCCAATGTTGGGGAAGTCCAGAACCAGGGGACACAGTCTAAGGATAAGTGGTAAGCCATTTAGGACCGAGATGAGGAGAAACTTCTTCACCCAGAGATTGGTTAACCTGTGGAATTCTCTACCACAGAAAGTTGTTGAGGCCAATTCACTAAATATATTCAAAAAGGAGTTAGATTTAGTCCTTACTACTAGGGGGATCAAGGGGTATGACGAGAAAGCAGGAATGGGGTACTGAAGTTGCGTGTTCAGCCATGAACTCAATGAATGGTGGTGCAGGCTCGAAGGGCCGAATGGCCTACTCCTGCGCCTATTTTCTATGTTTCTATGTTTCTATATCTTCTTCTGCAAATGAGAAAAGAGCATAGCATAAGCAAATTGACTAGGTAGTATCATGGAGTTAGAACAGTTTAAAATGTTACATGCTACAGCTTGACACAGATACATCTCTCTATACTGCAGCAGCCAGAGAGATTTCTATCCCATCGGACGCTCCCAGGGCAGGTACAGCATGGGGTTAGATACAGATTAAAGCTCCCTCCACAATGTCCCATCAAACACTCCCAGGGCACGTACAGCACGGGGTTTGATATACAGTAAAGCTCCCTCCACATTGTCCCATCAAACACTCCCAGGGCAGGCACAGCACGGGTTAGATACAGAGAAAAGCTCCCTCCACACTGTCCCATCAAACACTCCCAGGTCAGGTACATCACGGAGTTAGATAAAGAGTAAAGGTCCCTCCACATTTTCCCATCAAACACTCACAGGGCAGGTACAGCACGGAGTTAGATAAAGAGTAAAGCTCCCTCCACATTGTCCCATCAAACACTCCCAGGGCAGGTACAGCACGGGTTAGATACAGAGTAAAGCTCCCTCCACATTGTCCCATTAAATGCTTCCAGTGCAGCTTCAGCAAAAGGTTATTTACAGAGTAAAGCTCCCTCTACATAGTCCCAGGTTCAGAGCCCTGTCTGGATCTCAACATGGAGTTTATGTAATACATTTATGAATAACAAACTTAAATTCAATCCAGGAGATTCAGTATTATAATTAAAATTTGCATCAGTACAATATAAAATGCTCTCTCTATATCTCAACTCACTCAGTGACTCACTGCTCCCTGCCTCTCTCTGCTGGTGCCTCTCTAAATCACAGCTCACTCAGTGATTCACTGCTCCCTGCCTCCCTCTGCTGGTGACTCTCTATATTACAGCTCACTCAATGACTCACTGCTCCCTGCCTCCCTCGGCTGACCGCTGGAAGAGCGATATTTAAAGGCAGTGATGGTCAGGTAGGGCTAAATTTATCACTCGCACCAGTCTGGTACCACTTGATTGCTTTTAAGAACACAAGAACATTTGATGGTGATCAAGGACGATCGAGATCGTCATGTGAAAAAAGAAAATCGAGAGTCCGCGACAATATTTGACGATGATGTTTTACTTTATTTGCAATTCGACATTCAAAGCATACAGCCCGAGGAATCTTCGGCAGCACACCCGCTCCCCATTCCATCTCCTCTCTCTTTCACTCCCCCCACCTCTCCCCCTCCTTCACTGCACCTCTCCCCTATTCCCACCTCCCATTCCCCCCATCTTTCTCTCATTCACCCCTCTCTCATCCCTCCCCAGTCCCCCTGCCCTCTCTCCCCATCTCTTTCTCTTTCATTCCCCCTCTCCCACCTCCTCGCTCTCCCCCCGTTCACCCTCCTCCATTCTCCCCGCCATGCTCCTCTGTCCATTTCCTCCCCTCCATTCCCTGTACCCCATTTTCCCCTCCTCTCTCTCTTGCTCCACACCCACACTAGTTAAGTACATAACCCCTGCCCTGTGTCTCTCCCCACCAACACACCGGCCCCATTCCCTCTCCCGTGGGGCCTAGTGAAAGGCTCTTGCCTGCTTTCCAAAAGACAGATTCCCCCTTGGCGGTGCAAAATAGTTATGCGGGAAGGAGCGAGCGTGATGATGGGGGTGGGGGGGTGGACCATGGAAAGGGAGGGAGTGCTCGAGCGCACCAATACCGACTCGAGGCCGTTCCCCTGGCCCTCAGCCTGGGACTTGCTGAACTCCCGCAGGCCCCATGCCTTGTTGGCGAGCAGCTCCCGTAGGTGACTGTACTCGGTGGCCAGCTCCTCGAACTCACTGCCCAGGATGTGGTACAGGTCCATCCTCCCTTGCAGAGCCTTGGCGCTCCAATGCTGACCCTCGAGCTCCTTCAGCAGCACCTCCCCGCGTCAACACAACACACACACCCATAAACCAGAGGGCGTGAGTTTTCAAGTAGAACTTATAGAGGCTTTGGAGAGGAGCACCCTCCTATAAAATCATCAATAGGTCCAATTCTATCAATTACGTAAATCTAAGGGTTAAGCCATGGCAGGAAAGCTCAGTCACGTGTTATGCTCCTCCTGTGCTAAGTGGGAAGTCAGGGACACTTTAGTGTCCCTGATGACTACGTGTGCGGGCAGTGCATCCACCTGCAGCACCTGACAGACCGCATTGCGGCCCTGGAGCTGCAGGTGGATTCACTCCGGAGCATCCACGATGCTGAGAATGACATCAATAGCACGTTTAGTGAGTTGGCCACACCGCAGATAAAGAGTACACAGCCAGATAGGGGATGGGTGACCAACAGGAAGAGCAGTGGAAGGAAGGTAGTGCAGGGGTCCCCTGCGGTCATCCCCCTGCAAAACAGATACACTGCTTTGGGTACTGTTGAGGGGGATGACTCATCAGGGGAGAGCAGCAGCAGCCAAGTTCATGGCACCGTGGCTGGCTCTGCTGCACAGGAGGGCAGGAAAAAGAGTGGGAGAGCTATAGTGATAGGGGATTATATTGTAAGGGGAATAGATAGGCATTTCTGCGGCCGCAACCGAGACTCCAGGATGATATGTTGCCTCCCTGTTGCAAGAGTCAAGGATGTCTCGGAGCGGGTGCTGGACATTTTGAAGAGCGAGGGTGAACAGCCAGTTGTCGTGGTGCATTTCGGTACCAACGATATAGATAAAAAATGGGATGAGGTCCTACAAGATGAATTTAAGGAGCTAGGAGCTGAATTAAAAAGTAGGACCTCAAAAGTAGTAATCTCAGGATTGCTACCAGTGCCACGTGCTAGTCAGAGTAGGAATCGCAGGATAGCGCAGATGAATACGTGGCTTGAGCAGTGGTGCAGCAGGGAGGGATTCAAATTCCTGGGATATTGAAACCGGTTCTGGGGGAGGTGGGACCAGTACAAACCGGACGGTCTGCACCTGGGCAGGATCAGAACCAATGTCCTAGGGGGACTGTTTGCTAGTGCTGTTGGGGAGGAGTTAAACTAATATGGCAGGAGGACGGGAACCTATGCAGGGAGACAGAGGGAAGTAGAATGGTGGAAGAAGCAAAAGATAGAAAGGAAAAAAGGAAAAAGGGCCAAATTACAGCAAAAACCCAAAGGGGCAAAGAGTGTTAAAAAGACAAGCCTGAAGGCTCTGTGCCTCATTGCGAGGAGTATTCGAAATAAGGTGGACAAATTAACTGCGCAGATAGCAGGTAACGGATATGATGTAATTGATGCAATTGGAATCACAGAGACATGGCTCCAGGGTGACCAAGGCTGAGAACTCAACATCCAGGGGTGTTCAACATTTAGGAAGGATAGACAGAAAGGAAAAGGAGGTGGGGTAACATTGCTTGTTAAAGAGGAAATTAATGCAATAGTAAGGAAGGACATTAGCTTGGATGATGTGGAATCTGTATGGGTGGAGCTACGGAATACCAAAGGGCAGAAAACGCTAGTGGGAGTTGTGTACAGACCACCAAACAGTAGTCATGATGTTGGGGACAGCATCAAACAAGAGATTAGGGATGCGTGCAATAAAGGTTACAGCAATTATCATGGGCGACTTAAATCTACATATTGACTGGGCTAACCAAACTGGTAACAATGCGGTGGAGGAGGATTTCCTGGAGTGTATTAGGGATGGTTTTCTAGACCAATATTTCGAGGAACCAATTAGAGGGCTGGCCATTCTAGACTGGGTGATGTGTAATGAGAAACGACTAACTAACAATCTTGTGCAAGGCCCCTTGGGGAAGAGTGACCATAATATGGTCGAATTCTTTATTAAAATGGAGAGTGACACAGTTAATTCAGAGACTAGGACCCTGAACTTGGGGAAAGGTAACTTCAATGGTATGAGATGTGAATTGGCTAGAATAGACTGGCGAGTGATACTTAAATGGCAAACATTTAAAGATCACATGGATGAACTTCAACAATTGTACATCCCTGTCTGGAGTAAAAATAAAATGGGGAAGGTGGCTCAACCGTTGCTAACAAGGGAAATTAAGGATAGTGTTAAATCCAAGGTAGAGGCATATAAATTGGCCAGAAAAAGCAGCAAACCTGAGGACTGGGAGAATTTTGTAATACAGCAGAGGAGGACAAAGGGTTTAATTAGGAGGGGGGAAATAGAGTATGAGAGGAAACTTGCTGGGAACATAAAAACTGACTGCAAAAGCTTCTATAGATATATGAAGAGAAAAAGATTAGTGAAAACAAATGTAGGTCCCTTGTAGTCAGATTCAGGTGATTTTATAATGGGGAAGAAGGAAATGGCAGACCAGTTAAACAAATACTTTGGTTCTGTTTTCACGAAGGAAGACACAAAAAACCTTCCGGAAATACTAGGGGACCGAGGGTCTAGTGAGAAGGAGGAACTGAAGGATATCCTTATTAGGCGGGAAATTGATGGGATTGAAGGCCGATAAATCCCCGGGGCTTGATAGTCTGCATCCAAGAGTACTTAAGGAATTGGCCATAGAAATAGTGGATGCCATTGGTGATTATTTTCCAACAGTCTATCAACTCTGAATCAGTTCCTATGGACTGGTGGGTAGCTAATGTAACACCACTGTTTTAAAAAGGAGGGAGAGAGAAAATGGGTAATTATAGACGGTTAGCCTGACATCAGTAGTGGGGAAACTGTTGGAATCAATTATTAAAGATGAAATAGCAGCGCATTTGGAAAGCAGTGACAGGATCGGTGAAAGGGAAATCATGCTTGACAAATCTTCGAGAATTTTTTGAGTAGACAAGGGAGAACCAGTGGGTGTGGTGTATTTGGACTTTCAAATGGCTTTTGACAAGGCCCTACACAAGAGATTGGTGTGCAAAATCAAAGCACATGATATTGGGGGTAATGTACTGACGTGGATAGAGAACTGGTTGGCAGACAGGAAACAGAGAGTTGGGATAAATGGATCCTTTTCAGAATGGCAGGCAGTGACTAGTGGGGTGCCGCAGGGCTCAGTGCTGGGACCCCAGCTCTTTACAATATACATTGATGATTTAGATGAAGGAATTGAGTGTAATACCTCCAAGTTTGCAGATGACACTAAATTGGGTGGCGGTGTGAGCTGTGAGGAGGACACTAAAAGGCTGCAGGTTGACTTGGACAAGTCAGGTGAGTGGGCAAATGCATGGCAGATGCAGTATAATGTGGATAAATGTGAGGTTATCCACTTTCGGGCAAAAACACGAAGGCAGAATATTATCTGAATGGCGGCAGATTAGGAAAAGGGAAGGTGCAATGAGACCTGGGTGTCATGCTTCATCAGTTATTGAAAGTTGGCATACAGGTAGAGCAGGCGGTGAAGAAGGCAAATGGTATGTTGGCCTTCATAGCTCGGGGATTTGAGTATAGGAGCAGGGAGTTCTTACTACAGTTGTACAGGGCCTTGGTGAGGCCTCACCTGGACTATTATGTTCAGTTTTGTTCTCCTAATCTGAGGTAGGACGTTCTTGCTATTGAAGGAGTGCAGCGAAGGTTTACCAGACTGATTCCCTGGATGGCGGGACAGACACATGAGGAGAGACTGGATCAACTGGACCTTTATACACTGGAGTTTAGAAGGATGAGAGGGGATCTCATAGAAACTTACAAGATTCTGACGGAACTGGACAGGTTAGATGCGGGAAGAATTTTCCGATGGTGGGAAAGTCCAGAACCAGGGGACAGGGTCTGAGGATAAGGGGTAGACCATTTAGGACTGAAATGAGGAGAAACTACTTCACTTAGAGAGTTGTTAACCTGTGGAATTCCCTACCGCAGAGAGTTGTTGATGCCAGTTCATTGGATATATTCAAGAGGGAGTTAGATATGTCCCTTATGGCTGAAGGGATCAAGGGGTATGGAGAGAAATCAGGAAAGGGGTACTGAGGGAATGATCAGCCATGATCTTATTGAATGGCGGTGCAGGCTCAAAGGACTGAATGGCCTACTCCTGCACCTATTTTCTATGTTTCTATGTTTCAATAGAATTGTCTCTCCTGTGGTCTTCATTTTATCCCACTGGCCAGTTTTCCTAGGATCCTGGGGTCCCTCCCTCTTTTTAGGTTGCATTCCTTCTTGTTTGTGCTGCTCACGATCAATACCGGCTTCTCCGTGTTATAACCGTGTCACGCTTTGGGACATACACCTTAATAGCTATTTTGTTTACTGAAATCCAATTTTCCCACACACTGTATACATTCCAGCGTTTTGTTTTTATGGTCCAGTTCACTGAGCAAATCTTGTGTTTTATTTTTCTCGGCACAAAAGCTAAACTTCCGTGCTGGTTCCATCTTTTTTAAGAATTCTCTAATTGCCAGTTTTTTTTTTCTGTGCTATGTTATTTTCCTTTTAGCAGCTGCAGCTTTCAAGGTCACATTTTTATCTTTTGATAATAACAATCTTTGTTTCTCTGTAAATTTGTTAATTTAAGCTAAATAAGACCATCGCAAACACTTTTTTTCCCAATTAGATGTTCAATTTTTCTTTTCTTTTATTAATTTTCCATTTTTCTCAGCTAGCATATATTCCCGGGATCCTTTTGGTCGATATTCCAGAGACCTCCCTTGGTCTTCATTTTATCCCACTGGCCAGTTTTCCTAGGATCCTGGGGCCCCTCCCTCTTTTTAGGTTGCATTCCTTCTTGTTTGCGCTGCTCACAATCAATACCGGCTTCTCCGTGTTATTACCGTGTCACGCTTTGGGACATACACCTTATGTTTCCTCTAACGATCACTGGGGTCCTCTCCCCCTTAGGTTGTATTCCTTCTTTTTCAGGCAATACCCCTATCCCACCCTTGGTTTTCATCCTTCCGTGGTTCGCTATAACTTGTTCTACAGATTACCCCTGCTAATTCTTTATACAGATGACCTCCTTCCCCGTCAATGCTACAGCTGCAGGTGGTACAAAACATGCTCACTGCCATTCAGCTGTCACATCATCCAGGTCAGAGAGTCTGCATCCTGTTCATGACGCCAAATGTTGGGGTAAAAATCTCTCCCTCAAGGTGGACTAACTGATATAGTCAATCGACCCCTCGCCCAGCTTCCCACTGTATAACGACCACGGAAGTAAACAAACGAAAGCTGAGGTTTACCAGTTTTATTATGTGCAATGCACAGGAAGTTTCAGTCTAAAACCTGCGGAATACAAGAGGGTTGAAGAACAATTTATACAGGTTTTGGAGAGGAGCACCGTCCGACAAAATCCTCCATAGGTCGAATTCTATCAGCGAAGTTACATTGATTTGTCGACTCTCATCAAACTGTCTCTGAGTGGTATATGCAATTGTCCATCTCCCATTGTGTTGTTCCATGACTTGCACTTTGCCGCAGTATAATAGACGCCTAAACTGGCTTCCTTATCTCTTCCTCAGAGACTTCTGATCAACAACTGCTGATTTTGCTGTTTAAGTATTACAGAGGTTCCGGATTCAGTTTAATGTGTTATACATTTGTGCTATACCTACATAAGCAAGTGTTACATACATAGGCAATTATACAGACCCTACTAATACTGATAAGTTCACTACCTTCAGCATAATTCTGACCACCTATTTGCAACTTTTACAATTTATCCCTTACACTTGATGACTAGTTTTCCCGCGTTTCGGGAGGTCAGGGTTATCCACACATGTGCAGAAGGCTCAGGGAGGGGCAGAGAGAGAGAGAGAGAGGGGGGAGACTGAGAAGGCAGTGGAACAGAGAAGAGCAGAGAAGAGCAGAAAAGAGAACAGACCAGGCAATTTAAACTTTATAAAATGTTATAATAGTTTAAAGTAATGTCGGAAATGCATCATGATGCTGAGGGGGAGAGGACGAGGGCAAAACCCTTTGGTGACGAGACCAGTGAGGCCGTCGTTGACGTAGTACATTCCCGGTGGGGACAACTGACTCGGGCTGCGCACCCCGTGTGTATCGGAAAATCTGGGCGGAGATCGCTGCGGTGGTGTCCTCGGCATCCCATGAGGCGAGCGGTTGGACCAGTGCCAGAAACGCTGGAACAGCTTGGGAGCTGCAGCAAGAGTAAGTTGCATTTTATATTATACTGATGCAAATTTTAATTATAATAATGAATCTCCTGGATTGAATTTAAGTTTGTTAGTCATAAATGTATTACATAAACACCATGTTGAGATCCGGAAAGGGCTCTGAACCTGGGACTATGTAGAGGGAGCTTTACTCTGTAAATAGCCCCATGCTGTAGCTGCACTGGGAGTGTTTGGTGGGACAGTGTGGAGGGAGCTTTACTCTGTATCTAACTCCGTGCTGTAGCTGCCCTGGGAGTGTTTGGTGGGACAGTGTAGAGGGAGCTTTACTCTGTATCTAACTCCGTGCTGTAGCTGCACTGGGAGTGTTTGGTGGGACAGTGTGGAGGGAGCTTTACTCTGTATCTAACTCCGTGCTGTAGCTGCCCTGGGAGTGTTTGGTGGGACAGTGTAGAGGGAGCTTTACTCTGTATCTAACTCCGTGCTGTAGCTGCACTGGGAGTGTTTGGTGGGACAGTGTGGAGGGAGCTTTACTCTGTATCTAACTCCGTGCTGTAGCTGCACTGGGAGTGTTTGGTGGGACAGTGTAGAGGGAGCTTTACTCTGTATCTAACTCCGTGCTGTAGCTGCCCTGGGAGTGTTTGGTGGGACAGTGTAGAGGGAGCTTTACTCTGTATCTAACTCCGTGCTGTAGCTGCACTGGGAGTGTTTGGTGGGACAGTGTGGAGGGAGCTTTACTCTGTATCTAACTCCGTGCTGTACCTGCCCTGGGAGTGTTTGGTGGGACAGTGTAGAGGGAGCTTTACTCTGTATCTAACTCCGTGCTGTACCTGCCCTGGGAGTGTTTGATTGGACACTGTAGCGGGTGCTTTACTCTGTATCTAACCCGTGCTGTACTTGCCCTGGGAGTGTTTGATTGGACACTGTAGCGGGTGCTTTACTCTGTATCTAACCCATGCTGTACTTGCCCTGGGAGCATTCAAAGGCTGCTGCAGTACAGAGAGATGTATCTGGGTCAAGCTGTAGCATGTAACATTTTAAATTGTTCTGACTCCATGATGCTGCCTAGTCAATTAGCTTATGCTATGTCTTTTCTCGTTTGCAGAAGAAGATATCTAACAATCGTGCTGAGCAGAGGTGCACCGGGAGGTCTCTGCTCAGCTCCAACCTTTGACGGACCTCAAGGAGCGTGCAGCCGCGCTGGTGGGCCATGAAAGCCGTTCGGCCACCATGTTCTGCCAGAGCCCAGCTATACGTCTCATGAGTAATGTGTCATACAGTATTAAAAAGTAATGTAATGTCCTGTAATTATAATGCAATATGCAACATATGAATGATGTCATGGCATGTCATGCATGCAGCCTTTGTGCATAAGAAGCAGAGGATGCAGCCACCACAGCTTTTTGGGGTAGTAAAATGTATTGATATGTAACGTCTCTTGTTAATGTGCACCGTTATGTTCTAATAAGCTCTGAAATAAGCTCAAATGTGCTTTTAATGTCATCCTGAGACAATGGTCGAGGCCCTGCACCTGGTGAACAGGAGGAGGAGCGTGACACCGCCATCACCACCACTGAGCCCGAGGAGGAGGAGGAGGATCATCGTCATCGACCACCACCTGTGGTCATCTCATTTGAGATTGAAGAGGCAGCGGGACCAAGCGGCGTGAACGAGGTCAGCAAGTGCCTCCCTCGGACGATCAGTTGGAGGGATTGATCTCCCTGTGCTCGGAGACGGTCCCGATAGGTCGTGAGCTTCTCCAGGGATTTACTCAGTTCGAGCATGACTTTTCACAGGTCTCTGTTGTGCAAGTCGAGCTACTGGAGGTAGCACGGCAGACCCTGGAAGGGGGGCGTGAACAGACCACAGCAACAAATGCCCTTTGGCACGCGCTGCTGGTTGAACACAGCGCTGCACCCCAAGGCGTTGTGTTGGTTTGGAGTATAACCTCGAGCACTCAAGCGATTACAGAGGATACACTTCCTCCTGACTTCCTCCAGCATCCCCACCACGGCAGGAAGTCTTCAGTCGCCCGCTGCACACCAGCGTCGTCTCGGTCTGCGAGGAACAAAATGGGAGGGTGGTGCTAAGACACGGGGGGGGTACAGGACCTGGAGGGAAACGTGGCCGCAGGTAAGGAGGGGGGGTGTTTTTGCAATGTTACCTTATTCTGTTCATGTTCATGTTAACTTTTAGTGTTAATGTTAAAGTGTTAAAGTGTTAAAGTTTTAAATTGTTAAATTTTACTGCTAATGTGCGTTCATCATTGTGGGGGGGGGGTTGTGCATTCTCTTATAATAACATGATTAATTTTAGTTAAGTTAAGCATTAATGCAAATGTTGTACAACACTGGACAGGCCAGGCCAGTGCAGGCAAGTCTAAAACGTAACTCAATGTAAAAGCAACTTTTGTTTAACTGTAACTGTATATGACTGTCCCCAATGTAAGTTCATGCTAAACGTTCATTTATGAGCTGCTGACACACCAGCTTTGCAGCTACATAACTCCCACGGGATACTGGTCTTCTGGGTGTGATCGGGGGCGCGGGGGGGGGTTGGGACCATGGCTACATCGCCAGACTGACTGTCTCCCCGAGGTCCTCACCAGCCTCCTCCTCCTCCTCTTGCTCCTCGCTGTCTGCCTCTGCCGCCTCCCCTCCTTCTGGAGGTGGACCTGCAGCCCGCGGCATTTGTTGTCCTCTCCTTATAGCTAGGTTATGCAGCATGTAACACACCACAATAATCTCAGTGACCTGGTCAGGGTGGTACTGTAGGCTGCCACCAGACTGGTCTAGGCATCAGAAGTGCTGCTTTAGGACTTCAATTGTCTTTTCGACGATGTTGCATGTACCTATGTGGCATTCATTATAACGTTTCTTGGCTTCAGTGATGGGATTATGCAGTGGGGTCATCAGCCAGCTGGCAAGGCCATATCCTTTATCCCCCAGCATCCAACCGTGACCTTCCGACTGATTGATAAACAGGTCAGGGATAGCACTTTCATGCAGGATGTGCACATCTTGATTGCTGCCAGGAAATGTAGCATTTACTGTCATAATTATTTGGTTGTGGTCGACAACAAACTGCACATTCAGGAAGTGGAATTCTTTTCTGTTATGAAACAGCTCTGCGTTCTATAAAGGGACTTTCAGAGCAATCTATTGCTCCCTGCACCTTGGGGAAGTTTGCTATTCTCGAGAAACCCAGAGCTCTCACAGTCTGTGCCTTCCTGGTCACAGGGAAGTTTATAAAGTCCATCCTGTGAGTGTAAAGTGCTTCAGTCACCTGCTGAATGGAGCAATGTGTGGCGTGCTGAGAGATACCACAGATGTCGCCAGCTGAAGCCTGAAAGGAGCCCGATGCGTAGAAGGATAGTGCCGCAATAACCTTTACCTCAACGGGCACTGTGGTTCTGATGGTGCTGGAAGGCTGCAGATCCCCCTTGATGAGCTGGCATATCTCATCGATAACCTCCTTCCAGCAGCGCAGCCTCCTAAGGCACACGTTATCAGACAAGTTGAGGTAAGATTGCTTTTCCTTGTACCTTCGTTGGCTGTACGCTTGCCTCCTCTGTCTCCGCTGTCTCCGCATTACTCTGCCACCTCTTCGATTGATCAGAAACCAACGTGTGAACAGTTACAAGTAATGGCAGAGTAAGCATAGGTCCCATCACTATCAATTATTATTTTCAGTTGCTATAAATGCACTTTTTAATAAAAAAGAATGCCTGGTCTACTAAGCTGTTATTAGTACAATTAAATATAAGTATAAATGTGGGTGTATTTATCTGTAAAAGACCTTTAATAACACGGTATATAAGCTCGAGTTTTTTTGCTGCCTTCTCCCTTCCTCTGAAATTTAAAATGTCGTCCGTAGTGCCCAGTTCGGTGAGGAAGGCCCGGGAAAAGGAACTATTCTCCAGCGATGTTCTCGGTGAGCGATGTGCTGGCGATGTGTCGAAAGTTCCACTCGGTGATGTGCTGGCGATGTGTCGAAAGTTCCACTCGGTGATGTGCTGGCGATGTGTCGAAAGTTCCACTCGGTGATGTGTGGGCGATGTGTCGAAAGTTCCACTCGGTGATGTGAGCCGAAACTTGGGGGATTAATTTTCCGGCGATGTTCCAGCCTGAGTTTCCATTTTTTGCTCAAAATGGGCGATAGGTGACCATTTAGGGCAATATATGGGTGATGTGAAGTGGAAAGGCTAGCCCTGCAGTCTCTGTCACAGGTGGGGCAGACAGCGGTTGAAGGAAAGGGTGGATGGGGAGTCTGGTTTGCCGCACGCTCTTTCCGCTGTCTGCGCTTGGTTTCTGTATGCTCTCGGCGATGAGACTCGAGGTGCTCAGCACGCTCCTGGATGTTCTTCCTCCACTTAGAGCGGTCTTTGGCCGTGGATTCCCAGATGTCGGTGGGGATGTTGCTCTTTATCAAGGAGGCTTTGAGGGTGTCCTTGAAACGTTTCCTCTGCCCACCTGGAACTCGCTTGCCGTGAAGGAGTTCCGAGTAGAGCGCTTGCTTCGGGAGTCTCGTGTCGGGCATGCGGGCGATGTGACCCGCCCAACGGAGCTCGTCGAGCGTGCTCAGTGCTTCGATGCTGGGGATGTTGGCCTGAGCAAGAACACTGATGTTGGTGCGTCTATCCTCCCTGTTAATTTGGAGGATCCTGTGGAGGCAACATTGGTGGTACTTCTCAAGCGCTTGAGTGGAACTAAACTATAGAACCAATGGGAACCTGTTCAACCTTCACCGCCTCCTGGCTAGATCCAAGGTCGGCCCATCCCCTGTCATCGAACTACAGTACGCGGACATCGCTTGCGTCTGCACACACACAGAGGCCGAACTCCAAGCCATCGTCAACACCTTCACCGAGGCGTACGAAAACGTGTGTCTTATACTAAACATCTGTACGACAAAGGTCCTGCACCAACCTGACCCTGGAGTCGCTTTGGGAATCAAGGGATATGGGGATCGGGCGGGAAAATGGAGTTGAGGTTGAAGATCAGCCATGATCCTATTGAATGGTGGAGCAGGCTCGAGGGGCCAAATACCTACTCCTGCTCCTATTTCTGCAGCATAACTAAAAGTGCTTATTTCCACCTCTGTAACATTGCCCATCTCTGCCCTTGCCTCAGCTCAACTGCTGCTGAAGCCCTCATCCATTCCTTTATCGCGTCTAGACTTGACTAGTCCAACACGCTCCTGGTTGGCCTCCCACATATTACCCTACATAAACTAGAGGTGATCCAAAATTCGTCTGCCCCGTGTCCTAACTCACAATCAGTCCCGCTCACCCATCACCCCTGTGCTCGCTAACCTACATTGGCTCCTGGTTAAGTAACACCTCAATTTCAAAAATCTAATCCTTAGTTTCAAATCCCTCCATAGCCTCACCCTTCCCTATCTCTGTAATCTCTTCCAACCTCACAACCCACCCCGAGATGTCTGTTCTCCTCTAATTCTGCCCTGTTGAGTATCCCTGATTATAATCGCTCAACCATTGGTGGCCATGCCTTCTGTTGCCTGGGCTTCAAGCTCTGGAACTCCCTCCCTAAACCTCACGGTCTCTCATCCTCTTTTTCCTCCTTCACAATGCTCCTTAAAGCCTACCTCCTGTGAAGTGCCTTGGGACGATTCACTACGTTAAAGGCGCTATATAACTACAAGTTGTTGTTGTTTCTTACGATGGGGCCTTGAGCCTTCCCTGCTCCCTGCCTCCCTCTGCTGGTGCTTCTGCCATCTCTTCCCTAGATTTTTTGAAAATGTGCGGATGTAATCCATCCAGACCAGGGGTTTTATCCTCTTTGAGTTTGATTAGTTTATTTAATATATCCCCTCTTTGTATTTTAAGTGCAGTTATTTCATTACTAATCTCATGATACAATATCACATCCTCCTGTTCTATCTCCCTGGTAAGTACTGAGGCAAAGTAATGATTTAATATTTTTGCCATCTCTCTATCACTGCAGGTGGTATTATCCTGTCCATCCCTTCATGGCCCTATTCCATCCCGACCTTCCTTTTTTATTGATTTACCTGTAAAATATTTTACTATTTTGTTTTTGTCCTTGATAATTTAATTTCATAGTTCCTCTTGGCCTTCCTAATTGTTTTTTTTTTACGTCTTTCCTAATCGCTTCATATTTCCCCTTATCATGCTGTCCATGTATTTAATGTATGCCTCTTTCCTTTCCCACAATTTTTCCCTTATGGTTTTATTCATCCATGGTGTCTCATTAGTGTTTAGATTGTTCTTGTTTTATAGCAGAATATATTTTTCCTGGACTCTTCGAACACCGATTTAAATATTTCCCATTGCTGTTCAACATCATTGTTTGCCATTATTGTTGTCCATTTTATTTTCCCAAGTTCTATCTCAGCCTCTCAAAATCAGCTTTTCTCCAATCAATTACCCTGGTCTTCATCATAATGATGTCCTTCTCAATTGTTATTTTAAATCGTATTATATTATGGTCACTATTGCCTAGATGTTCCCCTACTTTTAATTTTCTTTTCTGCTTTGGTTCATTCCCCATTACTACATCCAGTTGCGAATCCTCCCTTGTTGGGCACTTTACATATTAGGTTAGAAAAGAGTTCTGTACACGTTGTAGAAATTCCATTCCCTTATCCCCTTTTCCTACCTCTTCTGTCCAATTAATATCGGGCAGTTGACATCCCCCATGACTATTATTTTAAGTTTTTTACTAATTTCCCTCATTTGTTTGCATATTCCTTCATCCACATCCTTCCACTGTAGACTCGCTCTATTAATGTGATTGATCCCTGATTATTTCTGATCTCTATCCACATGAATTTTATTTTTGTCTTGCTGATAGCTGTGTCACTTTTTTCTGCTGCCATTATGTTAACCCGAATAATTACAGTTACTCCACCTCCCCCTTTTCCCTCTCTATCTTTTCTAAATATGTTATACCTAGCAATGTTTAATTCCCAGTCCTGATTTTTCTGTAGCCATGTCTCAGTATTTTAGACACTGTATGTATTGCTGTACAGACAGTTTAACTCATTTTAATAGCAGTTCCTTTCACGTTATTTTTCACCATCTTTTTACATTCCTGTTCTATAACACCATTTATTCCCTGGCCATCAATATCCTCCCTTAGTTTCCTATTTTTTTCTTTCCTGTTTTGTTTATATTTAGGCTGGTTTCAATTCTTGTCTCCAGCTCGATTATTCTGGGTCAGAGACATTTCCTACAGGTGTGGGAATCCGGAACAGTCTCACTGTCCACACACTGCCACATATTACAGTCCCCACACAGAGCCTGCCCTGCCCTCGCTCGAGAATTTTTTTTATTTATCTGCTTATTTAAATTAGTTTAAATTTTTAATCAAGTGATTATTTGGAGTTATATTAATTAATTTGTTGATCTGGTGAAGTTATTAATTTAATAAAGTATTAGTTATTACGTGATGCATTGAGCAGTGTGTGAGGCTAGTGGTGCAGTTGGTAGGAGATGACTTTTGAAGATGCATTCACTGACCTTGCCCACTCGTCTGACGTCATGCAATTTCTTTGGGCACTGGAGTCAGGCCCTGGAGGTGAAATTGCTGGCAGCGACTGCCTCGGTGATCTGGTCCTACATTCTTTTTTCCGGTGGGACTCCTGGCCCGCTGTGGGTAGAGGACCTCTCTTCCAGTGTTCATTCGCTGCACAAATCTCAAGTTCTGCGTCTGACACCCGGGATGCATTTTCCCTGGCCTGTTGAGCCATTTGAATACTGCTGAAGCACTTTTACCATTTTTGATCAGCAGAAGGCAGCTCACCTTTAAGAGGTGCAGACTGCCTTTAAGAGGCGCAGCCTTGCTCAAAGATCATGAACTTGACCCCCTGCTGAGTGCACAGCCTGTCAGCAGCATGTTCAGTGCTCGGCTGTGCACTGCCATCATTATAGTTAGCAGGCAGCACGAAGTTAACATGCTGCCTGCGCTCCTTGAACAGGCACGGGCAGATCACGCATTGCGGTGCCTGTGCTCGTTTTCCAGCGGTGCGGAATTTCACCCCCCTCCTGTTTGACAGTTTGTTTCTACCACTTATCTTTCCCTTCTTTCAATGTCATGATGGTTTGCTGCTTTTCCAATTTCCAAAAATGGTGCCATCGACAATCTACTATTCAATTCTGGCCAGCTGCCCTCCACCGTTGGCCAACCCCTCCCCGAATTCCATAACACAGGAACTCAGAAACCTTCATGTCTTGTTGAATATTTGATCGTCTAAATCTGTACTTATCTCAATTCAAACCAGATATTTTCCAACTCTTTTTGAAGGAGTTAACCAACTAAGTATCAATGCTTTTGTTGGGAGTTTCTTCTCATTTCTACTTTCTGCAGAGTAAAATAAATCGACTCGTCTCTAGTTTTGCTTGAAGTTTGCTAATTAGTCCTTTCGTTTTGGATTCACAGTCAAGCAAATAGTTTACTATCAGTATAACCTGTGACTCAGCGTTTCTCAAACCTGGATCCTTTTTCCCCGCAATCCTCTTTACTCCAAGAATAATGTTTATTCTGTAAATCCCTCCTCATGGTGTTACGCCCCAAGTCTGCAAATCATCCTTGTTACTCTCCTTGAACCCTTTCCAGCATGTTGTCAGGAGAGAGTACCGTGTTCAAAATTGTGCAAAATATTCCAAGCTAAGGTTTTCTGTTCCCATGTGTCAAAAGCAATTTATTTGTCAATCGTATGCTAGTGCACAGTTAGCAAATACAATAGCAGCAGAATTTGTGCTTACAAACCAGTATCATGCCAAAACCTGGGATAACAGCCAAGAACAGTCCTAGGGTGCAATGGAAGTGGATCAGGCCACATTCACTGGCTTGTTCCCCCATGCTCCCGGACCCCACCCTCCCTTCGAAACTGCCAGAGCCCCTTGCCCATGTAACTGCTCCCAGAATTCCCTCGACCAGTGGTCTCAGATCCCAAATACTCCCACACCAGCAAACCGCTTCCCAGATTTAGAAATCCCCCGCTCAGTGCTGGGATCCACTTCCCACTTCCCACCAGATCTCAGAATTCTAATCTCAGTGCTCACAGACCCAAGGACACCCCTTTCAGATACTTGGAGGCCTCTCCCCAATGGTCGCAGTACTACGGATTCCACCATCTACCTTACAATCAGATATTGTCACCTCCCTTTCCAGTACTGCCAAGCCCATCACCCTCTCTTCCCCCCGAGTTATGCTGCATTATGGGACCTCTGACTAATCCACTGACAGGCACTGGTACCTCCTCAACATACTGTCAGACTACAGAACTTCACTCCCCAGTCGTACCAAACAGACATGTCCCCCAAATGCTGTCAGATCTCAAGGCCTCCTTCAGGGTGACCAGAGCCCCCTCCTGTGCCCGATATCTTGGAACTCTCCATCGTGCTGCCACTTCCTGGGATCCTCCATCTCAAATGTGAACAGATCGTGGTTGCTCACGCAGTGCTACTGGGGCTCACACCTCAGTTATACCATGGTGCTGCGAAATGCTGGGATATTGGCCCCCCACTACCGTCAGAGCCCCCAACAATCTTCCAGTAAACCAAATCCCACATTCTATCCCACATAACTCCAAATACATGAAACCAAAATGAAGAGAAGTTGGGCTTTTCTCTTCGACTATCACTGATTGGCTTTGACTTTGGATAAGCATAAGTAACCAAAAGGATAGCTGCTGTTTGTATGTCTTCCTTCTTTGGGGTATAATTCAAACAGTTTCTTTCAGCAAAACTCAATAATTAATAATGTAAAGGTGAGCTAGGGAAAAAAATATTTAATTTGTTCTCCAATGTGTTTTGGAATCACTTGAAAGTAAGTTAGAAATTCTGCCCCAGAACAAAGAGCAGTGAGGACATCCTACTGACACATGGTGGGAAGTTATACACGTCACACATGCTGAAACTGCAATATCTCCCACAAGCTAAAGGAATTGTGCTGTGTTCCAAATCGTCAAATCCAGAGGCAGGCTTCTGAGATTGGCTGAGGCCTTGAAATAAAACCTTTAAATTAAGGTATTGAAAGACACAGTTCCATGAATAAATTTATATTATTGTGAAATATGTATTTTTAAAATTTGACTCAAACCTTATTTTGGACATTGAAACTTTAGTTATTGAGGTAAAATATGGCAAAGAAAACAAACGTTTTGGAGAGAGTGATTAGGTGTCTTCCATTTATTCATATGATTTCCTGATTGGTCTTTCAGGATAAGTTATTTTATTCGGTCATTAGTGGTTCTTCATTGGTCGTTGACTGGTTTCTTTCATTTTCTGTCATACGCTCCCTCCTTCCTCAGTTGCGATTTGCTGTTTTCTTTGATCCAATGGATAAAATGTGACCGAGAAAAAACAGCAACAGTATGGTGTTACAGCATGTAACTGTTACAATTACAGTATGTGGGTGTTATATACAAAACTTATAGTACATGAATAGTCAATCTCCCACAGCATTGCTCACAGTAAGTCTTAGTTTCTCTGTCATCACTTGTCTCGCTCTCCTCATCTGTTTCTGTCTTTTTTCTACATAAGAACATAAGAAATAGGAACAGGAGTAGGCCATTTGGCCCCTCGAGCCTGCTCCGCCATTCAATAAGATCATGGGTGATCTGATCTTGGCCTCAACTCCACTTTCCTGCCCACTCCCCTTAACCCTTGACTCCCCGATCATTCAAAAATCTGTCTATCTCCGCCTTAAATATATTCAATGACCCACCCTCCACAGCTCTCTGGGGTTGAGAATTCCACAGATTCACGACCCTCTGAGAGAAGAAATTCCTCCGTTTTAAATGGATGACCCCTTATTCTGAAACTATGTCCCCTAGTTTTAGATTCCCCACGAGGGGAAACATCCTCTCTGCATCTACCCTGTCAAGCCCCCTCATAATCTTATATGTTTCAATAAGATCACCTCTCATTCTTCTAAACTCCAATGAGTATAGGCCCAACCTGCTCAACCTTTCTTCATAAGACAACCCCGGCATCTCAGGAATTAACGTAGTAAACCATCTCTAAACTGCCTCCAATTCAAGTATATCCCTCCTTAAATAAGGAGACCAAAACTGTACGCAGTACTCCAGATGTGGTCTCACCAATGCCCTGTACAGTTGTAGCAGGACTTCCCTACTTTTATACTCCATCCCCCTTGCATTAAAGGCCAACAGTCCATTTGCATTTCTAATTACTTGTTGTACCTGCATGCTAACTTTTTGTGTTTCATGTACAAGGACTCCCAGCTCCCTCTATATCACAACATTTTGTAATCTCTCTCCATTTAAGTCGTAATTTGCTTTTTTATTTTTCCTGCCAAAGTGGATAACCTCACATTTTCCCACATTAAGCTCCATCTGCCAAATTTTTGCCCACTCACTTTGCCTATCTATATCCCTTTGCAGCTTGTTTGTGTCCTCCACACAACTTGTTTTCCCATCTATCTTTGTATCATCATCAAATATGGCTACATTAAACTCGGTCCCTTCATCCATGTCATTAATATAGGTTGTAAATAGTTGAAGCCCCTCTCTCCTCTTTTGCTTCTGTTAACCATTTTTTATCCTTCTGTCTCTATCCCATGTTGTTTCGTATTGTTTCTCTTCCGTTGTGTCTTACTTTGCTTCTGCTTTCTGAGATGCCCCTGAAGTAATGTTGGTGCCCGCCTGTCCTGTATAAACGGGGTATCCTCCTACTGTCCCACACACTCTGGCAGGGTCAGATTCATGATCCGGGTAATGCTGGCACCGATGTAAATGTATGGACAATGTAAAGCTCACCTACTCACCCTCAATAACCAGGTGTGACACCTAAACACAGCATTATTGCCCTGACGGAATCTTCCTGTAAGTGCGGAAAGTGTGCGTTATACAGAAAACGTTTCGGGATTAAATGTCTGTGGCGATTCTCCTGACTGTATATCACAGCTCTGGCAGAATATCTGCAGAAATATCTATAGAAGTGCCAGGCTGAAATGATCATTCTGACTACTCGAAGCAGCTTGTGCTCAGCCACATAACAAACCCTGCCCAGCCCACCCCTCAGCCCATGTGTGGGAACTGGATTTGTTCAGACATGGACAGAAACACAGGATGCCTGTTAGCAGCGGTTGTACAAAGCCCTGTTTAACATCATCATCAAACCCACTAGCACTGAACAGGACACAATGGATTGTCTAAACAACCCATCCAATGTCCTTCTCTGCTATTGGGGAAATACAGGGCCAGCGGCAAGGGAGAGGAATCTGTCATGTTTGTAACCTCACATAACTGTAACCTTCACGTAACAACACTGTACACTGTATACACCTGAGAAATGCACACCTTGACCACAGGGGATGAACTTGTGGGAGACACTCCTCACCTGGTCATCCAGGTATATAAAGGGAGGTCCCACGCAGGGTCATCACTCCTTGGTCCTGTGAATAAAGGTACAGGTCACAGAGTGACCTTGTCTCCAGTATGTGCCTCGTGTTGATTTGCTGTAGTGTGTAAGGACAGAACATTTGGCGACGAGAAACGCGAATCAACGACTCAAGAGAATGGCCACCGGTTGCACAGAGGAACGGCACTGTGTGGTGAGGACTGGGACGATTTCATTGAGAGGCTCCAGCAGAGCTTTGTCACAAAGGGCTGGCTGGGAGCGGCAGTGGCTGACAAGCGAAGGGCACATCTACTGACCAGCTGTGGACTTAAGACATACGCGCTGATGAAAGACCTGCTTGCACCCGAGAAGCCAGCGGACAAGACCTTCAAGGAGCTCAGCAAACTGATCGGTGAGCACCTCAAGCTGGCGAGTAGTATACACATGGCCCGACACCGATTCTATACGCACCGTCATCGGGAAGGGCAGAGTATCCCGGACTTCGTTGCGGATCTTCGGCGATTGGCCAGCCTCTGTAAGTTCACAGACTCCTGCAGGGGGGGGAGATGTTATGGGATTTCTTCATTGAGGGCATTGGTCATGCCGGGATTTTTAGGAAGCTAATTGAGACCAAGGACTTGACTTTGGAAGCAGCGGCATTGATGGCTCAAACCTTCATGGCGGGGGAGGAGGAAACCAAGATCATATACGCGCGCAACTCTGCTCCCAACGTGGCGATGGAGCAGGGAGTTAACATGGTAAACGCAACTCAGAACCCCGCAGGCAGGTAAGGGCAATTCGACACTAACCAGGCAGTAACAGACTCTAGGGTGGGCCCGCAACAGAGACAATGGTATGTTGAATGGGCATTTACACCATCACAAGGGACAATACGTCCTGGGATGGGACCACTGACACCCACAAACAGAGTGCTCAAGAGTAATCAAAGAGACAATCAGAGAGGAATGCCTGGTAACAGCTCTTTTGTTCACAACAATCTCAGCTCATGCTGGAGGTGCAGGGGCAAACAAGCTGCGAAGACCTGTCAGTTTCAACAATTCATATGCAGAAATTGTAACTTGAGTGGACATTTAGCCAGGATGTGCAGGAAGCCCGCAGCGAGGCTGGTTTACGAAGTGGATGAACCACAAGTGGGGTCTGCAAGGCACGGGTATGGCTGGGACACAGCAATGGATGCTGAAGTTCAGCGGGTTCAGGTGGCAAACATCCACAGCTCATACACAAGAACGCCACCTATGATGATGAGAGTACTGTTAAACGGCATCCCGGTACGCATGGAGCTGGACACAGGGGCCAGCCAGTCACTTATGAGTGTCCAACAATTCGAGAAACTGTGGCCACTCAGAGCTAGCAGACCCAAACTGGAATGGATTGACACGCAATTACGGACATACACCAAAGAGATCATCCCAGTGCTAGGCAGTGCAATGTTAGTGGTCACTCATAATGGATCTCAGAACCGGCTGCCACTCTGGATTGTCCCGGGAAATGGTCCCACGCTTTTGGGGAGGAGCTGGCTAGCCGAGATGAACTGGAAATGGGGGGATGTGCACGCCATTTCATCTGTGGAGCGAAGTTCATGCTCACAGCTCCTACTAAAGTTCGAGTCATTATTTCAAACTGGCATCGAGACTTTCAAAGGCACCAAAGTAAGGAAACGCATCACCCTGGACGCCACACCAGTGCACCACAAAGCCAGAGCTGTGCCGTATGTGATGCGGTAGAAAATTGAGAGTGATTTGGACAGGTTGCTAAGAGAGGGCATAATTTTGCCCGTTGAATTCAGTGACTGGGCAAGCCCCATCATCCCTGTTCTAAAAACGGATGGCTCGATCAGGATCTGTGGCGACTACAAGGCCACCATAAACCGAGTGTCCCTTCGGGACCAATACCCGCTTCCGAGAGCAGAGGATCTTTTTGCCACACTGGCAGGTGGCAAGCTGTTCACCAAGTTGGACCTCACTTCGGCCTACATGACCCAGGAACTGGCCGAAGAATCCAAGCTACTGACCACCATCACCTCGCACAAGGGGCTGTTTGTCTACAACAGGTGTCCGTTTGGCATTCGCTCAGCAGCCGCTATCTTTCAGAGGAACATGGAAAGCCTGCTTAAATCCATCCCCGGAACAATCGTATTTCAGGACGACATCCTTATCATGGGTCGAGACACCGAGGAACACCTCCACAACCTGGAGGACGTGCTATGCTGACTGGACCAGGTAGGCCTGCGACTAAAGAAGTCCAAGTGTGTGTTTTTGACCCCAGAGGTCGAGTTTTTTGAGCAGGAGGGTTGCCGCAGATGGGATCCGGCCCACCAAATCCAAAACGGAGGCGATCCGTCGCGCGCCCAGGCCTGGCAACACATCAGAGTTGCGTTCATTTCTGGGACTATTGAACTATTTCGGGAACTTTCTACTGAACTTAAGTACATTGCTGGAGCCGCTACAGGTGCTCCTGCGTAAGTGTTGCGATTAGTTTTGGGGGGACTGTCAGGAACGGGCTTTCAATCGGGCCTGGAACCTGCTTTGTTCTAATAAGTTATTGACCCTGTACGACCCCTATAAGAAATTGGTTTTGACATGTGATGCATCATCCTATGGAGTTGGGTGCGTGTTGCAGCAGAGTAATGATGAAGGCCAACTCCAACCTGTGGCTTATGCCTCCAGGTCACTCTCCCAAGCAGAAAGGTGTTATGGGATGGTTGAAAAGGAAGCACTCGCATGTGTCTACGGGGTGAAAAAGATGCACCAGTACCTTTTTGGCAGAAGGTTCGAGTTAGAAATGGAACACAAGCTGTTAACATCCCTGTTGTCCGACAGCAAAGCTGTCAATGCCATTGCATCAGCTCGCATACAGCGATGGGCTCTCATGCTGGCTGCGTATGACTACACCATACGGCACCGGCCAGGCACCGAAAATTGCGCTGACGCGCTCAGCAGGCTTCCACTGCTCACCACTGAGGGGGCAGCGGAGCAAAGCGCGGAGATGGTCATGGCTGTCGATGTCTTAGACAGCGTAGGCTCCCCCATCACAGCCCACCAGATCAAAACCTGGACAAACAGAGATCCCCTCCTATCTCTGATTAAGAAATGTGTCCTGACTGGGGATTGAGCGCCCGCACATGGAGCATGGCCTGAAGAGGTCAGCCCGTTCCACAGACGGATGGATGAACTTTCCATCCAAGCCGACTGCCTACTATGGGGCAGCCGGGTAGTCATGCCCCAGAGGGGTGGGGAAGCATTCATCAGCGAGCTCCACAGCGAGCAGCCAGGCAACGTGCTAATGAAGGCCATTGCCCGGTCACACGTATGGTGGCCGGGAATTGATGCAGACCTGGAACACTGTGTTCGTAGGTGCACGACGTGTGCCCAGCTGGGCAATGCCCCCAGGGAGGCCCCACTCAGCCCGTGGCCCTGGCCCACCAAGCCATGGTCACGTATTCACCCAGACTACCCGGGCCTGTTCATGGGAAAAATGTTCCTCATTGTTGTTGATGCGTGCTCGAAATGGATCGAGTGCATCATATTGAATTCGTGCACGACATCCACCACAGTGGAGAGTCTGCTTGCGGTCTTTGCGACCCACGGCTTGCCGGACATCCTAGTTAGCGACAACGCCCCGTGTTTCACTAGCTATGAATTCCGGGAGTTCATGTCGGGTAATTGCATCAAACATGTCAGCGTCGTTCAAGCCGGCTTCCAATGGTCAGGTGAAACGTGCGGTCCAAATCATAAAGCAAGGCATGCTCTGGATTCAAGGAGCCTCCCTTCAATACTGTCTATCGCGCCTCCTGCTGGCCTATGGCTCCTGACTGCACTCGCTCACAGGAGTCCGGCCTGTGGAACTACTCATGAAACGTACACTAAAAACTCGGCTGTCTCTCAATCATCCAGTCCTGTCAGACATTGTTGAGGGCAAGCGCCAGTCCCAAAATGAGTGTCACGACCCTAACTCAAAGGTGAAATGGATAGAAATCGATGGCCCTGTATTTGTTCTTAATCACGCTTTGGGGCCCAAGTGGCTCGAGGGTACTGTAATTTGTAAAGAGGGGAATAGGGTCATAGTGGTCAGACTCAACAATGGGCAGATATGTCGCAAGCATCTGGACCAAGTAAAAAGAAGATTCAGCATGGACACTGAGGAACCTGAGGAAAATCATGAGATGCTGCCCACACCACTGCCAGTGAACAAGCAACAAGAACCGTCAGCAGCATGCACAGTCCCTGCGGTCAGCCCGGACGAGCTGGAATCACCACAGGTGACAGAGACACATGCCAAGGCTCAACAACTAGAGCCCCAACTGCAGCGCTCCACGAGAGAGCGGCGATTGCCTGAAAGACTCAATCTTTGACCCAAAGACGTTGGGGGGCAGGTGATGTCATGTTTGTAACCTTCACATAACTGTAACCTTTATGGAACAACACTGTACACTGTATACACTGGAGAAATGCACACCTTGACCACAGGGGTGAACTTGTGGGAGACAATCCTCACCTGGTCATGCAGGCATATAAAGGGAGGTCCCACGCAGGGTCATCACTTCTTGGTCCTGTGAGTAAAGGTACAGGTCACAGAGTGACCTTGTCTCCAGTGTGTGCCTCGTGTTGATTTGCTGTAGTGTGTAAGGACACAACAGAACCCTTTGTCAGTTTGATAAATGGAAACTCGAGCAGAAACTACAAAAGGGCAGGCTTTGGGTGAACTGTTTAATATGAACTGGTTTGAAACTGTCAACTAACACAGTCAGGTTATTTTTTCCCCACAATAATTCCTACATAAGTGAAAGCTTGAAAGCTGAGCCTGGGCTTTTCAGCTCAAAGCCTGCCCTGTATGACAATCATCACCGTGCACTGGATTCCTGCCCTGTATGACAATCATCACCGTGCACTGGATTCCTGCCCTGTTTGACAATCATCACCGTGCACTGGATTCCTGCCCTGTTTGACAATCATCACCGTGCACTGGATTCCTGCCCTGTTTGACAATTATCACCGTGCACTGGATTCCTGCCCAGTATGACAATCATCACCGTGCACTGTATTCCTGCCCTGTATGACAATCATCACCGTGCACTGTATTCCTGCCCTGTATGACAATCATCACCGTGCACTGGATTCCTGCCCAGTATGACAATCATCGCCGGACACTGGATTCCTGCCCTGTATGACAATCATCGCCGGACACTGGATTCCTGCCCTGTCTGACAATCTTCGCTGGACACTGGATTCCTGCCTTGTCTGACAATCATCGGCGGACACTGGATTCCTGCCCTGTATGACAATCATCGCTGGACACTGGATTCCTGCCCTGTCTGACAATCTTCGCTGGACACTGCATTCCTTTCCTGTATGACAATCATCACCGGACACTGGATTCCTGCCCTGTATGAAAATCATCGCTGTGCACTGGATTCCCAGAGTGGACTTCCACTCAGTTTGGGCCACATGAGCATTATGTACTGTCATTCTGGTGCATGTGAGATTAGGACAGTGGGCCTGAGGGTGTGAGTGTGGTGTGAGGGTCTGAGTGTGGGCCTGAGGGTGTGAGTGTGGTGTGAGGGTCTGAGTGTGGGCCTGAGGGTGTGAGTGTGGTGTGAGGGTGTGAGTGTGGGCCTGAGGGAGTGAGTGTGGGCCTGAGGGTGTGGGTGTGGGCCTGAGGGTGTGGGTGTGGGCCTGAGGGTGTGAGTGTGGGCCTGAGGGTGTGGGTGTGGGCCTCAGGGTGTGAGTGTGGGCCTGAGGGTGTGAGTGTGGTGTGAGGGTGTGAGTGTGGTGTGAGGGTGTGAGTGTGGGCCTGAGGGTGTGAGTGTGGTGTGAGGGTGTGAGTGTGAGCCTGAGGGTGTGAGTGTGGGCCTGAGGGTATGAGTGTGGGCCTGAGGGTGTGAGTGTGGGCCTGAGGGTGTGAGTGTGGGCCTGAGGGTGTGAGTGTGAGCCTGAGGGTGTGAGTGTGGGCCTGAGGGTATGAGTGTGGGCCTGAGGGTGTGAGTGTGGGCCTGAGGGTGTGAGTGTGGCGTGAGGGCCAGAGTGGGAGGAAAGCTCCACTGACTGCGTTACCCTGAGCCCCAGCCATTTTAACTCATCCGCCTCATTTGAATTGGGGAACTCTGAACCCGGCCCAAAGCCGGTGGGAACGGTGCAGGGTCCGGCAGGTGGGAGTGGCACAGAGTCTGGCAGGTGGGAGTGGGATGGCGGGCGACAGGAGGCTGCCCTCAGGTCCCGAGGGAATGTTCCCCGCCAGTAAGATAAATTGGTCGGAGTCCATTCCTCAATCACCCCCAGAATCCCCTCCCCTGGTCCTCAATCACCCCCAGCACCCCCTCCCCTGGTCCTCAATCACCACCAGCACCCCCTCCCCTGGTCCACCCCTCAATCACCCCCAGCCCCGACATCACCCCCCAGCCCCGACCTTTCCCCCCTAGCCCCGACCTCCCACTGCAGCCCCGACCTCCCCCTCCCCACCAGTCTCGACCTCCCACCCCAGCCCTGCCCTTCACCCCCCAGCCCTGACCTCTCCCTCCCGGCAAGCTCTGTCCCCTACCCCTTCCCCCTCCAGCCGCGATCTCCCAGCCGTCCCCCACTTCCCGATTGCCAACCGGAGTTTCCTCCCCCGCACCCTGGTTGCTGGGGTCTATCCCCCAGGGTCCCTGACTGGAACCTCCTGCCCAGTCTTCCCACCCACCGGCCTGTCTGTCCCTTTGGCCAGCTGCCGGGTGAGAGTCAGAGCGACAAGATGCTAATCAGGCCCTGCCATTCAGATCGGCGGATCACCGTATCCCAGCCTTGCTGTTTTCAGCCCCGTGCACACCCTCCCCGCCTCTCTAATAAGGGAATTAAGGGTTATGGGGAGCGGGTGGGTAAGTGGAGCTGAGTCCACGGCCAGATCAGCCATGATCTTGTTGAATGGCGGAACAGGCTCGAGGGGCCTACTCCTGTTCCTAATTCTTATGTTCTTATCTTCTCTCCATAAATATCCCAGGGGCAATTTTAACTGCCAGCAGGTTTTGGGCGGGAAAGGCTGGGGTGAGTATTACACTCCCCCCTCCCTCCGACATCACCAATTTGAGGCCCGGGGCAGTTATAACTGGCGAAGGGTCATCGACCTGAAAGGTTAACTCTGTTTCTCTCTACACAGATGCTGCCTGACCTGCTGAGTGTTTCGAGCATTCTCTGTCTTTATTTCAGATTGCAGCATCGCACCATTTTGCTTGTGTATAACTCACGGGCCTCATTCATACCTTGGCAGCCCCCTGCCCACCCAAACCTGCCGCTTTGCCCCGACAGGCGTTACTGAGCGGGATGGCCATGGCGGGCGGCCCACTGTCGGCAGCTAAAATGCCTTTGAGGTCTTAATCTTCACGTATTAATGAGGATCCCGTCTGAGGCGCTCCCGTAAAGAAAGGCCCAGTGAAGGTGTTGGCCGTCGGGGAATCAAGCGAGAATGGGGCGGGACACTATGTGAAGCCGATTGTAACTGCACATCCGACCTATTGCCTCCGGGCAGGGTGGGACTTTCAGGCGGCAATGTTTCATCCCTGGATTCCACTGCAGCGACTGTCAGTGCTGCTCATCAACCAACAAACTGATCCTGGCAGACCTTCACTGGTTTTGTTTCTCTCACTCAGCCTTGTTTCTCAATACCCCGAAACTTTCTGTATCTTTCCCCGTCTCTCCTGCCCCAACCACACACTATTGTAACTCTCATTTTAAAATGGCTGTATTGCACTTCTATAACTTTTCTCAGTCTTGGGGCAGATCAAGGAACTTCACAAACAATTCAGTACTTTTAAAGTGCAGGCAAATGTATGAGCTAATTGCACAGACCGAGCTCCCATAAACTGGAACATGAAATAAATGCTAAGCTTATATTCTTTGGGCTAAGGGTGGAATGTTGGCCAGGAGCCCCCTTGCTCTTCTCTAAATGATGCTGTGGGTTACTTTATGTCCAGCTGAGCAGGTTTTAGTTTAGCAGCTTGTATGAACAAAAGCTCCCCTGACAATGCAGCACCCCCTGAATATTGCACTGAATGTTAGCCTCGATTTCTGTACTGGGGTGGGGGTGAAGGCACGGCCTTCTGATTTACACCCAAATGATAGCGCGTGAGCCAAGCTGATGCTTGAGACGTGTACACAGCCTTGCGACTTAGAGGCGACAGAACACAACAATGGGAACTAGATTCACTGAGTGATGCAGTAAGAGAAATAGGAGCGCTGAATTAAAGGGGGAAGTTGGTGCTCATCATATTCTGGGTAAAGTAAGAATTGTGGGGACCAATTTCCGGGCACATTATCCCACACTGGATCCTTCTCGAAACAGTGGCCACATTGACAGCTAGCGATGTCCGAGGGCCCAGTGTATCCACCTAAAGCAGGCATTAGGCCCCTGGCAGATGCTGGTCAAGGGCCCAACAGCTCTTTTAGGACCCCAATGCAAAATACAGCAAAAAACAGGCAGAGAAGTTAGAGAGGGAAATTGAGGAATGATACAGAGGCGATCAACAAAGGCTGTGGTTTACAATATGTGTCCATGTATTTTGCAACTTAAGTATTTTAAATTCTGATGCAATATCTGTTTAAAATTTATTCATTCTACAAAATGCACTAAACAGTGCAGAATTTCCTGGTGTACTTTTTAATTGTCTTGCTAGCACATAAATTTGAACGTACTTAGAAAAAAATTTCAATTGTGGCAAAACGTGAATGAGAATCTCAGGTGGTCTTCTGCTTCCTCCCAGTTCACAAGCGACTGTTTCCCTCGGCTTCCCCAATTCATAAGGCATTCTTCCTCTCTGTCTTCACACACTCTCCCTCTCTGCCTTCACACACTCTTCTGCTTTCTTCTCCTCCTTCACCAATCTATGCCCCCTGGTTGTTGACCCCCCTGCTAAGGGAAATAGGTCCTTCCTATCCATTCTATCTAGGCCCCTCATCATTTTATACACCTCAAGCAGGTTTCCTCTCAGCCTCCTCTGTTCCAGAGAAAACAACCCCAGCCTATCCCATCTTTCCTCATAGCTAAAATTCTCCAGTCCAGGCAACATCCTTGTAAATCTCCTCTGTACCCTCTCTAGTGCAATCACATCCTTCCTGTAACATGGTGACCAGAACTGCACACAGTACTCCAGCTGTGGCCTAACTAGTGTTTTATACAGTTCAAGTATGACCTTCATGCTCTTGTATTCCATGCCTTGGCTAATAAAGGCAAGTATTCCGTATGCCTTTTTAACCACCTTTGCCCCACACTGTTGGCCCTAGCTCCAGATCCAACCTGAAATTTCATACCCTGCCTTTTCCCTTCACAGATGACAACTGGCCTGGTGCTCAGTCCAGCCTTTCCTGGTTTTCTCCCCTCCTTGACACTGTTGCTTCACTACAGGAATAGACTCGACCGCATGCTGTAGGCGGGAAATTCTAATCCGGCCAAAGCTAGCACACCATCAGGGATTTCTGTGTACTGCAAAGAGTTTGGTGCCAGGGCCACAAACCAGGAGGTAGAAGCTGGAGCCAGGCCCAGCAGAATCCCTCAGGGAGTAGAACATGGCGACCTGCCTCAATTGGTGCTCGCAGCCACTCGAGGGGCTGTGATCGTCCATGGAGAGCCGCTGATTCTAACAGCTGCACCTAATTACATCGACGTGTCTGTCCTCTGCTGCGACTTCACAGAAATAGTCACACCTTATCTTGGTGCTCTTCTATAAGCTGTCAAACTTCATCCGGTCCCACCTCCAGCTCCTCACAATGCCTGACCCAGAGTGCACCTCACCTGTAACGTGTTGCCAATCAACTTGCCTCCAATCAGGCTTGTCGGGTGCTCTCTCTGCCCAGAAAGGCCTGGGATTTATCCACACTGCTCCAGTCAGTGAAAATATCTTTAGAAATGTGCTGCTGAATCTATTGAACAGTTCAACAGCTGGATTCATGAAGGTTTCATTATGTACACTGATTAAATGGCTCACTGAATGCTTGAAAAATGTTAATCATTGTTGTAGGTGTGTCATTAATGACCAGCTTTCTGTCTTTTCTATTAACCAAATCATATTGCAGGAAATTGCTGGAGTAAAACGTGCACACCAGCCATTTTGATTGCAATCATTAAGATCTAATTAAAAGGAAAGTTAGAATCTGCATTTATATCGGAACCTTTCATGACCTCACATAATCTAGGCTGACACTTCAGTACAGTACTGAGGGAGTGGGCAAGGTGCCATCTTTCAGATGAGGTGATAAACCGAGGCCCTCTCAGGTCAATGTAAAAGACCCCATGGCACGATCAGAAGAAGAGTAGTGAGTTCTCGCAGTGTCCTGACCAATATTCATCCTTCAACCAACATCACTAAAACCGATTATCTAATCATAAACCCCAGTGCTGTTTGTGGGAAGTTACTGTGAGCAAATTGGCTACCTTGATCCACCACAAGTTTTTATTTAATTTGTTCCGGGATGTGAGCCTCGCTGGCAAAGCCAGCATTTATTGCCCATCCTTAATTGCCCTTGGGAAGGTGGTGATGAGCCGTCTTCTTGAACTGCTGCAGTCTGTGTGGTGAAGGTACCCCCACAGTGCTGTTAGGGAGACCCAGGATTTTGACCCAGCGACGATGAAGGAACGGCAATATATTTCCAAGTCAGGATGGTGTGTAACTTGGAGGAGAACTTACAGGTGATGCCCTTGTCTTTCTAGATGGTGGAGTTTGCTGGTTTGGGAGATGCTGCTGAAGAAGCCTTGGCGAGTTGCTGCAGTGCATCTTGTAGATGGTACACACTGCAGCCATGGTGCACCAGTGGTGGAGGGAGTGAATGTCTAAAGTGGTGGATGTTGTGCCAATCAAGCAGGCTGCTTTGTCCTGGATGATGTTGAGCTTCTTGAATGTTGTTGGAGCTGCACTCATCCAGGCAAATGGAGAGTATTCCATCAGACTGCTGACTTGTGCCTTGTAGATGATGGAAAGTGTTATATACGAATGAAGAGTCTGACTGGATACTGTGAGCTCAAAGTAAAGTGTGACCGTAGTCTTTTATTGCAGGTCTCCAGATGCCTCTCCAGCCTGTGAGGCCTCCTTAAGTACTTGTGCTCCCAAGGGATTGTGGTATCCCTTGGGACACCAGGGGATGAGCCCTCTAGTGGCTGTACAAGGTATATCCAAGTTTACAAACATAACAACATTCCCCCGCAAAATGTCAATAATGTAACTATTTACAAGGTGAGTCGATCTGGGGCCTTTCTTTCCCTGGTTGATCGTCTCAGTGCAAATGCTGGTTTTGGTGAATCGTTTGTTGGGCCCTTGCTGGGCTGTTATGCAGCTGGCCTTGCTGGGCTGCCTAGTGTGGTGAGTACTGCTGGGCTTCTGCGGGTGATAGGTTCTGCTTCATGGCCAACCGCGGTGTCGGTTGCCACTGGTGTGTATGTTGGGGGGTAAAAGAAGGTAGGGTCCAAAGTGGGTTGCTCAGGATAGTCCGTGAATCTGAGTTTGATTTGGTCCAAATGTTTCTGTGATTGAGTCCATTTGAAAGTTTGACCCGAAACACCATACTCCCCTCTTTGGCCATAATAGTGCCAGGAAGCCATTGGGACCTTGTCCATAATTCAATACAAATACAGATCATTGATTTCAATTTCGCCTGACACATTTGCGCTATCATGATATGTACTTTGTTGAAGCCGCCTGCTCTCTACCTGTTCATGTAGATCAGGGTAAACTAAGGAGAGCCTTGTCTTAAGTGCCCTTTTCATGAGCAGTTCAGCAGGCGGGATCCCTGTGAGCGAGTGGGGTCTCGTGCGGTAGCTAAGCAGAACTCAGGATAGGTGAGTCTGCAGTGAGCCTTCAGTTACCCTCTTCAAGCCCTGCTTGATAGTTTTCCTGACCATTGGATGCTGGTTTGAACGGGGCAGATGTAACATGTTTGATCCCATTACGGGTTATGAACTCTTTGAACTTGGCACTGGTAAAACATGGCCCGTTGTCGCTCACAAGGACATCAGGTAGTCCGTGCGTGGAAAACATGGCCCGCAGGCTTTCAGTGGTGCAGCAGACATGCTTGCCGACATTATTTCACATTCAATCCACTTGGAGTACGTATTTACAACCACAAGGTACATTTTACCCAAAACGGGCCTGCATAGTCGACATGGACCCTAGACCACGGTTTGGAGGGCCAAGACCATAAACTTAGTGGCAACTCCATGGGTGCATTGCTTAACTGCGAGCATGTGTTACATCTGTGCATGCAGGACTCTAAGTCCGCATCGATAACGGGCCACCACACGTGGGATCTGGCTATCGCTTTCATCATTACAATGCCTGAGTGGGTACTGTGGAGGTCACTGATGAAAGTGTCTCTGCCCTTCTTGGGGACCACTACCCGATTGCCCCACAGAAGGCAGTCTGCCTGTATAGAAATGTCATCTTTGCGTCGTTGGTACGGCTTTATCTCTTCCTGCATTTTCACTGGGACACTGGACCAGCTCCCGTGAAGCACACAATTTTTTACTAGGGACAGTAAGGGGCCCTGGCTCGTCCAGGTTCTAATCTGTCGGGCTGTGACGGGTGATTGCTCACTCTCGAATGCTTCCATAACCATGACTAAATCTGCAGGCTGTGCCCTTTCCACCCCCGTGGTGGGCAATGGCAGCCTACTGAAAGCATCGGCACAGTTTTCTGTGCCTGGCCTGTGGCGGATGGCATAGTTGTGTGCGGACAACGTGAGCGCCCATCTCTGGATGCGGGCCGATGCATTCGTATTTAGTCCCTTACTCTCGGAAAACAGGGATATTAGTGGCTTATGGTCCATTTCCAATTCAAATTTTAGTCCAAACAGATATTGATGCATTTTCTTTACCCCATAGACACACGCTAACGCTTCTTTTTCAATCATGCTGTAGGCTCTCTCAGCCTTAGGCAGACTTCTTGATAAGCATAAGCAACCGGTTGCAATTTCCCAGATTGATTAGCTTGTTCCAATACACACTCGACGCCATGTGACGACGCATCACATGCTAGTACCAAACGCTGACATGGATCATACAACACAAGCAATTTGTTTGAGCATAACAATTTTCTTGCTTTTACAAAGGCTTTTTCTTGGCTTTTGCCCCATACCCATTCGTCTCTTTTACGCAGTAAGGCATGCAGTGGTTCTAACAGTGTGCTGAGATCTGGTAAGGGCTACCAAAGTAGTTGAGGAGTCCTAGAAATGACCGCAGCTCCGACACGTTCTGTGGCCTCGGTGCGTTCTCGATTGCCTCCGTCTTCGAATCGGTGGGCCTGATGCCATCCGCCGCGATTCTTCTCCCCAGGAATTCCACTTCAGGCATCAGGAAAATGCACTTCGAGCGTTTCAACCTGAGCCCCACGCGACTAATTCGACTAAGAACCTCCTCCAGGTTCTAAAGATGCTCGACTGTGTCCCGACCTGTAACTAAGATGTCGTCCTGGAAGACCACGGTGCGCGGGACCGACTTCAGGAAGCTTTCCATGTTTCTCTGGAATATCGCCGCGGCTGATCGAATTCCAAACGGGCATCTGTTATAAATGAAGAGACCTTTGTGTGTGTTGATGCAGGTGAGGCCCTTCGATAATTCCTCCAGCTCCTGCATTATGTAGGCTGAGGTCAAGTCCAGCTTCGTGAACGACTTTCCTCCTGCCAGCGTAGAAAAAGGTCGTCAGCCTTTGGTAGTGGGTATTGATCCTGCAGGGAGAAACGATTGATAGTTACATTGTAATCACCACAGATTCTGACGGTGCCATCGCCCTTGAGGACTGGAACAATCGGACTGGCCCATTCGTTGAATTCGATCGGCGAAATGATGCCCTCTCGTTGCTGCCAGTCCAACTCAATCTCTACCCTTTCTCTCATCATGTACAGTACTGCTCTCGCCTTGTGATGGATGGGTCGCGCCGCCGGAATTAGGTGGATCTGCACTTTTGCTCCTTGGAACTTCCCGATGACTGGTTCAAACAGCGAAGGGAACTTGTTTAAGACATGGGCACACGAAGTGTCATCAGCGGACGAGAGCTCTCGGACATCGTCCCAGTTCCAGCGTATCTTTCCCAGCCAGCTCCTGCCATGCAATGTGGTACCATCTCCCGGTACTATCCAGAGTGGTAGCTTGTGCACCGCTCCATCGTAGAAGACCTTAACAGTAGCACTGCCGATTACGGGAATCAGTTCCTTTGTGTAAGTTCTCAGTTTCATGCAAAGGGTAGTCAAGACTGGCTTTGAGGCCTTGTTGCACCACCATTTTTTTAAATTCTTTTTGCTCATAATGAACTGGCTCGTGCCCGTGACCTGCTCCATTGACACCGGGAGTCCATTTAATTCAACCTTCAGCATTATCGAGGGACACTTTGTGGTAAATGTGTGCACCCCATATACCTCTGCCTCCTCGATTTGAGGCTCTGGTTCATCATGATCCGCTGTGGATCTGTCCTCCTCTGCAACATGGTGGTTTGCAGGATTAACAGGGTTTGCAGCTCACCTGCACATACGTTGGAGGTGCCCCATTATTCCACAGCCCTTGCAACCGTACCATTTGAAGCGGCATGAGTGATAACGATGATCACCCCCGCAGCGCCAACAAGCTGTTAATGGCCTTACATTCATCATCCTTGATGCTGGACTCTGAGACATCTGCAGACGTGCAGCTGCAGGCATGTGAGGCCTGCCCTGTATATTGCAATTTGAAAACAACATCACTTTGTTCACAGTACTTGTAGCAGCACTCATGTCCTGAGAGATTTGCTTTATATTGTCACTGGTGGCAATAAATGCCTGGGCTATCGCTATGGCCTTACTCAAGCTTGGGGTCCCTACAGTCAAAAGTTTGCAAAGTATGATTTTGTGGCCAATGCCATTTACGAGAAAGTCTCTGAGCATGTGCTCCAAATGTCCTTCAAATTCGCAATGTCCTGCAAGACGTCTTAGCTCGGCGACATAACTCACCACTTCCTGGCCTTCAGACATTTTGTAAGTGCAGAACCGGTATGTCGCCATCAGAACGCTTTCCTTCGGGTTCAGATGCTCCCGGACCAGTGTGCACAAATCATTGTACAATTTCTCTGTGGGTTTCGCTGGAGCAAACAGATTTTTCATGAGGCCACACGTTGGTGCCCCGCAGACAGTGAGGAGAATCGCCCTTCGTTTGGCAGCGTTCGCTTCTCCTTCCAGCTCTTTGGCCATAAAGTATTGGTCGAGTCGCTCCACGAAGGTTTCCCAATCATCTCCCTCCGAGAATTTCTCCAGGATGCCCACGGTTCTCTGCATCGTTTGGTTCGTCATCTGCATCTCGTCACCAGTTGTTATATATGAAAGACGAGTCTGATATTGTGAGCTCAAAGTAAAGTGTGACCTTAGTCTTTTATTGCAGGTCTCCAGAGGCCTCTCCAGCCTGTGAGGTCTACTTAAGTACCTGTGCTCCCAAGGGATTGTGGGATCCCTTGGAATCCAGGGGATGAGCCCTCTGGTGGCTGTACAAGGTGTATACAAGTTTACATACATAACAGAATGACTTTGGGGAGTCAGGAGGTGAGACACTCATCGCAGAATACCCAGCCTCTGACCTGCTCTTGTTGCCACATTATGGTTGGTCCAGTTAAGTTTCTGGTCAATGGTGACCCCCAAGACATTGATGGTGGGGGATTCGGTGATGGTGATGCTGTTGAATATCATGGGGAGGTGGTTAGACTCTCACTTGATGGAGGTGATCATTACCTGGCACTTGTGTGGTGCGAATGTTACTTGTCACTTATCAGGCCAAGCCTGAATGTCGTCCAGGTCTTGCTGCATGCTGGCATGGACTGCTTCATTATCTGAGGAGTTGTGAAAGTGACCACACTTCAGAAGTACCTCATTGGCTGTGAAGCGTTTTGGGAGATCGTGAGATTGTGAAATGCATGATAAAAATGCCAGTCTTTTTTACGTGGGAATCAGGTTTAACAACAGATTGGCAGACAGTGAGTCCATTACAGGGTTATTTGCTGCAACCTGCTCGTGTCCCTACAATGAATGACTGCACAAAGCTGCATCAATTCTATATTCAGTCTGAAACTGGCAGGGAGGTATGAGTGTCATTTCATCGTTGATGGGGTAGATATTGCAGTAAATGATGAATAGATCTTACCCCCTCTATTCCACATATTCCAAATGATGACTCATGGATTTATCGCAGATTCTGTGCCATTTGTCAGTTTCCAAGCCCGTTTGTTGTTTTTAATATAAACTCTCAATGTATTTTATTTTTGTTGATTTGCAGTAAGTATTGGTTCATCATTTATTTGTTGTTACTATAGTTTCCCGATCTGTTCGAGCTTATTGCAGGATTGTGGTATTCCATGCAGTTGAATCAATTATCTCTGCCCAGCACAAAAAAGAAAACTGTATTTGTTGCATTTAAAAAATTGCCTTATGATCCAAAGCAGAAATGTTGAGGAGAATCTGCTCCTCAGTAACATTATGGAGTCCTGCCCAAGTAATGCTGTGAATTGGGAGTGTTCCCAGCATTCTCTGCTCTCAATAAAAGCAAAATATGCAGCTACTGGAAATCTGAAATAAAAACAGAGAAATACTCAGCAGGTCAGACAGCACCTGTGGGGAGAGAAACAGAGTTAATGTTTCCAGTCGATATCCCTTCATCAGAACTGGAAAAGGTTCGAGGGGCCGAAATTGCCCCTTCGGATAAGCGGCTGCCACGGGGCAGTGCGGACTTGCTGACGTTCACGGCATTGCCCTCTTGGGTTTTTGCTGCAGTGTGAATATCTGCCCCTCCCCCCACTTCTGCCCCACTCCCCCCCACTTCCCCCGCTCTCCCCACTCCTGCCCCACTCCCCCCGCGCTCCCCCCACTTCCCCCCACTCCTGCTCCCCCTACTTCTGCCCCACACCCCGCGCTCCCCCCACTCCCGTCCCACTCCCCCACTTCCTCCACTCCCACCCCGCTCCCCCCACTCCCGCCCCACTCCCCCCACTCCCACCCCGCTCCCTCCACTCCCGCCCTGCTCCCTCCACTTCCTGAAGAGATCGCAAAGTCTCTGTTTAAAGAATGGACTCAGTTGAGAATATTTTGTGGACTTTATAGGTTTTTTTCTCTGAGGGTTCTTTCCCTGTGATGGGGTCACCCTGGGCAGATACGTGAAAAGGTTGATTTGTTAAAACTCCAGAGACCGCATGTCGGTTGCCTGTGACAAAGAACTGTCAGTCATCCAGAATGTACGGGCTCGCCCTAGCAAAAGGAAAGGGGCTCAGATATCTGAGGCATGTACAAACTTTTAGAAAACCACTCTAATATGCAAAGGGACTTCTCAGCTCCATCTCAGAAGAGAAGCAGAACAATGGATCCACTAGCCTGGCCAGACCAAAAGGGGCCAGTACTTCCCTACACACGTCGAGAGATGTCCCAGACCCAGGACCATCAGTCTAATACACATGGGTCTGATGGCTCATCACCGACTAAGCACCGGAGTACTTCGAAGCAAAAGGATTTCAAAGATTGGCGGGAGAGATAAGGGCAGCAGGACTCCCTTAAAGATAGACTCTTTTCCACCATTCCCTAGAGTTCTGGAGCGTTCTCCAGCGTTCGAGCGTTCACCCCCACCCCCCCACCTCTCGCTCACCTAAAACCGATGTGACAAGAAGAAGGACCAGCTGAGTGATCGAGACCAACTAGTGAGCATGGTCGCGAGTGTCCCAAGCTAGTAACCAGAGCGCCAGGTGAGCTGTGTGGGGTGTAAAGGGCTCAGAGTTTTCTTGGAAGTGAAGCTTTTTCGGGCTATTCCGGGGAGGGAGCTTCATGCGACTGGGTAATTTGCTGGTAGCGGGGAGTTAGACTCCACCATAGCAACAAGAAAATTACTGCATGTTACCGATGCTCAGTGTTGTACTGTATGTTGTTTTAACTTGGATCTTATTCTCCACAGAGACAGTGATTTTGTTTAGTAGTGTATGTTAGACAAAATAAATAAGTGTGATTTTTCACTGAAGCATTCCTGCCGGTGACTTATTCCATTTACACTCTGAATAATAATCCCCGGGTATAGAATTCTCATAAGGCGGGGCGATTCGCACCGTCCATCAACCATTGGGCAAGGATCAAAAACTGGTTACATACTGCCCCGCTCCCCCCACTTCTACCCCACTCCCCCCACTTCTACCCCACTCCCCCCACTTCCACCCCGCTCCCCCCACTTCTACCCCACTCCCCCCACTTCCACCCCACTCCCCCCACTTCCACCCCACTCCCCCCACTTCCACCCCACTCCCCCCACTTCTACCCCACTCCCCCCACTTCTACCCCACTCCCCCCACTTCCACCCCGCTCCCCCCACTTCCACCCCACTCCCCCCACTTCCACCCCACTCCCCCCACTTCTACCCCACTCCCCCCACTTCTACCCCGCTCCCCCCACTTCTACCCCACTCCCCCCACTTCTACCCCACTCCCCCCACTTCTACCCCGCTCCCCCCACTTCTACCCCTCTCCCCCCACTTTTACCCCACTCCCCCCACTTCTACCCCACTCCCCCCACTTCTACCCCACTCCCCCCACTTCTACCCCACTCCCCCCACTTCCACCCCACTCCCCCCACTTCTACCCCACTCCCCCCACTTCTACCCCACTCCCCCCACTTCCACCCCACTCCCCCCACTTCTACCCCACTCCCCCCACTTCCACCCCACTCCCCCCACTTCTACCCCACTCCCCCCACTTCCACCCCACTCCCCCCACTTCCACCCCACTCCCCCCACTTCTACCCCACTCCCCCCACTTCCACCCCACTCCCCCCACTTCCACCCCACTCCCCCCACTTCTACCCCACTCCCCCCACTTCCACCCCACTCCCCCCACTTCCACCCCACTCCCCCCACTTCTACCCCACTCCCCCCACTTCCACCCCACTCCCCCCACTTCTACCCCACTCCCCCCACTTCTACCCCACTCCCCCCACTTCCACCCCACTCCCCCCACTTCCACCCCACTCCCCCCACTTCCACCCCACTCCCCCCACTTCCACCCCACTCCCCCCACTTCCATCCCACTCTCCCCACTTCTACCCCGCTCCCCCCACTTCTACCCCGCTCCCCCCACTTCTACCCCACTCCCCCCACTTCCACCCCACTCCCCCCACTTCCACCCCACTCCCCCCACTTCCACCCCGCTCCCCCCACTTCCACCCCACTCCCCCCACTTCCACCCCACTCCCCCCACTTCCACCCCGCTCCCCCCACTTCCACCCCGCTCCCCCCACTTCCACCCCACTCCCCCCACTTCCACCCCACTCCCCCCACTTCCACCCCACTCCCCCCACTTCCACCCCGCTCCCCCCACTTCCACCCCACTCCCCCCACTTCCACCCCACTCCCCCCACTTCCACCCCGCTCCCCCCACTTCCACCCCGCTCCCCCCACTTCCACCCCGCTCCCCCCACTTCCACCCCACTCCCCCCACTTCCACCCCGCTCCCCCCACTTCTTCCCCGCTCCCCCCACTTCCACCCCACTCCCCCCACTTCCACCCCACTCCCCCCACTTCCACCCCGCTCCCCCCACTTCCACCCCGCTCCCCCCACTTCCACCCCGCTCCCCCCACTTCCACCCCGCTCCCCAACTTTCATCCCGCTTCCCCCCCCCCCACTTTCATCCCACTCCTCCCACTTCTGCCCCGCCCTGCTCCTGATGTCATCAGAGCGCGCACTTTAGCGGCTCCGCCCTGGAAGGTAAATTCACCTCAAAAAGTCTTCCGGCCGCCTGTCGGTGCCAGCGACAGGTTTTTGGGTTGGTACACACTGATTGCTCAAGACCACCAGCGGCCTTTGAAGACGTGTTGCGTGTAGCAGTATTCCTGTCACTGAGACCACAACCGCAAAACCATGGCAGTTGGTGCTCGGTATCCTGGCAGCAGCCATGATGCTTTCATCCTGCGCCAGACCGGTGTGCCCGGCGTGTTTGCTGGCCCAAACCAAGATTGCGGCTGGCTCCTTGGAGACAAGGGCTACCCACTGTGCACCTGGCTTCTGACTTCACTTCGCACCCCCAGGACTGCTGCGTAGCAAGCCTACAATGGCTCCCATTCAGCCACCAGGTGCAACAGACCATCGAATCCTTAACCAGAGGTTCCTTTGCCTGGATCGCTCAGGAGGAGCGTTGCAGTATTTGCCTGAGCGGGTCTCCCTATTCATGGTCATCTGCTGCATGCCTCACAACCTGGCAATCATGAGGGCATGGGGACGGGAGGGTGGAGGGGGTAGGGGGGAGGGGAACCCTGCCAAGGAAGAGCAAAACCCTCTCATTACTGCTCGTTTCCGCTGAGTTCATGCACACGCGACCCTTCATCTGTGCATCTCCACGGGAAAACCATGGAGAAACAGCATGAGCACACATGTGGGTTTGCCAGGTTAGCGTGCTTCCCTAGGGTGCAAGGAGCAATTGACTGCATGCACGTGGCCTTACGAGCATCATTCCTGATTACAGAGGTATTCAGAGTGACGGTCAAAGTAATACTTATTTAACAAACAGCTGTAACATCCTCAAAAAAAAACACACTCTCAAATAATACAAAATGGTGCACCCGGCCCTTCAAATTATACATGAGATGAACAAAATTGACACCATTATGTACATGGGACCCATGGGGACACCTTTCATCAGTGGGTTTTCAGTTGGCATTTCCCACCCCTCTGCCTCACCCCCTCCCTCGCTTACTGCTTCTCCTCAATGGGTCCTCAGTGCCTGCAGCAAGGCTGCTTGAGGCCTGCTGTGTGTCTGAGGAACACAGGACAGATGGCCTGGGAGGACGCCCTTGATCAGCTGTGGGCATGGAAGGCCCGACTGCTGACTGCACCACCTCAGGATGGACAGCAGCAGTGGGATAGCTGGGGTGCAGGCCGTGTCAGGTGCAAAGGCAGACTGGCAGTGGTGGGAGCCGGAATGCTGCCATTGTGAGGAAGGACAGCACCTTCCATTTCCTGCGTAACACTGCCACTCCTCCGGGGCAGTGCCAGAGCATCAGGAGCAATATGTGCTCCCACAGATTGCTGAGCTGCTGCAGCACCGTCTGTTCCCCATCCGACTGTGGAGAAGACCGAGAGGACAGCGGCAGACACTGCTTGTATGGCAGCACTGTGAGACTGAAGGAACACAGGGAGCGCCTGAAATGATGCAGTCTGTGCTTCAACTGCTGCAGTCTGAGATTGCAGGCCAGCAACCAGTGTCTGCAGAACATCACAAAGACCTTGCATGGCTTCGGCCTGTGATGTCATGGCTGCTCGCATGTCAACCATGGCACGCGCTATCACCTCTGGAACCCCAGTGTCGTTCGTTGAGGCCGTTTCCCGGTTTAGATGGGCAATGATGGTCTCAGTGGATTGCTGAGCGGCAGGGACCATGCTAGAGGCAGCCTTTGCCACACTCACAGCAATCCACGCTCTGTGGCACACTCCCCAGTGCACCCATAATCTCACGGTACATCTGTGATGAGTCCCTGGACAGAGCCTCCCAATCCAGGTCCTCTTCTGCCTGACAGTGAGCAGGACTCCTGGGCCGACTTACCCTCTGGAGAGCTGGCCCCGAGCTTCCCCTCGTGCTGCGCATTGCTGCAGGCCGCTGGGTCCAGGAGCGTCAGCATCCGTAAAGCCCCGGAAGTTGGTGTCGTCCTCCACCGAGCTGGTGTCCCCATTCGAGGGCACTGGCGTCGGGTCCTGGTCGGTCGCCACAGACGTCTCGACATCTTCCTCATCCTCCCCCTCGTGTGAGGACAGTGGCTGATGGACAGGCTGTGGCTCCTTTGGATCATCGTCTGTCAGCACAAAGCAACACAAGTGTGGAGCAGTTGGGGAGAGGGCAGGTAGGCAAGAAGGAGGGGGCATTGTTATTTTGGAGATACATGTGTAAGGTGTGTGGGATCAAGGGTCAGGGCTGTCACAGAAAACGGACATCTCATTGACAAATCGTCAGTGTCCTGCGGGGGCTCGGCCTGTCCGGCTGCTACTGTACCAACTGGTGGGCTCTTGAGGGTCGACATTCGCTCCTCGATAGCGGTGAGGTCCTGGAGGTCTGGCTCCCCTCCTCCCATCTGCTCCTGCTCTCGCCTGTTGTGGGCGAGCTTGGCCTGCATTGAGCAAAACAAGATGTTTTCTGTGGGTCTATACCGACTGGTGTGCAACATCTGTCTGTAGTAAGTGATTCGCTACTGATGTCACAAGGTGTGAATGTCTGCATCTCAGCCTGCGTGGCAGCTCACAGTGGATGTGTAAAAGGTGGGGTCTAGGCACAAGGTGCTATGAGTAAGTATGAGGCTGAAGGCCTGTGATCACATATGGAGAGTTAAAAGGTGTTGTTGGTGTCCTCAGGCTGAGTCGGGAGCTAAAAGGTGAGAGATGCTTGGATGGGTGGGGCATGAATGGGGAGGCAATACTGAGCTTTGATAGATGTCTACAGCAATGAGGAGCATTACCTGGCACACATAGAGAAGGTGTAGGCAATGTGAAGCAGTGAGGCTCACATGAAGGCATTACAAGGATAATGAAATGGGTACTTACCCTGACGACCATGTAAGGTCATTGAATTTATTGTGACATTGAGTTGCGGTCCTCAGCACCTTGTCGTGGGCAGAATCGTGCTGTGCGACCTCCCTCCACACTCTGGGGGGGGAGGTGGCCTTCATCCCCCTCCAGGCAGCAGGGCATTTTGGCGCCGTTCCACGGCCTCCAGCAACACTTCAAGGGCCACGGCCCAGAAATGGTGCGCTTGTTGTCTGCCTGCCTGCGCATCCATCCTCCCGCTCTCGGGTAAGTGATTTGCCATACTTTTAAGAGTTGGCTTTTCCCGGGATTTGATTCGGAGATCCGCGCATGCGCAATGGGTCCGCAAAATGTACCGACCAAACTTTTGTTATCACGAGCCCCGCCCCAGCTCTGGTGTACAATGGCTGATTTAGTGCCTCCGTCAGCTCTTCGACCGATTCTGAAGAATTTCCCGTCGGGAGGCGCAAACTTTTTCAAGGCACTAAAAGTACCGCTCCGCCTGGATTAATGCCGCAACAGAGGCGTGACTGAATTTCTCCCCCAAAGGGTCTGCAAAGGGACAGAGATAGACTAAGTGAGTGGGCAGTAACTTGGCCGATGGAGTATAATGTGGGGAAATGTGAGGTTATTCACTTTGATAGGAAGAATAGAAAAACAGAATATCTTTAAAATGGTGCGAAACTTTGAACTGTTGGTGTCCATGGCGATTTGGATATTCTCGTGCACGAAACACAGAAAGCTAGCGTGCAGGTAGAGCAAGAAATAAGGAAAGCAAATGACATGTTGGCCTTTATTGCAAGGGGGTTGGAGTATAAGAGTGGGGAAGTCTTGCTACAATTGTACAGGGCCTTGGTGAGACCACACCTGGAGTACTGCGCACAGTTTTGGTCTCCTTATCAAAGGAAGGATATAATTGCCTTGGAGGCAGTGCAACAAAGGTTCACTAGATTGATTCCTGGGATGAGAGGGATGTCTTACCATGAGAGATTGTGTACAATGGGCCTATACTCTCTGGAGTTTAGAAGAATGAGAGGTGATCTCATTGAAGCATACAAGATTCTGAAGGGGATTGACAGGGTAGATGCTGAGAGGTTGTTTCTCCTGAATGGAGTGCCTAGAATTGGGGGGCATAGTCTCAGGATAATGGGTAGATCATTTAAGACCGAGATGAGAGGAATTTCTTCACTCAGAGGGTTGTGAATCTTCAGAGTTCTCTGCCCCAGAGGGCTGTTGGTGCTGTGTCTTTGAGTACATTCAAGACTGAGACCGATAGATTTTTGGACTCTAGGGGAATCAAGGGATATGGAGATCAGATGGGAAAGTGGAATTGAGTACGATGATCAGCTATGATCTTATTGAGTGGCAAAGCAGGCTCGAGGGGTTGTATGGCCTACTCCAGCTCCTAAGTCTTATGCTGTTATGGCAGACATTCTCAAAATTCCACTCGCGATAGTGGCCGTATAGATGGTCAAAAGGCTTTGGGGAGTCAGGAGATGAGTCACCCGCTGGAGAATAACCAGCCTCTAACCTGCTCCTGTAGCCACAGTATTTATGTGGCTGGTCCAGTTAGGTTTCTGGTAAGAATGTTGGACATAGGAGCAAAATGAACATCCTTTACTTGGAAACATTCTTCTTCCTGCATTGCAAGTCACAAAGTGATATTGTTTAAAACCACAGGCTGCTGACGCAGGTCAGAAGCTGATCAGATCATGGTGTCATTATCCCGATTAGGATAGGCTAATATTGGAGATCGGTCTAGACAATGGGGAAGCTGGAACAAGCAGACGATCCGGCAACATCCCAGATTGTGTGGAAGGCATCCCAGGTGAGATGTTAATTTCAGATTGGCCAGAGGAATGGAGACGCAGAAACTAACACACAGACTATCTGCAAAATCACATTAATAATCTGGGATGGTTTCAACGTGATTCACGTTCCTTTGAAGTACAAAATGACAGTTTAAGTTGAGCAACAGTCAAACAAACAGGATTGCCATTAACTGTTAGACAGAGATGCTAACTACAACTGTGATGGTTCAGGAAATGGTATGAAGGTATTGATGGATGCAATTTACTCTGCAAAGGACAAGAATGCAGTCTGCAGCTTTCTTGTTCCTTGGGGTTTAAAAGCAAAAGCCAGTCTGCAGTTCAAGTTGTCAGGTCAGAACTAGGAGTCACGCCGAAGGAGTGTGGAGTCCAGGCAACAGAGGAAGGCACAGCTTGACAGGCAACTGGCGAAGGGACATTGGGCCTTGCAGGTAAAATCAATTCTTGCCCTACTCTGTTAACTACTGCTTAAATACTCACATGTATCGATCTTTTACTTGTTTACTTGCCTCTATAAACTATATTGGTGTCAGTCTCGAACCATTCGATCTTTCCTCTGCAAATTAAGAAACCACAGGTGACCCCCAGGATGTTGTTGATAGGGGCTTCAACAATGCTAATGGAATTGGATGTCAAGGGCAGGTGGTTAGACTCTTCTTGGAGATAGTCATTGCTTGGAACTTGCGTGGCATGAATCTTACTTGCCTCTTATCAGCCCATACCTGAATATTGTCCAGGCCTTGCTGCATGCGGGCATGAACTGCTTCATTATCTGAAGAGTTGCGAATGGAACTGATCACTGTGCAATCATCAGTGAACATTCCCACTTCTGTCCTTATGATGGAGGAAAGGTAATTGATGAAGCAGCTGAAGATGGTTGGGCTGAGAACACTGCACCAATGAACTCCTGCCATGATGTCCTGGGGCTGAGATGATTGAGCTCCAATAATGACAACCATCTTCCTTTGTGCTAGATATGAGTCCAGCCAGTGGACAGGATTCTCCCAGATTCCCATTGACTTCAATTTTATGAGGGCTCCGTGATTCCACAACCGGTCAAATGCTGCCTTGATGTTAAGGGCAGTCACCTCATGTCTGCAATTCAGCTCCTTTATCCATGTTTTGTCCAAGGCTGTAATGAGGTGTGGAGCCGAGTGGTCCTTGCACAACCCAAACTGAGCATCGGTGAGCAGGTTAGTGGGGAGTAAGTGTGGCTTGATAGCACTGTCGATGACCTCTTTCATCACTTTGCTGATGATGATTGAGAGTAGGTGGATGAGATAGTAACTGGCCGGATTGGATTTGTTCTGCTTTTTGTGGATAGGACACACCTGGATAATTTTCCACTTTGTTGGGTAGAAGCCAGTGTTGTAGCTGTACTGGAACAGCTTGGCTAGAGGCATGGCTAGTTCTGGAGCACAAGTCTACAGAGCTGCACCTGGGATGTTGTCGGGGCCCAGAGCCTTTGCTGTATACAATGTGCTCAGATGTTTCGTAATATCACGCGGAGTGAATCAAATTGGCTGAAGACTGACTTCTATGATGGTGTGGACCTCAGGAAGAGGCCGAGGTGGATCATCCATTTGACACTTCGGGCTGAAGCTGGTTGCAAATGATTCAGCCTTGTCTTTTGCATTCACCTGCTGGATAATTGGATAATTGGAGAAAGATATGAAGCAAGGGAAGATGCAGGTTTATGGTTGGAGAGTGCACAGTAGTGAGACCACCGATAGATGCAATGTCATGTTAGTTCACACTATGGTCAGTCCCATGACTATCAGACATCTAACAATTAATTGCTATCCCCTTCGGAGGATAAATAAGTGGGGTCCAAATGGGGTTAAAGCACCTACAAGAAATGTCACGACTGTTGATGGAATTTCAGAAGCAAGTAAATCGCTTTGGCAGACTTAGTAACTCAATACTAAAACATAATTTAAAAGGCAAATGGAATGTTGGCCCTTATCTCGAAGGTGCTGGAATAAATAGAGGTGGAGGTTACATTCCAGCTGCACAGAGCTCTGGCCAGACCACATTTGGAGAACTGCATCCAGTTCTGGGCACCACATCTCAGGAAAATATTGGCCTTAGAGAGGCTGCAGTGCAGATTCACCAGAATGATACGGAGCGAAGATGGTTAAATTATTAGAACTAGTTGCATAGAGGCATGGCACGGCACCTCAGTCCCATCGAATGCACATCCCATCCCATGTGGGATGTCCAGGATGCTTCTCATGTTCTGGACAACTGCAGGAAGTGCCGTCAGCTGGAGAAGCTTGAGTTCCGGTTTCGGAATTTGAGCAGTGGCTGTCATGAGGCAGTGCATCTGCAAGGCTGAGAGCTACGTGGATAGCACATTGCAGGAGGTGGACACCCTGCAGTTTACGAGTTTTCAGACAAAAAGGGAATGGGTGACCACCAGAAAGACAAGGAGGACCAGACAGGTAGTGCAGGAGTCCTTTGAGTGCATCTTGCCTTCTAAGCGATATTCAGTTCTAAATAGTGGTGAGGCTGATGGTTGCTCTTGGGAGTATAGCCAGAAGCAAAGCCATGGCACCATGGGTGGCTCAGCTGTACATGGGGGAAGGAGGAACGTCTGGAACTCATTAGTGACGGGGCTTCAATATTTATTGAAACAGACAGGTGTTTCTGCGGCCACAGACGTGACTCCGGGATGGTATGTTGCCTCCCTGGGGACACGGTCAAGGATGTCACTGAGCAGCTGTAGGGCATTCTGAGGGGGGAGGGTGAACAGCCAGAGGTCATGGTCCATATCGGTACCAATGAAATTGGTGGAAAGTGGGATGAGGTACTGCAGGCAGATTTTAGGGAGCTAGGAAAGAGATTAATAAGCAGGACCTCAAAGGTAGCAATCTCTGGATTATTCTTGGTGGCACAAACTAATAAGTACAGGATAGGAGGATAGAGCAGTAGAACGTGTGGCTGGAGAGATGGTGCAGAAGGGAGGGCTTTAGATGACTGAGGCATTGGAACCGGGTCTGGGAGAGGTGGGATGTGTACAAGCCGGACAGGTTGGACCTCAACAGGGTCGGGACCAATATCCTCGTGGGGGGGCGGGGAGACATTGCTAGTGCTGTTAGGGAGGGTTCAAACCAGCTTGATAGGGGGATGGGAACCTGAGAGTAGATTCAGAAGAGAGAGAAGCAAAGTTGGAAATGGAAGGCAGAAAATTCGTGAGTATGGAAGGCAGAGGTAACAAAGGCTAGAAAACAGACAACAAACGGGATTGGCAGTGCTTCATGGCATGTACTTCAATGCAAGGTGTTTAGTGAATAAGACAATGAGCTGAGTGTGCAGATAGACACATAGAAGTATGATATCGTAGCTTTTACTGAAACTTGGCTGAAAGAAGGGCAAGAATGGCAGCTCAATATTCCTGGTTACAGGGTTTTCAGACGAGATAGAGAGGGAGATTAAAAATGAGGGGGGAGGCTGTGGAACCGCCATATTGGTTAAAGAAACTATTGCAGCTGTGAGGAGGGATAATGTGTTAGAAGGATCATCAAATGAGGCCATACGGGTTTAACTGAAGCAAAAAAAGGGGCAATCACACTGCTGGGAGTGTATGAAAAGACACCAAAATAGTCAGAAAAAGATACAAGAGCAAATATGTAGGCAAATTTCTGAGATGAGCAAAAACAATAGGGCAGTAATAGCAGGGGATTTCAACTACCCTAATGTTAACTGGGATAGCATTAGTGTAAAAGGCATAGAGGGTGCAGAATTCTTAGAATGCATTGAGGAGAACATTTTAGCCAGTATCAGTTTTAGGGAATGAAGGTGGGCAGGTGGGAGGGTTATCAATGGGAGACTATTTTGGAGGTAGTGATAATAATTTAGTGTAGTTATGGAAAAGAACAAAGATGGAACAGGAGTAAGGGTTCTCAATTGGGGAAAGGCCAATTTTACGATGCTGAGATACGATTTAGGTCCTGGAAACAGCTATTTAAAGGTGAATCAGTGTCAGAGCAGTGGGAGGCATTCAAGGATGAGATAGTGAGGGTTCAGAGCAAATATGTTTTTTTTTATTCATTCACGGGATGTGAATGTCTCTGGCAAGGCCAGCATTTATTGCTCATCCCTATTTGCTCTTGATAGAATGGTGGAGAACTGCTCCAGTCTGTGTAGTGAAGGTACTCCCACAGTGCTATTAGGGAGGGATTTCCAGGATTTTGACCCAGCGACGATGAAGGAACATAGAAACATAGAAACATAGAAAATACGTGCAGGAGTAGCCCATTCGGCCCTTCAGGCCTGCAATGCCATTCAATGAGTTCATGGCTGAACATGCAACTTCAGTACCCCATTCCTGCTTTCTCGCCATACCCCTTGATCCCCCTAGTAGTAAGGACTGCATCTAACTACTTTTTGAATATATTTAGTGAATTGGCCTCAACAACTCTCTGTGGTAGAGAATTCCACAGGTTCACCACTCTCTGGGTGAAGAAGTTTCTCCTCATCTCGGTCCTAAATGGCTTACCCCTTATCCTTAGACTGTGACCCCTGGTTCTGGACTTCCCCAACATTGGGAACATTCTTCCTGCATCTAACCTGTCTAAACCCATCAGAATTTTAAACGTTTCTATGAGATCCCCTCTCATTCTTCTGAACTCAGTGAATACAAGTGCAGTTGATCCAGTCTTTCTTGATATGTCAGTCCCGCCATCCCGGGAATTAGTCTGGTGAACCTTCGCTGCACTCCCTCAATAGCAAGAAAGTTGTTCCTCAAGTTAGGAGAGCAAAACTGTACACAATACTCCAGGTGTGGCCTTGCCAAGGCCCTATACAACTGTAGTAACACATCCCTGCCCCTGTACTCAAACAGTGATATACTTCCAAGTCAGGATGGTGTGTGACTTTGAGGGGAATGTGGAGGTGGTGGTGATCGCATACGCTTGCTGCCCTTGCCCTTCTAGGTGGTAGATGTTGCAGGTTTGGGAGGTGCTGCCGAAGAAGCCTTGGCAATTTGTTGCAGTGCATGTTGTAGATGCTGCACACTGCAGCCATGGTACGTCGGTGATGGAGAGAGTGAATGTTTAAGGTGGTGGATGGGGTGCCAATCAAGCGGGCTGCTTTGTCCTGGATGGTGTCGAGCTTCTTGAGTGTTGGAACTGCATTCATCGAGGTAAGTGGGGATTATTCCATCACACTCCTGACTTGTGCCATGTAGATGGTGGAAAGGCTTTGGGGAGTCAGGAGGTGAGACGCTCGCCGCAGAATACCCAACCTTTGACCTGCTCTAGTTGTCACAGTATTTATGTGGCTGGTGCAGGTAAGTTTCTGTTAATGGTGACCCCCAGGTTATTGATGGTGGGGGATTCGACGATGCTAATGCCGTTGAATGTCATGGGGCGATGGTTAGACTCTTGCTTGTTGGAGATAGTCATTGCCTGACACTTGTGTGGCGTGACTGTTACTTGCCACTTATTAGCCCAAGCCTGAATGTCGTCCATCCAGGTCTTGCTGCATACGGGCATGGACTGCTCCATTATCTGAGGAGTTGCGAATGGCACTGAACACCATGCAGTTATCAGCGAACGTCTCCACTTCTGACCTTATGATGGAGGGAGGGTCATTGATGAAGCAGCGGAAGATGGTTGGACCTAGGATGCTGCCCGGAGGAACTCCTGCAGTCCTGGGGCTGTGATGATTGACCTCAAACCACCACAATCATCTTCATTTGTGACGTGTATGACTCCAGCCAGTGGAGATTTTTCCCCCTGATTCCCATTAACTTCAGTTTTGCCAGGGATCCTTGATGCCACACTCGGTCAAATGCTGCCTTGATGTCAAGGGCAGTCACTCTCACCTCACCTCTGGAATTCAACTCTTTTGTCCAAGTTTGGACCAAGGCTAAAATGAGATCTGGCTCCAGAAAAAGGGTGGGACTCCCAAACCTTGAGTCCACTGGATGTCAAGCAGTATATAGGGTTGGATAAGGCAGAAAAGGAAAGCTTATGTTAGATACCAAAAGCCTGGACGAATGTAGAAAGTGCAGGGGTGAAATTAAAAAGGAAATTTGGAAACAAAGGCATGAAAAAATATTGGCAATAAAATCAAGGAGAACGCAAAGATATTTTGTAAATACATAAAGAGCAAGATGATAACTAAAGAAAGAGTTGGGCCTATTAGAGACTAAAATGTGTGTGCAAGCGGAAGGCATTGATATGGTTCTTAACGAATACTTTGCATGTCTTCACAAAATAGAGGGACAATGCAGATATTGTAGTTAAGGAGAAGGAATGTGAAATATTAGATGGGCTCAACATAGTGAGAGAGGAATTATTAAAGGGTTAGCATCTTTGAAAGTAGATAAATCACCAGGCCCGAATGAAATATATCCCAGGCTGTTCAGAGAAGCAAGGAAGGAAATAGCAGAGGATCTAGTCATCATTGTCCAATCCCCTCTGACTATAGGTATCGTGCTGGAGGACTGGAGGACTGGAGGATTGCTAACATTGTACCGTTGTTTAAAAGGGGAGAATAATATAGACTGTGCCAGTGAGTCTAACCTCAGTGGTGGAAAAAATTCTGAGGGACAATATTAATCGTCATTTAGAAAGGCATGGATTAATTAAGGACAGTCAATATGGATTTGCTGAGGGAAGGTTGTATCTGACTAACTTGATTGAATTTTATGAGGAGGTAACAAGGAGGGTCGATGAGGTGATGTATTTGATGTAGTCTACATGGATGTGAGCAGGGCTTTTAACAAGGTCCCGCATGGCAAACTGGACAGAAAAGTTAAAGTCTACAGGATCCAAGGAAAAGAGTCAAATTGAATCCAAAATTGGCTCAGTGACAGGAAGCAAAGGGTAATAGTCAAAGGTATTTTGTGACTTACCAGTGGGGTTCTGTAGGACGCAGGGGTCACTTGTTTTTTATGGTATATATCAATGACTTAGACTTCAATGTAGGGGCCATGATTAAGAAGTTTTCAGATGATACAAAAATTGTATGTGTGATTGATAGTGAAGAAGAACTTTGAGGATGTAACATAGAAACATAGAAAATAGGTGCAGGAGTAGGCCATTAGCGGCCCACGTGACCCGGGCTGATTGGCGGCGGGAGTGGGAGGCGGGTTCGCGCTGCGGTTTGAATATGGATGGTTGCAGCCGGGTGAGTGAGCAATGGCAGCTCCGAGCCAATGGTGGCGGGGGAGCCTGGACTGGAGGGGCGAGTCCTGATCGGGTGGGGCCGGGCTCAGAAGGAGCATGGGCCGGAGAGGCAGTGCGGGTCGGGGCCTGGGATGTAGGGCGGGTCGGGGGCGGAACCTGGGATGGAGGGGATGAGCCTGATCGGGCGGGGTGAGTTAGGGGAGGAGACTAGGCCGAAGGGGAGGAGCCTGCGAGGGGCCTGATTGGGTGGGGTTGGGCAGGGGAGGAAATAGGGCGGGGCCTTCTGCCCATGCTGCCCACGGCCACATGTTGCTGCCGGCCTGGCGATTGGCTCCTCACCCAGTGACACTGGCGATTTGCTCCTCATCCAGTGACACTGGCGATTGGCTGCTTCCAGAGTGACACTGGCGCGGGCTCGGAATGCCGCTCCCAGACCCGGAGCTCTCAGTGTTGGGAAAATGCCTGCGGTGGGCAGCGGTCGCCCTCCCTCCCCAATAACCACACCTTCCAATGCCGTTGCCCATGGTAGCCTCAGGCCAGCACCGGGCGGGCCGGGTTAAAATCGCTCCTTGGGCTCAGGGGCCCAGGCGGATTTCCCGCAGGACTCTGACAGGCAGCGGATCGCGGAAACTTTTATTCCGTCAATCTGCAATTCACACCTGGGTCCCGAAGGGGAAAGGGTTCCGTGGTCACCCACCCAGTTCCCCATAGTGTAGGAAATTAAACCACACAGTGTATGAAATGTGAGCACAGTTTGATAATGTACTGACATTGTTACTGTTGGATGATGTCACCTCTGGAGATTACATTATCCAATTCAAGGAAAAATGTCAATTCAAAAAACACAAATGTAATACCTTGGCCCCAATTTCTGTGTCTGTCACACCCCATAAACAGGGGCACACGGACTGTAATCGATCAGGAAAAATTCAGCAAGACATAAGCAGGTTTGGATTACTCATTTTTAGTAGGATTTCCTCTCACTTTATGTTCAACCATCTGTTTAGACTCCTGTTCTAAAACAATTTTTGTTCCCTTGCCATCAATGTTCTCCCTTACTTTATTATTTCCTACGCTCTCTGTCATGTATCTCACACTACTGTACATAACTGTATCTTACCATGCTATACATGACTGTAACTAAATATGACCTGTAACTACAAGCATACTCTACCACCAGGGGTGCACTTGCAGGAGACACTGCATACCTGTTCCACACAGGTATATAAAGGCAAGTCTCAGGCAAGTGTGGCACTCGAGAGCTGTGAAATAAAGGTGCAGGTCCTGAGTGACCTTGACTTCAGCATGTGCCTCGTGTAAGTCTGTACTGCAGGTCAGGACTTTACAGTGGTGATGAGTTACGGGATCACAGAATCCACAGAATGGCTACCAATGGTCCAGATGAGAAATACAATGCTGGAGATAATTGGGAGGACTTTATAGAAAGGCTCCAGCAAAGCTTTGTAACCAAAGACTGGTTGGGCGACGATAAGGCAGACAAGAGAAGAGCCCACCTCTTGACCAGCTGTGGCTCGAAAACATACGCCTTAATGAAGGACCTGCTGGAACCTGAGAAACCAGCAAGCAAGTCGTTTGAGGAGTTGAGCACACTGGTGAGAGACCACCTGAAGCCAGCGAGCAGCCTACACATGGCCAGGCACAGGTTCTACAACTACAGACGCTGTGTGGGCCAGAGCATACCCGACTTTATGGCGGAACTTTGGAGGCTGGCTAGTTTATGTGAGTTCTCCGATGAACTAAGGAGAGAAATGCTGAGAGATTTTTTTATTGAAGGAATAGGCAACGCAGGCATATTCCAAAAGCTTATAGAGACCAAGAACTTGACCCTAGAGGCGGCAGCACTGGTCGCACAGACATTCTTGGCAGGAGAAGAAGAAACGAGGCTAATCTATACTGCGGGTACGACAACTAACGAAACATCGGAACAAGGGGTTCACAGCATGAAACAAGCCGCTACCCCCACACACAGACAAAGGCAGGAGAGCAGGCCTTCAACAGCAGGCAGTGGCGCCAGAAGCCATCAAGGGTCACATGAACGGCCGATCACACCTCATCAACCCACAATGCGAGCAATCAACTACAAACTGAGAGAAGCTCAAGAGAGATCAGCCAGACGCAGCTCATCCTTCGGAAACAATGGAAGCGGTCTGTGCTGGAGATGTGGGGGAAGGAACTCATCAAGGGGGTGTTGATTTCAGCATGTTGTTTGCAGAAACTGCAACTATACAGGACATCTGGCTCGCATGTGCAGAAAAACATCAGCTCGGCTGGTATACGAATCGGAAGGGTCGGAAAGCGGACCAGAAGACGGTGGGAACAGTGCCCGGGACACCCAAGTACAGCGGGTCAACACGATCAATGTCCACTGTTCTTACAACAAGACGTCTCCAATAATGATGAGGGTCCGACTCAACGGGATACCCGTCAACATGGAACTGGACACGGGAGCGAGTCAATCTCTCATGAGCATCCAACAATTTGAACAGCTGTGGCCGCACAAAAGCAACAGACCAAAATTCACAAGGGTCGACACCAAACTAAGGACCTATACCAAAGAAATCGGCCCAGTCCTTGGCAGCGACATGCTCTCAGTCACACACAAAGGGACGGTGAACCGACTTCCCCTGTGGATTGTTCCCGGAGATCTCCCAGCACTGTTGGGGAGAAGCTGGCTGGCAAAACTACATTGGAAATGGGATGATGTTCACGCCATGTCGTCAGAGGAACGGACCTCCTGCTCAACAGTTCTAAGTCGATTTGAACATCTCTTTCAGCCAGGTGTGGGCACCTACAAAGGGGCTAAAGTTAAAATCTACATCACACAGGATGCCAGACCGGTCCATCACAATGCTAGAGCTGTGCCTTATGTGATGAGGGAAAAGATTGAACATGAACTGGACCGGCTTCTGCGGGAAGGCATCATCTCACCCGTGGAATTTAGCGACTGGGCAAATTCCATCGTCCCCGTCATGAAGCCTGATGAATCCATACGAATCTGAGGGGATTACAAATCTACCATAAACAGAGTCCCCCTACAGGACCAATACCCACTGCCCAGAGCGGAGGACCTATTTGCCACATTGGCTGCAGGAAAACTTTTCTTGAAACTAGGCCTCACATCTGCGTACATGACGCAAGAACTGACCGAAGAGTCTAAGCTACTCACCACCATCAACACACATCAAGGACTTTTTATGTACAATCGATGCCCATTCGGCATCAGGTTGGCAGCTGCTATATTCCAGCGCAACATGGAGAGTTTGCTCAAGTCCATCCCGGGGACAGTTGTGTTTCAAGATGACATACTCATCATGGGCAGGGACACTGACTCCCATCTTCGCAATTTAGAGGAAGTACTAAGTCGATTGGATCGGATAGGCCTAAGAGTTAAGAAATCCAAGTGTCTGTTTCTCGGGCCCGAGGTTGAATTTTTGGGCAGAAGGATTGCCACTGATGGAATCCGCCCAACAGAATCCAAAACAGAAGCAATTTGTCTGGCACCCAGGCCCCGGAATGTCTCGGAACTGCGCGCCTTTCTCGGGCTACTCACTTACTTTGGGAACTTTATGCAGAACTTGAGCACGCTGCTGGAGCCTCTCCACGTGCTACTCAGAAAGGGGTGCAATTGGTTTTGGGGGGACACCCAAGAACGCACCTTCAATAAGGCACGCAACCTTCTATGTTCCAACAGTATTTTAGCCTTTTTTGACCCAGGTAAAAAGCTAGTTCTTACATGTGATGCATCAGCATACGGGGTTGGGTGCGTCATACAGCATGTCAATGATGCGGGTAAATTACAACCCATTGCTTATGCCTCCAGGTCACTTTCGCGGGCGGAGCGCGAGTACAGTATGGTTGAGAAGGAGGTGCTCGCGTGTGTGTACGGTGTCAAAAAGATGCACCAATACCTTTTCGTGGCCAAGTTTCGCGTTAGAAACTGACCACAAACCCCTCACGTCCCTCCTATCTGAGAGCAAGGCAATAAATGCCAATGCCTCAGCGCGCATTCAACGGTGGGCACTCATGCTGGCGTCTTACGACTACACCATAAGGCACAGACCAGGCACAGACAACTGTGCCGACCCGCTTAGCAGGCTACCCCTGGTGACCATGGAAGGGTCCGACAAACAGGACTGTGAGATGGTCATGGCAATCAATGCCTTTGAATCCACAGGTTCGCCCATGGCGGCTCGCCAAATCAGAGCCTGGACAACCAGCGACTTCACGTTATCCTTAGTCAAAAGATGTGTTTTAACTGGTGACTGGTCAGAGGCTTGCGATGCCTGCCCCGAGGAGATCAAACCTTTCCATTGGCGCATGCATGAACTATCACTACAGGCAGACTGCCTGATGTGGGGCAGGCGAGTAGTTATGCCCTTGCGAGGCAGAGAGGCGTTTGTCCAGGAGCTTCACCGCGAGCACCCGGGGATTGTTCTTATGAAGGCCATAGCCAGATCCCATATCTGGTGGCCTGGTATTGATGCCGACTTGGAGCTCTGTGTCCATTTGTGCCCAACTCGGTAATGCCCCCAGGAAGGTCCCCCTAAGCTCCTGGCCCTGGCCCACCAAACCGTGGTCGCGGGTGCATGTAGACTATGCAAGCCCATTCATGGGCAAAATGTTCCTCGTAGTCGTCGTTGCATTTTCAAAGTGGATCGAATGCACCATTTTAAACTCGAGCACCACCTCCACCACTGTAAACCATGTTTACAATGCACGGAATTCCTGACATATTGGTCAGTGATATGGTCCGTGCTTCACTAGCGCAGAATTTAAAGATTTTATAGTTGACCACGGCATAAATCATGTTAAGACGGCACCGTTCAAGCCGGCCTCCAACTGCCAGGCAGAGAGAGCAGTGCAAATCATTAAACAAGGCATGCTTAAAATCCAAGGTCCCACGCTGCAGAGTCGCCTGTTGCGACTGCTGCTGGCATACAGATCTCATCCACATTCGTTGACTGGGGTTCCCCCCGCGCAACTATTGATGAAACGGACCTTAAAAACTAGGCTCTCGTTGATCCTCCCAGACATGCATGAAATTGTTGAGGCAAAGCACCGGAAGTTAACTGAGTACCATGACCGAAATTCGAGGTGGAATGAGATAGGGGACAAACTGTTTGTGCTAAACTATGGCAGGGGTCCCAAATGGCTCGCAGGGACAGTAACAGGCAAGGAAGGAAACAGGCTACTGGTTGTACAAATGGACAATAGCCAAACCTGCCAGAGGCATGTAGACCAAGTAAAAAGTAGATTCACCAACAACACTGCAGAACCAGAGCCAGACTACAACGTGGAACTCACACCACATCTGGTGGACAGACAGAGGGAACAACCTGAGGAAAGGGCAGTCTCACCAGACAGCCCAGGCGAGATACCAACAATCATACTGAACGAAACAGACAGCCCAGGTGAGATACCAACAATCACACCGAAAGAAAAACAGGCACCAAAGCAAACAACTGAACCACAACTAAGACGCTCCACGCGAGAGCGCAGACCACCTGAGAGACTGAATTTATAATGTCAATAGACCTTGGGGGAGGGTGATGTCATGTATCTCACACGACTGTACATAACTGTATCTTACCATGCTATACATGATTGTAACTAAATATGACCTGTAACCACAAGCATACTCCACCACCAGGGGTGCACTTGCAGGAGACACTGCATACCTGTTCCACACAGGTATATAAAGGCAGGTCTCAGGCAAGCGTGGCACTCGAGAGCTGTGAAATAAAGATGCAGGTCCTGAGCGACCTTGACTTCAGCATGTGCCTCGTGTAAGTCTGTACTGCAGGGTCAGGACTTTACACTCTCTTTTCCTGTTTTGTTTATATTTAGGCTGGTTACGTATCTTGTAGATCGCAGTCCTCCATCTTGCTAGTTTAAAGGCTTTGCCAATTCCCTATTTACCCTTCCTCTATGACACGGTTCTCATCCCGGTTCAGGTGGAGCCCATACCATCAATTCACTAAATATATTCAAGAAGGAGTTAGATGTAGTCGTTACTATTAGGGGGATCAAGGGGTATGGCGAGAAGGCAGGAATAGGGTACTGAAGTTGCATGTTCAGCCATGAACTCATTGAATGGCGGTGCAGGCTCGAAGGGCCAAATGGCCTACTCCTGCACCTATTTTCTATGTATGTTTCTAGGTACAGCTCCTTCCTATCCCAGAACTGGTGCCAGTGTCCCGTGAAAAGGAGCTCCTCTTTTACATACCAACTCTTTAGCCACATGTTAATTCTCCTGATCTGTCTGCTTCTTTGCCAATTTGCATGTGGGTTGGGCAATAATCCAGAGATTATTATCCTCGAGGTCCTGCTTTTTAATTTAGTGCTTAACTCCTAATACTCTTTCAGCAGGACCTCCTCCCTGTTTCTAACTTTGTCGTTCCAGCATGGACCACGACAACTGGATTTACCCCCTCCCTTTCTAATATATCGTGTGCTTTGGCTCCATGGCTTAGTTGTTTAACGTCCCTGTCTAGTGAACAGAAGACCAGGTTTTGACTCCCAGCCTTGTAAAGTCCCTGTCTAGTGAACAGAAGACCATGGGTGTGACTCCGATGCATGGCTTTAAGTTGGGGGATCATTAGACTAAACATCTAAAGGTCCCTGGTTCAATCCCAGGTTTTGGCAGGCTTTGGTTAATTTGTCACATTCTTTGGGTCTGATTCTCAAACTGCACAATTTACATTGGAATCATTTTAGACAGGAGCGGCTAGCTCAGACGCTGGAGCATGAGGCTCATAATCTCAGGGTTGTGGGTTCAAGCCCCACGTTAGGCGGTTTGTGTTGCACAATGGTAAAGGCTGCATGTTCAAGTCCCATCAGGGTCTTCACAGTGGCTTGGAGTCCTGCAAATTGGCTTTATATTGGGACAGTGTTTTGGCTAATGGCGAAGCAGACTCGAGGAGCCGAATGGCCTACTCCTGCTCCTATCTTTGTCAGCCGTGGCTCAGTTGGTAGCACTCTTACCTCCGAACGCCACTCCAGAGATGTGAGTGCAAAAATCCAAGCTGACACTCCAGTGAAGTGTTGCACTGTCGGAGGAGCCATCTTCCTGATGAGACGTTCAGCCGAGGCCCTGTCTGGTTTCTAAGGTGGATATAAAAGATCCCATGTAACTATTTTGAAGAAGAGCAGGAGAGTTAACCCCAGTCTCCTGACCAATATTTATCCCTCAATCAACATCACTAAAAACAGATTACCTGGTCATTATCACATTGCTGTTTGTGAGAGCTTGCTGTGCACAAATTGGCTGCCACGTTTCCTACATTATAACAGTGACGACATGTCAAAAAGTATTTTATTGGCTGTAAAGTGCTTTGGGACATCCAGAGTTCGTGAAAGGCTTATAAATGCAAGTCTTTCTTTCCTTCCTATTTCACATGTTGTTATTGGAAAACATATAACACGGCAGAATTGTCCCTCCTGCTCATTCCTCACCAGAGATCTCGGAGCTCAGGTTATGGTAATACTCTGCTGATGATAACTTCTGCATTTTGTTTAGGCCACTTTTAATCAGGTTGATGGATATATTCTTCCATCATCCATCGCTTCTTTCTCTCATTCATTCTTCATCCTTTCAATCCAGAAGGTTGAGGGAATCAGAGCTCACCCCTTAAACCCTCTGCACACAGATCTCAGTCTGCCGCCCAGTGTGAAAAAATATAATAAATTACACTCTTTATAAACACAGACAGAAGAACATAAGAAATAGGAGCAGGAATACGCCATTCGGTCCTTCAAGCCTGCTCCATTATTCAATAATATCATGGCTGATCTTGTACCTCAACATCACTTTCCTGCACTATCCCTATATCCCTTGATTCCCTTAATATCAAAAAATCTATTGATCTCTGTTTTAAATATACTCAACGACTGAGCCTCCACAGCCCTCTGGGGTAGAGAATTCCAAAGATTCACCACTCTCTGAGTGAAGAGATTTCTCCTCATCTTTGTCCTAAATGGCCGACCCCTTCTTCTGAGATGGTGAACCCTGGTTCTAGACCACCCAGCCAGAGGAAACATCCACCCTGCATCTACCCTGTCAAGCCCTTGCAGTCTACAGCTTCTTCATTATCAAACAACACAGCCAATTTTTGTATCATCTGCAAACTCCTTAATCATACCCACTGCATTCAATTCTAAATTATTGATATATACCACAAAAAACAAGGGACCTAGTACTGACCTATGCAGAACCCAACTGGAAAAAGCCTTCCAATTACAAAATCACCCACCAACCATTACCTTTTGCTTCCTGCCTCTGAGCCAGTTTTGGATCCAACTTGCCACTTTGCCTTGGATCCCATAGGCTTATACTTACGTGACCAGTCTACTATGTGGGAACTTGTCAAAAGCCTTGCTAAAATCCATGTGGACTACATCAACTTTCCTTGTTACCTCCTCAAAAAATTCAGTCGAGTTCGTCAGACATGACCTTCCCTTAACAAATCCATGATGACTGTCCTTGATTAATCCGTGTCTTCCGAAATGAAGATTTATTCTGTCCCTCAGAATTTTTTCCAGTAATTTTCCCACCACCGAGGTAAGGCTGATTGACTTGTAATAACTCGGTCTCTACATTTTTCCCTTTTTAAACAAAGGTTCAACATTAGCAGTCCTCCAGACCTCCGACACCACACCTGTAGCCAGAGAGGATTGGAAAATGATGGTCAGAGATTCTGCTATTTCCTTTTTTGCTTCTCTTAACAGCCTGAGATACATTTCATCCCGGCCTGGGGATTAATTGACTTTCAAAGCTGCTAAACCCTTAAATAAAGGTAGCTCAGAAAATCAAATAGTAGAATCAGTTTGGGTGGAGCTAAGAAACAGCAAGGGGCAGAAAACATTGGTGGAAGTTGTTTATAGGCCCCCAAATAGAAGTGGTAATGTAAGGCAGAGTATAAGTCAGGAAAATAGAGGCATATCTAACAAGCTAATACAGTAATCATGGGGGACTTTAATCTACATATAGACTAAGCAAACCAAATTTGCAGCAAGAATGTAGTGAATGAATTATTGGAATGTATTCAGGATACAAGTTTTATAGAACTGTATGTTGAGGTACTAACTAGGGAGCAGGTTATTTTAGATCTAGTATTGTGCAATGAGGAAAGGTTAATTAATAACCTTGTAGTAAAGGGGCCCTTGGGGAAGCGTGACCATAATATGATAGAATTTGATATTAAATTTGACAAAGGTAGATTGGGAAACTACATTAAAGGGTATAATGGTAGATGAGCAATGGCTACCATTTAAAGAATTAATACATAATTTACAACAAATATACATTCCTTTAAGGCACAAACACTCCACAGGAAAAGTGATTCATCAGTGGCACACAAGAGAAGTTATAGATAGTATGGCTTTATAATGTTGCCAAAAAGAGCAGTAAGCCTCAGGATTGGGAGTATTTTATAATTCAGCAGAGGACCAAGAAATTGATAAAGAAAGGGAAAATAGAATGAGAGTAAACTGGAGAGAGAAATAAAAACAAACTGTAAAAGCTTCTATAGATATGTAAAAGGGAAAAGATTAGTGAAAGTAAATATGGGTCCCTTACAGGCTGAGATAGGAGAAATTATAATGGGCAATAAGGAAATGGCAGAGAAATTAAACAAGTCCTGTGTGTCTGTCTTCACGTAAGAAGATGCAAAAATCTTGCCGGAAATAGTGGAGAACCAAGGGTCTAATGAGAATGAGGAACTGAAAGTAACTAGTATTCGTAAAAAAATAGTATCGGGGAAATTAATGGGACTGAAAGCTGATAAATCCCCTGGACCTGATGGCCTACATCTTAGGGTTTTGAAAGAGGTGGCTTTAGAGATAGTGGATGCATTGGTTGTCATCTTCCAAAATTCTATAGATTCTAGAAAGGTTCCCGCGGATTGGAAGGTAGCAAATGTAACCCCGCTGTTTAAGAATGGAGGGAGAGAGAAAACGGGGAACTACAGACCTGATATCAGTAATAGGGACAATGCTAGAATCTATTATTAAGGATGTGGGCACTTAGAAAATAATAATAGGATGGGGCAGAGTCAACACAGATTTATGAAAGGGAAATCATGTTTGACAAATCTGTTTCAGTTTTTTGAGGTTGTAACTAGCAGAATAGATAATGGGAACCAGTGGATGTGGTGTACTTGGATTTTTAGAAGGCATTCGATAAGATGCCACACAAGAGGATATTAAACAAAAATAGGACTCATGGGATTGAGGATTGGTGAACAGACAAAAAACAGGGAGTAGGAATAAACTAGTCATTTTCGAGTTGGCAGACTGTAACTAGTGGGGTATCGCAAGGCTCAGGGCTTGGGCCTAAGTTATTTACAATCTATATCAATGATTTAGATGAGGGCACCAAATGTAATATCTCCAAGTTTGCTGATGATACAAAGCTAGGTGGGAATGTAAGTCATGAGGAGGATGCAATGAGACATTGACATGCTCAGTGGGTGGACAAGAACATGGTAAATGGAATATAACGTGGAGCAATGTGTATTTATCCACTTTCGTAGGAAAAATAGAAAAAGAGAGTATTTTTTAAACGGTGAGGGATTGGGAAATGTTGGTGTTCAGGAGGACCTGGATGTCCTTGTACACAGATCACTAAAAGTTATGCAGGCACAGCAAGCAATTAAGAAAGCAAATAGTATGTTGGCTTTTATTATCAGAGGATTTGAGTATAAGAGTAAGATGTCTTACTGCAATTATATATGGCCAAGGTGAGACCACACCTGGAGTATTGTGTACAGTTTTGATCTTACCCAAGAAAGGATATACTTGCCATTGAGGGAGTGCAATGAAGGTTCACCGAACTGATTCCTGGGATGGAGAGATTGAGTAGACTAGGCCTATATTCTCTGGAGTTTAAAAGAATGAAAGGTGATCTCATTGAAACATACAAAATTCTTACAGGGCTTGACAGGGTAGATGTAGGGAAGATGTTTCCCCTGGCTGGGGAGTCTAGAACCAGGGGACAACGTCTCAGATTAATGGGTCGGCCATTGAGATGAGGAGAACTTTCTTCACTCAGAGAATCTTTGGAATTCTCTACCCCAAAGGGCTGTGGCTGCTCAGTTGTTGAGTATATTCAAGACAGAGATCGATAGATTTTTGAATATTAAGGGAATCAAGGGATATGATGATGGAGCTGAGGTAGAAGATCAGCCATGATCTTATTGAATGGTGGAGCAGGCTCGAGGGGCCGAGTGGCCTACTCCTGGTCTGAATTTGTATGTTATTATGTTCTAATATTCTGGCCTAAACAATGATTTGTCCAGGTGTAGCATTAACTCTACTTTAATACTCTATCCCGACATTTATAAATCCTAGGATCCCATGTGGATTTTTGTAAAACAGCTTTATCAACCTTCCTCCCACTGTTAAAGATGTGTGTATCTGAATCCCTCCGATCCTCTACTTCTTTTACAGTTTTACCATCTAGTGTCTATTTGCTCTCCTTATCTTTCTCACCTCGCATCTCTCTGCATTAATGCCATCTGATAGCTACCTGCCCAATCTGCTCACCTGTCTACCTGCTCCTGAAGGCATCTACAGTCCCCTTCATGGTTAACTCTTCTCAACTCTCAGTGTTTTCTTATTTACCTATTATATCTTTCTCTCTGCCCTTTCCAACACCTCACATTCTTTATCCCTTAGTTCTCATGCACAAACAGACTCTTCCCCTTTAATCTCTCTCATAAATTAAAACTGTTATATATGTAAACCTGTAAATACCTTGTTTAACCACAATAGGCTCCCTTGGGAGCAGCTGTACATAAGGAGGCCTCACAGGCTGGAGAGGCACTCTGGAGACCTGCAATAAAGGACTAAGGTCACTCTTTACTTTGAGCTCACAGTATCTGGCCAGACTCATTATTCAATACGTAACAACTGGCGATGAGATACAGATGACGAACCCCACCACAACGATGCAGAGAACAGTGGGCATCCTGGAGAAATTTTCGGAGGGAGATGATTGGGAAACCTTTGTGGAGCGACTCGACCAATACTTCGTAGCCAACGAGCTGGAAGGAGAAGCGAACGCTGCCAAACGAAGGGCGATTCTCCTCACCATTTGCGGGGCACCAATGTATGGCCTCATGAAAAATCTGCTTGCTCCAGTGAAACCCACAGAGAAGTCGAATGATGATTTGTGCACACTGGTCCAGGAGCATCTAAATCCGAAGGAAAGCATTCTAATGGCGAGCTACAGGTTCTACACGTACAAGAGGTCTGAAGGCCAGGAAGTGGCGAGCGATGTCGCCGACCTAAGATGCCTTGCAGGACATTGCGAATTTGAAGGACACTTGGAGCACATGCTCAGGGACTTTTTTGTACTTGTCATTGGCCATGAAGTAATACTTCACAAACTTTTGACTGTAGAGACCCTAACCTTAAGTAAAGCCATAGCGATAGCCTAGGCGTTCATCACCACCAGTGACAATACCAAATCTCTCAGCACACAAGTGCTGCTACAAGTACTGTGAACAAAGTAATGTTGTTTTTGAATCATAACGTACTGGGCAGACCTCACATGCCTGCAGCTGCACAGCCGCAGATGACTCAGAGTCCACCATCAAGGGAGGTGAATGCAAGGCCATTAACACCTTGTTGGCGCTGCGGAGGTGATCATCATTTCCATTCATGCCGCTTCAAAGGATATGTTTGCAAGGGCTGTGGAACAATGGGACAGCTCCAACGTATGAGCAGGCGAGCTGCAAACCCTGCTAATCCTGAAAACCACCATGTTGCAGAGGAGGACAGATCCACAGTGGATCACGATGAACCAAAATCTCAGACCGAGGAGGCAGAGCTATATGTGGTGCACACATTTATCACAAAGTGTCCCCCGATAAAGTTGAAGGTTGAATTAAATAGACTCCCGGTGTCAATGAAGCTGGACACGGGCACGAGCCAGTCCATTATGAGCAAAAGACTTTCAATAAATTGTGGTGCAGCAAGGCCTCAAGGCCAGTCCTGACTCCCATTCGCACTAAACTGAGAACGTACACAAAGGAACTGATTCCCGTAATCAGCAGTGCTACCGTAAAGGTCTCCTACGATGGAGCTGTGCTCAAGTTGCCACTCTGGCTAATACCGGGCGATAGCCCCATGCTGCTCGGCAGGAGCTGGCTGAGGAAGATATGCTGGAACTGGGATGACATCCGAGTGCTCTCATCTGTCGCTGACACTTCATGTGCCCAGGTCCTAACCAAGTTCCCCTCGCTGTTCGAACCAGGCATCGGGAAGTTCCAAGGAGCAAAAGTGCAGATTCACCTGATTCTGGGGGCGCGACCCATCAATCACAAGGCGAGAGCGGTGCCATACATGATGAGAAAGAGGGTGGAGACAGAGCTGGACCGGCTGCAATGAGAGGGCATCATTTCGCCGATCAAATTCAATGAGTGGGCCAGTCCGATTGTTCCAGTCCTCAAGGGAGATGACACCGTCAGAATCTATGGTGATTACAAAGTAACTATCAATTGTTTTTCCCTGCAGGATCAATACCCACTACAAAAGGCAGATAACCTATTTACGATGCTGGCAGGAGGAAAAACGTTCACGAAGCTGGACTTGACTTCGGCCTACATGACGCAGGAGCTGGAGGAATCATCGAAAGGCCTCACCTGCATCAACACGCACAAAGGTCTCTTCATTTAGAACAGATGCACGTTTGAAATCCGATCGGCGGCGGCGATATTCCAGAGAAACATGGAAAGCTTATTGAAGTCGGTCCCATGCACCGTGGTCTTCCAGGACGACATCGTGGTTACAGGTCGGGACACAGTCGAGCATCTGCAGAACCTGGAAGAGGTTCTTAGTCGGCTCAATCGCATGGGGCTCAAGTTAAAATGCTTGAAGTGTGTTTTCCTGCCACCTGAGGAGTTCCTGGGGAGAAAAATCCCGGCGGACGGCATCAGGCCCACCGATTCGAAGACGGAGGCAATCGAGAACGCACCGAGACCACAGAATGTGATGGAGCTGCGGTCGTTTCTGGTACTCCTGAATTACTTTGGTAACTTAGAGGGTCTTCGCACACTGTTAGAACCATGACATGCTTTACTGCGTAAGAGAGACGAATGGGTCTCCTTTGTAAAAGCGAGAAAATTGTTATCCTCACATTTACTACATATACTCCAGTTGCCACTTTACTGCCCATTCATTTAGTCCCTCTATATCCCTTTGCAGACACTTTGAGTTCTTCTCACAGCTTACTGTCCCAGCTAGCTTTGTATCATCAGCAAACTTGGATACATTACACTCAGTCCTTTCATTTAGGTCATTAATATAGATTGTAAATAGCTGAGGCTCCAGCACTGATCCTTGCGGCACCCCACTAGTTACAGCCTGCCAACCTGAAAAAGACCCGTTTATCCTACTCTTTCTGTCCGTTAACCAATCCTCTATCCATGCTAATACATTACCTGCAATCCCATGAGCCCTTATCTTGTGTAATAACCTTTTATATGCCACCTTACCGAATGCCTTTTGGAAATCCAAATATACTGGTTCCTCTTTATCTACCTGAGTAGTTACATCCTCAAAAAACTCTAATAAATTTGTCAAACAAGATTTCCCTTTTCTGTTATACACACACAGACTCTTGTTACATTCAAACAATTACATATCTTAACTCTTTCAAAATCTTAAAGACCCCTATGAAGTCACCCCTCAGCCTCTCTTCTAGAGTAAAGAGTCCCAGTCTGTTTAGCCTTTCCTGATAAGTAGAATCTTTTATGAATCTTTTTTGCACCTTCTTCAGTGTCTCAATGCTAGCTGTGAGAAATTCTTTATCTGATGCCCACTTTGTAATGTATGCACCTGGTGAATCTGCTCACAACTGTGTTGAGCTGTTGAGTTGGGAGTGGCTGAGCCAGTCACGTGATGTTTACAAGACTCAGTAATATCCCAGCCAGTTGGGTTCGGGGGATCCACGATGAGGCAGGTGGTTGTAAGCCTGGTGGATGAGCTGCTAATGTGTAGTGTGATTGTTAAAGCTTTTGCTAATAAACCAACTAGTTCTTAATAGTAATATGTTGCTATGAATTCTTAAGCAAAGAACCCATGCAGCAAATACAATACACACTTCAACAGCACGCAATACCCAGCAGTACAATGAGAGATGTTGTTCTTCCAACTATAAGCTTTCTAAACCATATAACAGTAGGGTTGAGTACTGGGGGGGGGGAGGGGGGGAATGGGAGCATCACAGATCTATAACGGGTGAGGGGTGGGGGTCACTAAGTGATGAATTGATGTAACTCGAAGCATGATGGTATCTCTATGCGAAGCGAGCCTGGTGACATGGTCTAGGCTCACACATGGGCAATAGCCTCCACGGTATTCCATGGAACTGAAACCAAGCATGAGGCAGAAAATATTGTGAGGGTGGGGGTAGAAAATATGCTGGTCTGAGGGTGGTTGAATTCAAACTTTTTGGGGAGGGAGTGCTGATTAGTAACGCCTGTTCTCGCTGACTTAGCTGCCAGTCCCCCCAATGCCTCAAATTTAAAATTCTCAATCTCATATTTAAAAACCCTTCATGGCCTCAACCAACAACCCCCTCCCCTCAATCTCTCTGTAACCTACTCCAGCCCTACAATCCTCTGAGATCACTGCATTCCTACAATTCTGGCTTCTTATCCATCCCCACTTCCTTCACCCTACCATTGCTGGCCGTGGCTTCAACTGCTTTAGGCCCTCAGCTCTAGAATTCCCTGCCGAGACATCTCTGCCTTTCCACCACTTCCCTCCTTTAATTAGCTGCTTAAAACATACATCTTTGACTAAGCTTAATATGTCCTTACTATACAATAAAAATGCACACGAGGCTCATACTGGAGAGAAGGTCACTCTGTGACCAATAACCTTTATTTGCCAGCACTGAAGTGCAGAAGATGGGTGGAGCTTCCCCTTTTATACCTGAAAGTCCAGGTTAGGAGTGTCTCCCACAAGTTCACCATCTAGTGGTCAGTGTTCTCACAGTGTACAACTTAGGTCAGTTTATACATGGATTATAATGACAGTTGAATACATGACATCACCTCCCCCCCAAAGTCTTATTGGGATCACAGGTTAAGTCTCTCTGGTGGTTTACGCTCCCTTGTAGAGCGCCTGAGTTGGGGCTCTGGTTGTTGGACGCTGGCCTAAGTTTCTGCTGTTTGCGGTGCCTCAGGCCTGTCCGGACTGCCCACAGTGACTGGGCTCTCCTCCACTTGGTTCCGGTGTTCGGTCACCTGTGGCGGAGTGAACTCTACATCGTGTTCTTCCTCTGCTTCTTCTATGGGGTTGCTGAACCTCCTTTTTGTTTGATCCACGTGTTTGCGGCAGATTTGTCCATTGGTAAGTTTAACTACCAGAATCCTATTCCCCTCTTTGGCAATCACAGTGCCTGCGAGCCATTTGGGCCCTACAGTGTAGTTGAGGACAAAGACAGGGTCATTGACATCAATACATCGTGCCCTCGCATTCCCGTCATGGTAGTCACATTGTGACCGGCGCCTGCTCTCAACAATTTCTTTCATGGTGGGGTGTAAAAGGGATAACCGGGTTTTGAGCGTCCTTTTCATTAGCAGCTCTGCGGGTGGAACCCCTGTGAGCGAATGTGGTCAGGCTCTATTAGTCAACAGGAGGCATGATAAGCGGCTTTGTAGGGAACCCCCTTGGATTCTGAGCATCCCCTGTTTGATTATCTGCACTGCTCGTTCTGCCTGGCCGTTTGAGGCCGGCTTGAACGGTGCCGATCCGACATGGTTGATACCATTTCCTGCCATGAAGTCCTGGAATTCAATGTTTGTAAAGCACGGGCCAATGTCGCTGACCAAGACGTCCGGTAGACCATGGGCAGCGAACATTGCCCGTAGACTTTCTACCGTGGCAGAGGATGTGCTTGAATTGAGAATGTCACACTCGATCCATTTGGAGTAGGCATCTACTACAACCAAAAACATTTTTCCCATGAAAGGACCTGCGTAGTCCACATGGATGCGTGACCAAGGCTTGGCGGGCCAGGACCAGGGGCTAAGGGGGGCTTCCCTGGGCGCATTGCCCAGCTGGGCACATGTGTTGCACCTGCGAACACAAAGTTCCAGGTCTGCATCTAGCCCTGGCCACCAAACGTGTGACCTGGCAATTGCCTTCATCATGACAATGCCCGGGTGCTCATTGTGGAGTTCTCGGATGAACGCCTCTCTGCCCATCTGGGGCATGACTACTCGGTTTCCCCACAGTAGGCAATCGACCTGAATCGAGAGTTCATCCTTGCTCCTGTGAAATGTTTTAAATTCCTCAGGGCATGCCCTGTACGTGGCTGCCCAGTCCCCATTCAGGATACATTTCTTAACTAAAGACAGTAGTGGGTCTCTATTTGTCCAGACTTTGATCTAACGGGCTGTCACGGGTGAGCCTTCGCTTTCGAAAGCTTCAACAGCCATGACCATCTCAGCAGCATGCTCGTGGTGGCTAATGGGAACCTGCTGAGTGCATCAGCGCAGTTTTCAGTGCCCGGTCTGTGCCGAATTGTACAGTCATAGGTGGCTAACATGAGTGCCCATCTCTGTATCCGGCCGACGCATTTGCATTTATGGCCTTGTTGTCGGCCAAAAGGGACGTTAGGGGTTTGTGATCTGTCTCCAGCTCAAATTTCCTGCCAAACAGGTACTGTGCATTTTTTTTACTGCATATACACATGCAAACGTTTCCTTTACTACCATTCCGTAGCCCCTTTCTGCCTGGGAATGACTTCTGGAGGCATAAGCTACCGGCTGTAACTGACCCATGCCATTAACATGCTGCAACACATACCCAACCCCATAGGACGACGCATTGCACGTCAAAACAAGTTTCTTACATGGGTCAGATAGCGTTAACAGATTGTTGGAGCAAAACAAATTGCATGCTCTATCAAAAGCTCTTTCCTGGCTGTCCCCCCCAGACCCATTCGCGACCTTTGCGCAGGAGCATGTGTAGCGGCTCTAACAGCGTGCTCAATTTGGGAAGAAAGTTACCAAAATAGTTCAGGAGCCCCAGGAACGAACGCAGCTCCGTTGTGTTACGGGGTCTGGGTGCTCTCTGGATCGCTTCCGTTTTGGACGCAGTAGGTCTGATCCCGTCTGCTGCTACCCTCATCCCCAGGAATTCTACCTCTGGAGTTAGGAAGACGCACTTCGCCTTTTTCAGTCGCAGCCCTACCCGGTCCAGTCTGCGTAGCACCTCCTCCAGGTTGTGGAGGTATTGTTCAGTATCGCAACCCGTGATGAGAATGTCGTCTTGAAAAACCACTGTCCTTGGAATCGACTTGAGGAGACTTTCCATGTTTCTTTAAAAGATCGCGGTGGCCAAGCGAATCCCGAATGGACATCTGTTGTACTCAAACAAGCCCTTGTGTGTCGTGATGGTGGTCAGCTTCTTCGACTCACTCCCCAGTTCCTGGGTCATGTATGCTGAGGTCAGGTCCAATTTTGAAAATAGTTTGCCACTGGATAGCGTAGCAAAGAGGTCCTCCACTCTTGGTAGCGGTTACTGGTCTTGGAGTGACACCTGATTGATGGCGGCCTTGTAATCACCACATATCCTGACCGACCCATCTGCCTTGAGCACCGGCACAATCGGGCTCGCCCAGTCACTGAATTCGACTGGCGAGATGATGCCTTCCCTCAGCCGGCGGTCCAATTCGCCTTCTATCTTTTCCCGCATCACGTACGGCACCGCTCTGGCCTTGTGGCATACTGGCCTGGCGTCCGGGTTTATGTGAATCACTAGCTTGGTCCCCATGAAAGTGCCAATGCCGGGTTGAAATAGTGAGTCAAATTTGTCCAGGACCTGTGAGCATGATATTCGCTCCACAGAAGAAATTGCATTTACATCGCCCCATTTCCAGTTCATGACTGCAAGCCAACTCCTCCCCAGCAGTGCGGGACCATTCCCCGGGACAATCCAGAGTGGCAACCCGTGCTCCGAATCTTTGTGGGTCATGACTACTATGGCGCTGCCTAGCACCGGAATGATCTCCTTTGTATATGTCTGTAGCTGTGAGTCAATCGGCAATAATTTTGGCCTCCTGGCCTTGGACGCCCACAACTTGTCGAACTGTTTGATACTCATCAGGGACTGGCTGGCCCCCGTGTCTGGCTCCATTGATACTGGGATGCCATTGAGGAGCACTTTCATCATTATCGGTGGCATCCTGGTGTATGAACTCTATATGTGCTCCACATGAACTCGCTGAACTTCAGCTTGCAGCGATTTCCCCCAGTGTCCATTTTTCCTCATAGGGCTTACATCGGGCCCGTCCTCCTCGTACATCAACCTGGCTGCAGGCTTCCTGCACATACGCGTCAAGTGACTGCTGTCGTTGCAATTTCTGCAGGTATATTGCTGATATCTGCAAGCTCTGGCTGTGTGTTTGCCTCCACACCTCCAACACGAGCCGTTGTTGGAAACAAAAGGTCCATTATCAGTTGATCGTCTCTGACTGTCTCTGTAACTGTCCTTAAATGCACCATTGACAGGTCCCCATTACTGGCCGCATTGCCCCTTGCGATGGCATGAATCGTCGTTCAGCTTGCCATTGTCTCTGTTGAATTCCCCCTTTGGGTTCGACTACATGCTACGGCATGTCCGATTGCCCCTGTCTGCCTGGAGAACTGTGTGCCGCGTTAACAATGTTGACTCCCTGTCCATTTGCTGCATTTAAACCAAGATTTTTGTCAAACATCATTCTGGTCTCTTCCTCCACTGATATAAATGTCTGGGCCATCAAAACTGCCGTTTCCAGGTTCACGTCTTTGGTCTCAATCAGTTTCCTGAAAACCCCAGCGTACCCGATGTCATCAATAAAAAAGTCTCACAGCATCTCCGCTCTGCATGCATCTGTGAACTTACATAGGCTCGCCAGTCGCCGGAGGTCTGCCACGAAGTCTGGAACGCTTTGCCCTTCTCGCCGCCGGTGCGTATAAAACTGGTGTCTCGCCATGTGCATGCTGCTCGCCAGTTTAAAGTGTTCTCCGATCAACTTACTGAGCTCTTCAAAAGTCTTGTCCGCCGGCTTCTCTGGCGCCAGAAGGTCCTTCATCAGGGAGTACGTCCTGGATCCACAAACCGTCAGGAGTTGAGCCCCGCGTTTGTCGGCCGAATCCTGTCCCAGCCACTCCTTAGTGACGAAACTTTGCTGTAGTCTCTCAATAAAATCGTCCCAATCATCACCAACACAGTACCTCTCGTCTGTGCTGCTAGTGGCCATGCTCGCTTGGTTTAAATCCCAGTCTCGTCGCCAATAATATGTCCTTACTATACAGTACAAATGCACACGAGGCTCATACTAGAGAGAAGATCACTCTGTGACCAGTAACCTTTATTTGCCAGCACAGAAGTGCAGAAGATGGCTGGAGCTTCCCCTTTTATATCTGAAAGGCCAGGTTAGGAGTGTCTCCCACAAGTTCACCACCTAGTGGTCAGTGTTCTCACGGTGTACAACTTAGGTCAGTTTATACATGGATTACAATGACAGTTGAATACATGACAAAGCTTTGACCAAATGTCCTAATATCTCCTTTGGCTTGATGTCGTTTTGTCTAATTATGCTCCTGTGAAGCGCCTTGGGATGTTTTACTACATTAAAAAGAAAGAAAGACTTGCATTTATATAGCATCTTTCACAACCTCAGGACGTTCCAAAGCGCTTTGTAGCCAATTAAATACTTTTGAAGTGTAGTCACTTTTGTAATGTAGGAAATGCAGCAACCAATTTGCGCGCAGCAAGCTCTTTCAAACAGCATTGAGATAATGATCAGATAATCTGTTTCAGCGATGTTGACTGAGGGATGAATATTGGCCAGGACACCGGGGACAACTCCCCTGCTCTTCTTCAAAATAATGCCATGGGATATTTTACATCCATCTGAGAGGGCAGACGGGGCCTTGGTCACATCCAAAAGATGGCACCTCCGACAGTGCAGCACTCTCTCAGTACTGTACTGGAGTGTATATAATATGTTTTTTTTAAGTTGTCCTTAAACCCACCTTTGACAGTTTCTCTAACTTTGTCCCTGGAGGCTAAATTTGACACTTTTGTGCAGATCGCCCAAAAATGGGTGTTATTTCCGGCGTGGGCAGTAAAAATGGGTTTTCAGATCGCCGGTTTGTCGCCCATTCTCAAAGCCCCCAATTTCCTTTTTTGAAATTGGGTGTTACCGCGAGCGATATGAAATGGGCACTCCCGTTAAATCTCTCTGACCTTCTGCGGTAAAGTATCGTCGTCCTTAGCAAAGGCATGGCAATGGTCTATTCCCGCGTTTCAGGAGGTCAAGGGTCATCATTGCATACGCATAAGAGGAGACAGAGAGAGTGAAGGCGTGTGTGGGTGTGGTGTGCTTGCTTTGGGAGGAAGGAGGGAGAGTTTCGAGCTTTATAGCAAATTGGGAAAAAAAATGAGCTGTTACCAGCCAGATATTTTCTCGAATTTGGTGCCTATAATGGAAGGAGAGGAGGAGGCGACACAGCATTCTGTGGAGACTGACACTGGAGAGAGCAGTGAGCTGGGAGAGGAGCACATTGGAGGGTGCAAAAGAGCGAGGAGGTTCTTGGATGAGTCAAATGCCTCCCTCCTGCAAGAGGTCGAATAACGCTGGGGTGATTTGACACAGGGAGGATGCGGGAAGCCCACCCCAAAGGCCTTCCAGAAGATATGGGCCGAGATAGCAGAGGTGGTCTCGTCGGTGACCAACGAGGTGCGTGAGGGCAACCAATGCCGCAAGCGATGGAACGACCTTGTTGGATCCACAAGAGTCAGTATTATATTTATTTACATGTAGTTATATATTTATATAATTTGATTTGTAAGAGTCATGAGTGACTATAATCAGATGTGAGATATTGTACTCAAAACCTGCGGTCACAGTGTTCGTCTATGTAAAGAATGATAATTATCATAATAATCATGATTACATCTGTCGGTTAAGTGTTGTATCAGTCAACATGACAGTACCGAGCAATGATATCACGCAGTGATCTCATGCCATGTCATCCTATTACCTGTTACAGAAGAAGCTATCGACGATTAGGTCTGTGCAGAGGCTAACGGGTGGGGGGCCACCAGTCACCAGCGACATCACTGACATGGAGGAGCGGGTGCTCACATTCGTGGGGAGGCACCCCCGGACAGCCACGCAAGCAGCTGCAGATCCTGAAGTGATGCCACGTGAGTAAAGTATACACCATTGCATGATCTAAAGTCAATTGATGCCACACCCACTCATATCCGAACAATAATAAATGATAAATGGTTTCTAAAATTGTCCTAAAAATAATGCTAGCCTAATGAAAATCATTGCAATGCACAATGTGTTGATGGTCATGTGATATGATGTCTGTGATGATTTTGATAGCGATGGTCCTTTTGTAGTGCATATGCTGTGTGTAGCGCTGGACTCACCTTGTGACCCTAGCACCTCCTTCTCCTCTAATAAACTCATTTGTGTTTTGCAGCTCAGCCAGCAGCGTGGCCCTAGACAAGACCACAGAGGTTAGAAGATGGTGGGTTTGGGGCTGGACTCAGTGGACATCTGGTGCTGAGGAGCTCCAATTCTCGCCCGTCAATCCACTGGGTCTGTTCTCTACGGATGAGAGCGGAGAGATGGTAAAGTTGTCCAGGCGAACTGTAGACATAGGTGACCAGATCCTCAATGCATTGGGGGGCATATCCCGACAGCTGGCCACCATCTCCGGCATCATGACTGAGTACATTCTGCGCATGGCGGAGGCGATAGCCAGGAACACCGCTGGCGCAGGCCTCCTAGTGGCCCCGGAACACGGCACTCCACCCCTAGGTTCCGCACCACCACTGCCAACGGCAGATGAGAGGCAGGACCAAGATCCTGCTTCTGGATCCGAAAATGTTCCCACCTCGACACCCCCTGCTCCCTGTGCAACCACTGGTTCTGCCTTCATCCCCCCGCAATGAGGCACCGCCTGAGGAGCTCCTCGACCAGGCGGCATAGAGCGAGGAAGGGAAGGGGTAGAGGTGGGAGAAGAAGGGGAGGGGGGATGGAAAGTGAGGTGCATGTCCGCAGGTGATGGCTTTGTTATATCTCCATCTCAGTGTATGCAATTTGTTGTAATGTATGGGGGAGAGGGGGCCACCCTGTTGGTTTGCATTTTTCTTTTGTTTTGCTGGACATGTTGACCATTTGATTGATGTCAATGGTCGAAAAAATGTGGTGACGGTGGGGTATTTTTGCCCGTGATACTTATGATTTCGGATCAATGGTCGTGTTAAATGTTTTTTTATTCAACATAACCTTGTTGCGCATTATCTCAGATAGCGGGACCGTTACACATTGGTGATTCCTTAACATGAAAGGATTAAATTAAACTTAACTTGAATCAACTTAAACTTCAACTGACACCAAGGTGATGCCCACCATTGATGCCTGAGCTGCACACACACAGCACTGTGTCAGCTTTGTCAATTACAGCAACGGTCTTTCAGGCAAATCGCTCATTTATGAGCTCCTGATGTAAAAGTCTTGCAGTTATGTAGCCACCACAGGCCCTTTCCTGCGGTCTGGAGGGGGGTGTGGGCATGGTTGCATAGTCAGCCTCATTGACTGGCCCTAGGTCAGTGTTCAGCCCTTGTCGTCCTCTTCCTCTCCCTCCTGAGGTGGACCATCAGTCCCTTCTGGCAATTCTTGTCCCCTCCTGAAAGCCAGATTGTTCAGCATGGAGCACACGACCACAAATTGAGCTACTTGCTCAGGGTTGTATTGTAGCTCCCCTCCTGAGTGCTCCAGGCATCTAAAGCGCAGCTTCAGCACAGTAATTGTTTTCTGGACCACATTGAGTGTGTCTCTGTGGCTCTCATTGAATCGTTTCTCGGCCTCGGTGTGGGTGACATGCAGGGGGGTTATCAGTCAGGTGGCTAGGCCATATCAATTGTCACCAAGCATCCAGCATTGTTCTTATAGCTGACTGTTAAACATGTCAGAGACAGCGCTCTCACACAGGATGTGAGTCTCATCGAAGCTGCCCGGACATTTGGCATTCACTGCCATTATTATCTGGTTGTGGTCGACAACTAGTTGGACCTTCAGGGAGTGAAATCCTTTTCTGTTATGAAAAAGCTCTGGGTCCTGAGAAGGTGCCTGCATGACGATGTGAGTACACTGTATTGCTTCAGGCACCTTGAGGCAATGGGGTAGAATGCTCCAGCCCTGTCAGTCTGAGCCTCCGTGGTCATGGGGAAGCTGATAATGTCCATTCTACGCGCGTACAGGGACTCTGTGGCCTGTCTAATGCAGCGATGTGTGGCATGATAAGACAGAGGGGAAATGTCGACCGCGGTGGTCCGAAAGGAACTGGATGCTTAGGACAGTGATGTCCTGAAGGTGATGGCAGGCTGCAGATCTACCCTGATGAGCTGGCATATTTTAGTGATCACACTTTGTGGAAGGACAGTTTCCGAAGGCAGGTGTTCTCGAACATGTCGAGGTAAGATCTCTTCTCCCTGTAAGTGTGGGATGTGTATAATCTGGATCTCCTCTTCATTCTGGCATGTCTTAGATTGGGCACATAATGATGTGCATTAGACGTTGTGTCATTTTCACTCTGCAGCATCTGCGTATTGGTCGATGCAGACTGAGAAATGGCTGGCCCCATTCCAATGAAAGTATAATACCGATTGATCAGAAGCAATAATTTCAACACTAAAAGACACCTACAGTAAAACCCAATCGTCCACTGTCTAAAAAGATGTCTGTTCAGATGGTCACTTCACCTGAGAGGAACTCCAGAGTCAATCCAAAATCCCCCGAAATTGAAGCAGCCTTTTCAATGAAGCGACCTGCGATTTGAAAAATGGCGCTCACAGCACTGTGATTAGTTCAGAACAGTTCCACTTTCTCAGAGAGGTGTTTTGGGTGAGCGATATTGTGGACGAGATGTGTGCAAGGTGGTGAAAGTGACGCTGGGCGATATACTGGGCGTTAATTTCAGCAAATGTGATCTTTACGACAAAAAAAAGTGGGCGGGCTGTATTATTGATCTCGCCGTTAATTACGTGCCGAAAGTAACGCTGGGTGATATTTTGGGCGTTGGGTTCGCCCATTCTGATGAATCCGCCCAAAAAAGTGGGCGGTCGGTATTATTTTTTCCCGGCGTTACGTACATGGCAAAAGTAACGCTCGGCGATAAGGTCCGAAAAATGGGCATCAATTTCCATTTTGTGGCTAAATGGGCGACATCTTGGCGTTACACCTCATTCAGCGGTAAAGTGGACATTAAATGGGTGTTATGCATGCAAAAATAAAGGAAAATCTAGCCCATGGTCTTTTATTTTGTCTGATTACATCTGTGTGGAGTTCCTTGTGACGTTTTCCTAGGATAAAGACCCTACATATACGCGTGTCATTTTGTTTTGTGAGACTCGGAATTCGATTGAATTGAAGTTTTGTGCAGGTGGTTTTAGTCTTGATTCACAGGCCAAGCACATTGTGGGTGGAGTGGGAGCAAGGAACAGAAGCTGCTCTGCATTTTAAGAACATAATTCCTTTTCAGCTTCACTTCTAAAACCATTTCTAGTTTTACAAGGACAAAAGGCCGCTATGAGTCATCCAGCGAGGTTTTCTATGCTCGGATTGACTTCATCAAGTGGAATGGGAGCAGAATGGCGAAAACAAAACACAAAATGCAGCAGCCATCAGAAAGGGAATCATTTGGGACATGTTATTGTGCACACACATACAGATTTAAGAATGCACCTTAAACAGCATGTTGTAACCTCGCCACATCTCGGTGGAAATCGTGAACTCACAGCCCATAATTTGCCATCTATTAATCTTATTGCCTGTGATTTCCTGAGCTGCACTGTCTGCAAATTGGGAGCACCGAATCCTGGAGTCACAAGGTATATGCCCGTTATCAGTGAACTCATTTGGCCTGTTGTGCATTTGTATCAATCACTCGAGAGACGCATTTTATTGTTGTCTGTTATACTTCTTGTCCGATTGTTTTAGTTTGTCACCTCAAATTAATCCTGCTGTGCAAACAGCGGTGCCCAAAAACATGAGGAACAGGAGTAGGCCCCTCGGACCTGCCCCACCATTCAATTCGATTATGTATGATCTGTACCAGAACCCCATTTACCCACTTTTGCTTCTTGTCCCTTGATACCCGAATGCTACCAGAATCGACTGATCTCAAGTCTTGAAAGTTCCAAATGTTCCAGCATCCACAGCCTTTTAGAGGAGAATATCCCACTCTGAGCCTAGAATTTCCTGTTGGTGATATTAGGAGACATTTTCGTTTGTCTGCTAATTTAGCCAAGGCACTAACCCCTTTAAACATTGGCGCTAACCTGTTTATTTTAAATAGAGAGGAAAGAAAGACAGACTTGCATTTATATAGCGTTGTTCATGACCCCAGGACACAACTTTACAGCCAATGCAGTACTTTTGAAGTGCAGTCACGATTGTAATGTAAGAAACGCAGCAGCCAATATGCGCACGGCGAGGTCCCACAAATAGCAATGGATAATGTTACAGCTAAGCTGCTTTTAGTGTTGGGTGAGGGATAAATATTGGTAAGTCTTCTTCGAATAGTGTCATGTGCCATGGGATCTTTTACCTGAGAGGGCAGACAGGCACGGGTTTAACATCTCGTCCGAAAGATGGCACCTCAGAAAGAAAGGTTTGGATTTATATAGATCCTTTCACAACCACCGGACATTTCAAAGTGTTTTACAGCCAATAAAGTACTTTTGAAGTGTAGTCACTGTTGTAATGTGGGAAACGCAACAGTCAATTTGCGCACAAGCAAGCTCCCACAAACAGCAATGAGATAATGACCAGATAATCTGTTTTTTTTGTCATGTTGATTGAGGGATAAATATTGACCAGGACACCTGGGATAACTCCTATGCTCGTGTTTGAAATAGTGCCATGAGATCTTTTATATCTACTTGAGAGAGCAAACAGAGCTCCGTTTAACGTCTTACCTGAAAGACAGCACCTCCGACAGTGCAATGCTCCCTCAGCACTGCAGTGGAGTGTCAGCCCCAGAGTGCCAGTCTAGCTTTTGTGCTCAAGTCCCTGGAGTGGGAACCCACAACTTTCTGCCTCCGAAGCTAGAGTGCTACCCACTGAGCCACAGCTGACACAAAGGTAACACGTTTGAAATGGGGAACTCGCTGTATGGGAGATCAAGGTACACAGACCTCTCTATCCCATGGCCCATAAAAGGAAGACACTGACTGAGATTGCAGTTTCGACTAAAGGTTGGCGCAACCCAGTGTCGGCCTCAAATGTTTCCAGTTCAGATAAAGTTCCCACATGGTCTGCCCGAAGAATACACCTTAGCCCCACCCTGAGCTGAGTACTCTCTACTGCGCCAATGGGCATTGTGGATCCATTTATCCTCCTCCTTTGCTGCAAATTTTACGATTCATTTAATCAAGGACCCTTCCAGTGCGCAGAGAGAGGAAACTTCCATCCTTTTAGTCTATGCTGGGTCTGATCCCAGATGTGCTAACTTATGTACCTTGGGTCAGGCCAAATATTGGGCAGTCTTGGGCCACACAATTTTCACCATCAGTATTTAGAATAAACTTCACTGATGTGATTCAACAGGAAAATGGGATGTGTCCTGGTAGCTCCTCAACCTTAAATGCTCTAGCTTCCCAATTACATGTGATTGGCACTATATAATTGATTGGATTAGATAATCGCCATTCTGAATGTGGTTGTGTGAAATTGTCTTCAAATATGAGTGCTTACATTTCTGTATTTGGGTTGATGTTTGTCATAGGTGACATTTTGACAACAATCATTGGCCTGTGAAAATTTCACTTAAAATTGATTTTAAATGGAGTTTTAATGAGGCATATGAACAGATTCACATTTATATAACCCCTTTAGTGGGTTGCATCGAATGTTACATTGTTCAGTTGTAGCGATAAACACGGTGGCCATTTTGTGAGAAGCAAGGTTCCATAAAGAGCAGTGAGATGAATGACAAGTTAATCTCTTTGGAATGTTGACTAGGACACGGGGAGAACTCTTTGTGCTGCTTGTAGTGGTGCCATGGGATCTTTAGGGCTGGACCTTTCACTTAGATCGCTAGGGGCCAAAAAATGGGCGATGTTCCAGCTTGAGCGATGTTTCAGCCTTCAGGATCGCTGGAACATCGCCCATTTTTGGGATCGTTACTTTCGGCTTTTATGGGGGGACGATAGCCCGGAGATGTGAAATGGGCCCTAGCATTGCAAAACGGGTCTCGGCGATATGGAAGGCAAGGTTTCCCTAGCAACAGCCTTCTGTGCGTGGTTTTTTTTGGCAAACAGGTTTTCCCGCGATTCCGGAGGTCAGGAATAATCCACACATGTGCCGATGGCAAAGGGTGGGGGAGAGAGAGAGAGAGAGCAGAGCAGAGTCAGAGGGGAGAGAGAAAAAGAGAGAGAGAGAAAGAGATTATCACTGTCACAAGAATGTCTGATTCCGATCACAGTGTGCAAGATGTGGAGGGGGGAGGAGGAGGGCCAAACCCTTCTCCGATGAAGCCAACAAGACCCTTGTCGGGGAGGTGCACTCGCAGTGGGCCCAATTAACCCGGTGTGGGCGTGGGAAACCTCCATCCCGGGTGCACCGTAAAATCTGGGGTGAGATCGCCGACGTGGTGTCATCAGTATCCCACGAGGTGAGGGGATCCAACCAGTGGTGGAAGTGCTGGAACAGACTGGTTGCTTCGGCAAGAGTAAGTATAGATTTTAAATTGTAATGATGCAAATTGTAATTATAAATCTCCCGGATTTAAATTAAGCTTGTTATCCTTGCATATATTCCCTGCTAAGATATGGACAGGGCTCAGAAATTGTGCCCTTTTTAAGTCTCACTGTGTCAGTCTCTCTGGCTGCTATCACTTACACAGTGACCCAGCCTGGACTGGGGGAGAGCTGCCCTTGCTCACTGTCTGCCCTGGGACACTTTGGGACATTCGCTCCTGTCATTGCCGAGTTCACCAGCTATCCTTATTCCCACCATGCCCAGGGGCCCTTCAATGGAGATTGTAGTCGAGAGAGATGTTTGTGTCAAGCATTAGATCCTAAACACGATCTTTGTTATAACCATGCATCAATTGTGGATAAAAACCCTATTAGCAGATAACGTTGGAAACTTGTCTTTCCATGGTATTACCTAGTCAATTAGCTTATGCCATGCTCATTTCACATTTGCAGAGGAAGATATCTAACAACAGGTCTGAGCAGAGACACACCAGAGGGGCCAAGTGGATTGCAGCTGGCGATGCCAAAGCGCATTTAGTGCTCACGCCGACCCCACGGAGGTCGAGTCAGTGAGGTCAGTCCATGCCTCCTCTGGCCGATCGCATCGAGGGCTTGACCAGACTGTGCATGGAGAGTGCCGCGATAAGTCACGAGCTCCTTCAAGCATTCGTGGTTTGCACGAGAGACATGTCCCGGGTTTCTGCTTGCAATTTGGAGGATATGCAGCAGATGATCCAGGAGATGCGTGCACATCAAACTTTGAAAAAAATAAATATGCCCAAAAAAACAATCGGCAAAAAAACGGCGGAAAAATAAAACCATCCCCAGTATCTTCATTGCTAATTCGCCCTCGTGATCATTGGGAGATTCCTACACTTGCTGATCTTTAGTCTGTGTTGCACAAGTGTGAAACTTGCCTCCTGTGCCAGTGATCTGTAACCAAGAGCCTGAAGCCGTGGCAATACAGCTGCTGCGGTAAATGTAGGTGCCCGTAATTATGGCCCATTTCTCCTGATGGCACTGCCTTGCTGCGATACGGGTCGGTAACCATGGCTCACTTGTCCTGATGTCACGGCCTTGTAGCAATATGGGTCTGTAACCATGGCCCATTTCGCCTGATGGCACGGCCTTGCTGTGATATGGGTCTGTAACCATGGTCCACTTGTCCTGATGGCATGGCCTTGCTGCGATACGGGTCTGTAACCATGGCCCACTTGTCCTAATGGCATGGCCTTGCTGCGATACGGGTCTGTAACCATGGTCCAGTTGTCCTAATGGCATGGCCTTGCTGCGATACGGGTCTGTAACCATGGCCCACTTGTCCATGATGGCATGGCCTTGCTGCGATACGGGTCTGTAACCATGGTCCACTTGTCCTAATGGCATGGCCTTGCTGCGATACGGGTCTGTAACCATGGTCCACTTGTCCATGATGGCATGGCCTTGCTGCGATACGGGTCTGTAACCATGGCCCACTTGTCCATGATGGCATGGCCTTGCTGCGATACGGGTCTGTAACCATGGTCCACTTGTCCTAATGGCATGGCCTTGCTGCGATACGGGTCTGTAACCATGGTCCACTTGTCCTGATGGCATGGCCTTGCTGCGATACGGGTCTGTAACCATGGCCCACTTGTCCATGATGGCACGGCCTTGCTGTGATATGGGTTCGTAGGCAGCAGTTTATATTGCTAGTATGTTTTCCAGCGCGGGTTGGCAAAACATAACTCCAGTTTTATTCCATGGACTGGTGCCCGCTATTCACTCAGACACTAGCCACCAGTAGGGAAAAGGGAGCAATATGGATGCTGTCAGTTTGGGTTGAATTTAAACCCTTGTCCCCCAGAAGTGAGAGGACAGGATTTTAACACAATGTGAGCCCACATCTTAAACTATCTGAAAGAATCATATGTCAAAAAGCACCTATTATCATCTTATTGCATAAAGCAAACACCCAAAACAAAATGGGCCAGTAATTCACCTGAGCACAGTCCTGGGGAAGGGGCCGGATGGTCACATTCTGAGCATTTGCTGATGAAATGTGCTCTTCTGTTTGCATTCATTCCCTTGCAGATTTTGTATGTAAATTCGCTACTTTTCCCAATACACCACAACCAGAGACTGAACAAGTCAAGGTCCTTGTTAAGTCCATGGGGTTACAGGGTTTTTGCCAGTACATTGGCATTCATTATTCCATCAATTTAAACTAATCCCATTGATTCATAGTGACATTTAATTTTTTAATGACCATGTGGGATTCTGGAATTTTAAATTAAATCAAAACATTATTTGGTCCATTTTTCTGTTAAAATTGGCCTTACTCATAATGCTTTAACCTGTCACTCTTTTACATCCAATATGACACATTCCTTTGGATGATGAGGTTCTGTTCAATATCAACAACAGCTTGCATTCATATAGTGCTTTTTAATGTAGAAAAAATCCAAGGCACTTTACTGATGTGGGGAATTTATATAGATTGTAAAGGGACTAAGGGCCAAAGCAGATTTGTCAACACGAATCAAATGCACCTCCTGATTTTCAACATGCCTGGTAGGCTAAATAGTTGCAGGTGTCTCAGTGGGTAGCACTCTCGCCTCTGAGTCAAAAGGGTGTGGGACACCAGGAACTTGAGTGCAAAATCAATACTGACATTCCAGTGCTTTACTGAGGGAGTGCTGCATTGTCGGTTGGATGTAAAAGATCCCATGGAACTATTCAAAGAAGAGCACGGGAGTTTTTCCCTGGTGTCCTGGCCAGTATTTTATCTCAACCAATATCACTAAAACAAGTCATTATCTCATTGCTGTTTGTGGGACCTTGCCATGCACAAATTGACTGCTGCATTTCCCTACACTTCGGCAAACCTTCATTGGCTGTGAAGCACTTTGAGACGTCCTGAGGTTGTTAAAGGTGCAGTATAAATGTAAGTTATTTTATGTAAATGCATTGTGGAATATGATTGAATAGTTGGGGATGGGTTTGTTTAGTTGATTTGTCCAGTGATGCTCAGAGTCCCAAGCAGCTTTAAATTGTGACCCCTGACCTCTCAGAAATGTGGCCAGGCTGCATTCAGCCTCAAACAAAGCAGCAGCAGATCAATTGGACCGACCCAGAAGGCCAAGTGACCCTTCAGGTTTTATCTGTAATTCTAACCAGAATGGAGTTGCCCTTTCAGATGCCCTCAGCCTTTTGTGCCAGTGCAGGCAGGTTTACTATGAGGGAAATGCGAGGCTTGTGAAACATTTGTTGGGCTGTCCAAGCTGGGATTTAATAATCTAATTAATTTTTTTAAATGCCTCCGTCAATGGCCCTCTGGGCGAAGCCACCACCTGGTGTAGCACTAAGCCGTGCATACCAGAAGCACCCAAGTTTGATCCTTTCTTTGGGATGGCTTGGTTGACCTCCCCTGTGGTTGAAGTTGAGGTGGCAACAATGAGGCAACTGGTGCAAGGTTTTCCTGCTCCTGATCATACCGCCCCCAGATGAGGTCACTGATTGTGTGCCTGTGTGTGCGTGTAGCCTGCTCATAAACATCAGATGAACGCAGGAATGATCTCGGCCGTGTTGGTCTTCACAGTATAACAGCCTGCAGGATGCTTGTTGTCTAGGCTTGCATGTGAATGATCCACTTGAGTGAGGGAGAAAGAAAGAACTGCATTTCTGTAGCATCTTTCATGATCTCAGGACATCTCAAAGCTCTTTACAGCCATTCAAGTACTTTTGAAGTGTAGTCACTGTTGTAATGTAGGAGATGAAACAACCAATTTGCTTTCACCAAGCTCCCACAAACAGTAATGAATTTAACTGATCATCGTTAGTTGAGGGATAAATATTGGCCAGGATACTGGTTGAACTCCTGTGCTCCCCTTCGAATAGTGCCATATGATCTTTTATGTCCATTTAAGAGGGCAGTCGGGGCCTCGGCTTAACGTTTCATCCGAAAGATGACACCTCCGACAGTGCAGCACTCCCACAGTACTGCAGTAAAGTGTCATACTGGATTATGTGCTTAAGTCTCTGGGGTGGGGTTTGAACCCATGATCTTCTGGCTCGGGTGTTATGACTGAGCCAAGGATAACATCTTGGATACTGGCGGCAGGGTGAGGGGTGGTGGATGGCTGAGTCTCCCTGAAACCACCCCGAAAAAAACAGTTAAAGAAGGGGAGAAAATTAGCAGGGAATAAAACTGCACTGAAAGAGAGATTGTCTCATAGATTACATAGAAAATAGGTGCAGGGGTAGGCCATTCGGCCCTTCAAGCCTGCAGCACCATTCAATAAGATCATGGCAAATCATTCATCTCAGTACCCCTTTCCTGCTTTCTCTCCATACCCCTTGATCCCTTTAGCTGTAAGGGCCATATCTAATTCCCCCCTGAATATATCCAATGAACTGGCATCAACAACTCTCTGTGGTAGAGAATTCCACAGGTTAACAACTCTCTGAGTGAAGAAGTTTCTCTTCATCTCTGTACTAAATGGCTTATCCCTTATCCTTAGACTATGTCCTCTGGTTCTGGACTTCATCAGGAACATTCTTCCTGCATCTAACCTGTCCAGGCCCGTCAGAATTGTATATGTTTCTATAAGATCCCCTCTTATCCTTCTAAACTCCAGTGAATACTGGCCCAGTCGATCCAGTCTCTCTTCATATGTCAGTCCTGCCATCCCTGGAATCAGTCTGGTGAACCTTCGCTGCACTCCCTCAATAGCAAGAACGTCCTTCCTCAGATTAGGAGACCAAAACTGAACGCAATATTCCAGGTGAGGCCTCACTAAGGCCCTGTACAACTGCAGTATGGCCTCCCTGCTCCTGTACGCAAATCCCCTAGCTGTGAAGGCCAACATACCATTTGCCTTCTTCGCCGCCTGCTGTACCTGCATGCCAACTTTCAATGACTGATGTACCATGACACCCAGGTCTCGTTGCACCTCCCCTTTTCTTAATCTGCCACCATTCAGATAATATTCTGCCTTCATGTTTTTGCCAGCAAAGTGGATAACCTCACATTTATCCACATTATACTGCATCTGCCATGCGTTTGCCTACTCATCTAACCTGTCCAAGTCACCCTGCAGCCTCTTAGCCTCCTCCTCATAGCTCACACCGCCACGCAGCTTAGTGTCATCTGCAAACTTGGAGATATTACACTCAATTCCTTCATCTAAATCATTAATGTATATTGTAAATAGCTGGGGTCCCAGCACTGAGCCCTGCGGCACCCCACTAGTCACTGCCTGCCATTCTGAAATGGACCCGTTTATCCCAACTCTCTGCTTCCTGTCTGCCAACTGGTTCTCTATCCACATCAGTACATTACCCCCAGTACCATATGCTTTAATTTTGCACACCAATCTCTTGTGTGGGACCTTGTCAAAAGCCTTTTGAAAGTCCAAATACACCACATCCACTGGTTCTCCCTTGTCCACTCTACCAGTTATGTCCTCAAAATTCTAGAAGATTTGTCAGGCATGATTTCCCTTTCATAAATCCATGCTGACTTGGACCAATCCCATCAATGCTTTCCAAATGCGCTGCTATTTCATGTTTAATAATTGATTCCAACATTTTCCCTACTGCTGATGTCAGGCTAACCGGCCTATAATTACCCGTTTTCTCTCGCCCTCCTTTCATAAAAATTGGTGTTACATTAGCTACCCTCCAGTCCATAGGAACTGATCCAGAGTCGATAGACTGTTGGAAAATGATCACCAATGCATCTACTATTTCTAGGGGTACTTCCTTAAGTTCTCTGGGATGCAGACTATCAGGCCCCGGGGATCTATCGGCCTTCAATCCCATCAATTTCCCTAACACAATTTCCCGCCTAAAGGATTTCCTTCAATTCCTCCTCCTCACTAGACCCCCGGTCCCCTAGTATTTCCGGAAGCTTATTTGTGTCTTCCTTCGTGAAGACAGAGGCAAAGTATTTGTTTAACTGGTCCGCCATTTCTTTGTTCCCCATTATAAATTCACCTGAATCTGACTGCAAGGGACCTACGTTTGTTTTCACTAATCTTTTTCTCTTCACATAGCTATAGAAGCTTTGGCAGTCAGTTTTTACGTTCCCCGCAAGCTTCCTCTCATACTCTATTTCCCCCCTCCTGATTAAACCCTTTGTCCTCCTCTGCTGTCTTATAAAATTCTCCCAGCCCTCAGGTTTGCTGCTTTTTCTGGCCAATTTATATGCCTCTTCCTTGGATTTAACACTATCCTTAATTTCCCTTGTTAGCCACGGTTGAGCCACCTTCCCCATTTTATTTTTACACCAGACAGGGATGTACAATTGTTGTAGTTCATCCATGTGATTTTTAAATGTTTGCCATTGCCTATCCACCGTCAAACCTTTAAGTATCACTCGCCAGTCTATTCTAGCCAATTCACGTCTCATACCATCAAAGTTACCTTTCCTTAAGTTCAGGACCCTAGTCTCTGAATTAAATGTGTCACTCTCCATCTTAATAAAGAATTCTACCATATTATGGTCACTCTTCCCCAAGAGGCCTCGCACAACAAGATTGTTAATTAGTCCTTTCTCATTACACATCACCCAGTCTAGGTTGGCCAGCCCTCTAGTTGGTTCCTCAACATATTGGTCTAGAAAACTATCACTTCACTTCCCATCAGTGATGTGACCTCCTTTGTCTGAGGTGGGATTCAGCTTTCGCGGGCAGCTCTCTGGAGACCTTTGTTTTGTCAGGCAAAAAACATCATAGAAATATAGAAAATAGGTGCAGGAGTAGGCCATTCGGCCCTTCGAGCCTCACCACCATTCAATGAGTTCATGGCTGAACATGCAATTTCGGTACCCCATTCCTGCTTTCTCGCCATACCCCTTGATCCCCCTAGTAGTAAGGACTACATCTAATTCCTTTTTGAATATATTTAGTGAATTGGCCTCAACAACTTTCTGTGGTAGAGAATTTCACAGGTTCACCACTCTCTGAGTGAAGAAGTTTCTCCTCATCTCGGTCCTAAATGGCTTACCCCTTATCCTTAGACTGTGACCACTGGTTCTGGACTTCCCCAACATTGGGAACATTCTTCCTGCATCTAACCTGTCTAAACCCGTCAGAATTTTAAACGTTTCTATGAGATCCCCTCTCATTCTTCTGAACTCCAGTGAATACCAGCCCAGTTGATCCAGTCTTTCTTGATATGTCAGTCCCACCATCCCGGGAATCAGTCTGGTGAACCTTCGCTGCACTCCCTCAATAGCAAGAATGTCCTTCCTCAAGTTAGGAGATCAGGTATAGGAAGCCCAGTGAATGACAGCCCCCATCCTGAAACACAGCCCCCACCCTCTGCTGCTTTCCTGTTCTGCTTTCAGGCACACCTGCTGCTACAGCTCTTTTTAGTTGATAAATTTGGAGAAGTTTTGTAAGTGTATAAGTTATAACAAAGACATTAATGCACAGAGCCACTGCATTGACCGAGAGAGGTTCCTGATTGCTATTCAGGGTCTGCAACTAGAGAATGCCAAGGTACAGATATCGGGGTGAGGACAGATCTGGCTCGGCTGCAGGAGCTCTCCCCGGCCGTACAGTCTGACAACATGCACGCTCCAGGCCACACATAAAGGAGAGCCAATCAGATGAGGTTCTGGACTGCCCCACGGAAGACGACGGCGAACCCCATTCATGTGAAATGGTACCCGAATTAGTGACTAAACCACATATCAATCTAACAGATGTACCAATGTGTAACCCTGATCTAGTGTACTATGTTGACGGATCAGCCTTACGAAATGATAGGGGCCAACCTAGAGCGGCTTATGCAATTGTAACTCAGTTTAATGTTGTCGAAACAGCCTCTCTTCCAGACTCCTTTTCAGCCCAACAAGCCGAATTGTTTGCGTTAACTCGAGCCTGTATTCTGGCTGAAGGACACACAGTTAATATCTACACTGTAGAGCTGATAATGCAGCTAAGTCAGCAGCTCTGTCAAAAGGGGGGATGCAGGTGTCATTGTTCCCACTAAGGAAAAATAATTGCTCAGACCCGCCACCCACTATTAATGACTCCGACACTTACAGCTCCGATGGAAGTTTCCCTTTTAATTTACTTGCTCGCAAGGGGTAGGTTTCACTCAGTCAAGGGCCAAATGAAACCTCCGCAATGGTACAGCTTCACAAGATATTTATACAGTAAAACCCAAGTTCTGGCCTCTCCCTGTGTATTGCTCTGTCTCACAGTCAGTGAATACAGATAAAGAGTTAATTACTATATCCTGGTACTGAAATGGTGTCAAGATATTTCCTTTTGTCAGGGTTATCAGAAAGCCAAACGGCCATTACTCCATGAGTCATAGGTAATGGGCTATCACCTGTCTTGTATTGTATCAGGATTATCCAATTTCCTGGTCAGTTTACCTGTTTGCTTCAAATGGATGAGGTAAAGGAGAAGAGATAATGGCTAGAAGATAAGGGTGGGGTGACATGGAACTCCTGTAGTGTAGACAATAGGAGAGCACCATGGGGGTTACTTGTCTCAGCATGACTTGTCTCCTAGCTGTCTGATAACCATCAGCCATCTAACAGCAGGTTTAGCTGTTTAAAATAAGCTGGCTGCTAAAATGCAGAAAGTTCTGGAAGGGCCAGGACTCCATTTTAATCAAAAGGCACACAAATACCGTTTGGTATCAGCTTAGATAAAAATACATTTCCACATTCCCCCATTTTGTCCTTCACAAGGACAACTCAATCCATTCTGATCCTGTACAGTCTCTCCATTTCCATTTCTACACAAGAGCCTTCAGCAGTTGTTGCTACCATAACTCTAGCCGTGGTCTCGGTAGGTAACATAGTTTCTCCAACCCTGGCACAGCAACACTTAATGACGACAAATAATAGATACAGGGCGAAGACTATCAGCAGGAATATGAACAAACCCTGTACCACAGATTTCCCCAGGGCTCCCAACCATCCTGATGCCCAACCCCACAAGGTGATACCGTCCTGGCCAACTGTCTGTTTATACTCTATTACCTTTTTCCTGATGTTTTCAGCTGGACTGCCGATATCTTCTGATTTATCTGGGATATATGTACAGCATTCTTCACCTATTAATGCGCATGTCCCTCCCTCCTTGGCTAGGAGATAATCTAAGGCCATACGATTTTGGAGAGCCACTGTTCGAATAGCTACCATTTCGTCATTTATCCCTTCAAAGGCTTGGGAAGTTGCATTGGCTACTGATTCTACTAAGTCAGCCAGTTCCCGTAACTGCCATTCGGTCGATGCTATTCCATAGGGTGGCACCATTACCTTGAATATTCCGTTTAGCCACGTTAAATCCCGTTTAAATCTGTGGCTTCCATAGGCCTCCCTTAGAGTCCTTACTGATCTGATAAGGGGTACCACATATCCTAAGTAACAGGACCCTGTCCAGTTGGCTGGTAACCATGGGTAGGCTTTATGGCCACAAATAAAGTAGGTGCAATTATAGGACGTCAGCTCCTGGTCCTTTCGCACTGTCCCTACTCGAGTGGTCTCACCTTCCCACCCTTCACCTGGGGCTTTGTTATGGACCGTTGTCCAGCCAACGGTTGCTATCTTTCTCTCAGTCGGATTAGTTGTGGCTTGCCATTTAATCATTTGGGAACACTTGCTGCGTCCCATTTCTGGTCCTTTTGTCTCATTACTCACTAGGCATATTATACCCTCAGGATTTCTTATTCTGGGAGTAATGCTTAGGAAGGGAGGCTGATGGTTATTGGGCTGGTACCATCCCTGGAAGGCTGTAAGTTTATACCCTGCCGACCTCCATTCTGTTTGCTCCTTCGTTTCTGGCCCCTTAGTTAGGTTTGTCCTGTTTTGCACTGTCAACCATTCTACCATTTCTGATTCGTTAAAGGGGACAGATCTCAGGGGAATACCCCCCCTGGAGTGGACAGGTACATGGGAACATATCCAACAACTCGACAAGTTTCTTTCTTGAGCATACTTATGACTCAGTGCCATAAATACGTTTACGTGCAATTCCCTTCGGTGGCGGGTCTGTACCCCTGGTGTAGTCAATAATGCGAAGTAAAACCCTGTCAAGCCCAGCACCATCAGTCCCCATAGTCCATACAGTTCCTTATTCAGTCTTCCTTTTTCTGTTCCTCTGATTCCTTCGTCCCTTCCTCCTGGTCGGGTGCCCGTTTGCAATGGGATGCGTGGATCCATGTTGGTCTTTCCTTTACCTTGATTGCAGTATTGGTCGCCAGCAGGACCTGGTATGGTCCTTCGAATCTTGGCTGTAGACTGCTTTTCCTTTTAAAAATCTTGATGTAAACGAATTCCCCTGGCTCCAGGTTATGACACTTCCCTTCCGCTGGCTTGACTTGGGCTTCCTTTACCTGTGAATGAAAGCTGGAAATACATTTGGTTAGTGCAATACAATAATTCAACATATTTTCCTCCATTTTGTGGATGTCCATCTGTTTTGCAGTAAATGGTGCTGTAAAAGGTAGTCATTGGGGACATCCCATAACTATCTCATGTGGTGACAAGCCTGTTGTTCTGTTGGTTGCAGATCGCATTACCATCAAAGCTAAGGGCAGCAGTTCTGTCCATTTCAGTCCAGTGTCATTGCATAGTTTTGCCAGCTTATTTTTAAGCATTCCATTATATCTTTCAACAAGTCCAGCTGATTGTGGATGATAACTGCAATGAAAACGTTGATTAATCTGTAAAGCTTTACACATTTCTCTTATGACAGTTCCCGTGAAATATGACCCGTTATCACTGGAAAGCTTAGCAGGGATTCCGAAGCGCGGTACAATTTCTTTTAACAAACATTTAGCAACAGTAGTGGCATCGGCCTTTTTACATGGAAAGGCTTCAATCCATCTAGAGAACACATCTACAATAACTAATACATACTTGAATCCCATACACATAGGTAATTCAATAAAATCCATTTGTAAATGTACAAAAGGCCCGACTGGATTTGGGTGGGAGGCAGATTCTACTTTTTCCGTCTTACCCAGATTCATTGTCTGACAGGTAACACAATTTTCACAGATTTGTTTTGCAATTGCCGAAATACCTGGTGCATACCAAGTTGCCAAAATATAATCTGCCAATCCCCCTTTGCCTGCATGTGTGAATGTATGAACACATCGGGCAATCCATGGAAGTAAGGATCTAGGGGCCACCACGCGGCCGTCATGGTGAACCCATATTCCTTCTGGATTTTTATAACATTGATCCTTCGTCCAGGTCACCACCTCCTCCGTACTGGCCTGTGTCTGAAAGGCCAGCACGTCATTAATAGTGGGTGGCAGGTCTGAGCAATTATTTTTCCTTAGTGGGAACAATGACACCTGCATCCCCCCTTTTGACAGAGCTGCTGACTTAGCTGCATTATCAGCTCTACAGTGTAGATATTAACTGTGTGTCCTTCAGCCAGAATACAGGCTCGAGTTAACGCAAACAATTCGGCTTGTTGGGCTGAAAAGGAGTCTGGAAGAGAGGCTGTTTCGACAACATTAAACTGAGTTACAATTGCATAAGCCGCTCTAGGTTGGCCCCTATCATTTCGTAAGGCTGATCCGTCAACATAGTACACTAGATCAGGGTTACACATTGGTACATCTGTTAGATTGATATGTGGTTTAGTCACTAATTCGGGTACCATTTCACATGAATGGGGTTCGCCGTCGTCTTCCGTGGGGAGTAGAGTGGCTGGATTTAAGGTAGTACATCTTTTGATGACAAGGTTCGGATTTGATAACAGTTCGACCTCGTATTTGGTGGTTCTTGCGGAGGTTAGGTGTTGGGTGGCACATTTAGTAAGTAAAATCTCGACAGAGTGTGGGATATACAAAATGGTCTGATGATTTAGAGTTATTGGCTGAGCCTGTTGCATAGCATAATAAGCTGCTGCCAACGAAGGAAGACATCCTGGTAGTCCGCGTGCCACTGGGTCTAGTTGGGTACTGAAATACGCTACCGGTCGCTGCCTGTCCCCATGTAACTGAGTCAAAACAGATTGTGCAAAACCCGACTTGTGATGCACAAATAAGTTGAATAGCTTAGTGTAATCTGGTAATCCCAAGGCTGGTGCTGAAGTGAGGGACTGCTTAAGGTTCTGGAAAGCATTCCGGGATACTTCATTCCACATCCTTTAAGCATTGTGAGAATATAGTAGATTCATTCACAGCTCGTAGGTCATGGACAAACCTCCATTTGTGTGGGCTTCTGAACTGGACAAATCTGTGTGTTACACGGACTTCTCATTTATGCTTATAGTGATTCACAGATCACAGAATGTAAAGTACTTGTTTTCTAATTTTATTAAAAGGCTTCCAAACCCAAGATTTTTCCAATACACCCAAAATGTTGATCAAGAGATCACCTGAAATATCTCAAAATCCCAATTCAACTATTGTACTGCCACTCTTTATCCAAAAAAATCCTCCTACTGAGTTAGAAGCTTTTGTACCAAGATTTTACACCAAGGACAATGAGAGTGTCCTCCCCCAGCCTGCACCTCGAGAGACCCACAAAGGCTTTTTTTAAAAAAAAAGGCATTACAACTTTTAACCACCGGGACCATGTCTCAACAACCTATCCTTTGTGCATTTCCCAGCTCCGTAACCTCTCATCCGAATAAATCCACACCTGCGCTTCTAACTTAAAATGTCTTAAACTTCCCACATACAGGACAACACTATGAAGGGTTAAAAAAAAACTTCACTTTGTTTGAAAAAGTGGGTGGAGCTAAAACAAACAGGCAGTTCCACAACCTTTCCAAACAGGCTTCCAGACACAAGGAAAAAAGACAGAAGCACTCTCATTCAAAGACAAGACATTCACGCACTCTCATTGAAAGACAAGACATTCACAAGTCTCTCTCCATTCAATAAAGCTTTTTTCTTTTGCTAGCTTCATTTTTTTTTTTGAATCCATAAGTCACTATCAGGTTCTCTTTTTTTTTTAATTTAATTTACTTCCTCTGTTAATTTTACATGGGCTTGAAGAATCGGAACCCAGGCCTTTTCTATTACTTTCCTTTTTTTTTTTTTACCTGGATCTCTGTTTATAAGACATTCCTCTAGACAAGTTGTTCTCTCTAAATTAAATGAACGATCGGGTGGAAATGGCCTGTTTTCACCCTTAGTCCACTTTACTGGTTTTTGTTTCTTTGGTCAATTGAAGACTGACCACAATTCTGGAGCATGACATAGGCTGGTGTGCCTTTTGTGGTGTTTTAACTTGCTCCGGCACCCATTCTGGATGATTAAGATTTTCCCACAGTTTCTGATCTCACAATCCTTTCGGCCAACCGAGTTCTCTACGCCCACTTCTCCTGGCCGTTACGTGGCCTGAAAAGGCTCTTAATTCGGGCTCAGTCTGGGTGTGTGAGATATGTTGGCACGAACCAATCGTAGTTGATCAATCAGTTACTGTTTCTTTTCCTAATCAATCCTTGTGTTTTTTTTTTCGAATCACAACTTTCCCTAGTGACTCTTCCCGTTTCTCTAATGGCAATGACTCATAAAGGTATTGCACACAACAGTAATACAAGGACAACACACAATATTCCCGTGAGAACACAAATCATAACCTCTAAACAAATTCTCAGTCTGCGTTATACGCCACTACAGAAAGAGTCCTTAACTTATCCTAATAACAGCTGATAAAACTTAAGGTTCCGTACCCAAACTCTTTGATCGATTGCGCTCTTTTTTTTTTAATAGTCTTGTCACATAAGAACCCCTTCCGAATTAAAAACAATAAAAATCTTATCACATAAGAACCTTCGATCGATTATTAGCGCTTTCTTTTTTTTCTTTTCTTTTAATAGTCTTATCACATAAGAACCCCTTCCGAATTAAAAACAATAAAAATCTTATCACATAAGAACCTGGAACCCTTTTCGATCGACTAGCGCTTCCTTAACTACTGAAACCTTCCCCGGGCTGTCTCGAGATTTTTTCCAGAACCTGTTCTCTTCTGCTGGCGAGCTGAGAAAGAAATGGTTATTAAAAAAATACCTTTAACTTTTAAATGCCGAGTCTTGTAGATGCAGTACCTCAGCTGTGGACAACAGATTACATCTGCGATTCAACAGTGAAGAAAACCTCTTGTGAGCAAAGGCTCACCTTGTTTGGCCACTGAAGCCTTTCACTGGAGAGGCACTATGCCTGTATCCGTTTTACTCACAGAACAGAGAGTATGCATCTCGGTGGAACCTCCAATAACTGTCGAAATCTCGACCTCAGAAAAGAATGACTCCGACACTTACAGCTCCGATGGAAGTTTCCCTTTTAATTTACTTGCTCGCAAGGGGTAGGTTTCACTCAGTCAAGGGCAAAATAAAACCTCCGCAATGGTACAGCTTCACAAGATATTTATACAGTAAAACCCAAGTTCTGGCCTCTCCCTGTGTATTGCTCTGTCTCACAGTCAGTGAATACAGATAAAGAGTTAATTACTATATCCTGGTACTGAAATGGTGTCAAGATATTTCCTTTTGTCAGGGTTATCAGAAAGCCAAACGGCCATTACTCCATGAGTCATAGGTAATGGGCTATCACCTGTCTTGTATTGTATCAGGATTATCCAATTTCCTGGTCAGTTTACCTGTTTGCTTCAAATGGATGAGGTAAAGGAGAAGAGATAATGGCTATAAGATAAGGGTGGGGTGACATGGAACTCCTGTAGTGTAGACAATAGGAGAGCACCATGGGGGTTACTTGTCTCAGCATGACTTGTCTCCTAGCTGTCTGATAACCATCAGCCATCTAACAGCAGGTTTAGCTGTTTAAAATAAGCTGGCTGCTAAAATGCAGAAAGTTCTGGAAGGGCCAGGACTCCATTTTAATCAAAAGGCACACAAATACCGTTTGGTATCAGCTTAGATAAAAATACATTTCCACAACTGCAGTAAGTGCTAGATGAATAGTACGCCAGCACCTGTGGGAGAAGTGTCTGTCTTGGCTCAGTTGGTAACGCTCTCGCCTCTGAGTCAGAAGGTTGTGGGTTTGTGCCCCACTGCAGGACTTGAACCACATGACACTTTAGTGCAATACCGAGGGAGTGCTGTGTTGGTGCCATCTTTCAGATTATATGTTGGGCCGGGGTCCTGTCTGCCCTCTCAGATGAATGTAAAGGACTACATGGCACTGAAGAATGTGAGTCCTGGCCAGCATTTATCCTTCAACCAAGACCACCACCAGCAAGATCATTCATCTCATTGCTGTCTGTGGGATCTTGCTGTGTGCACAGTGACTGCCATGTTTGCCTACAAAACAGTGACACTTCAAAAGTAATCTAGTGTTATAAAATTGCTGAGGAAAATGGGCGCACACACACAGGAACAGACTTTAAGTGAGGAAGAGATGAACTATTGTGTCTCTTAACTTATTTATATAGGTAATGGGAGCTTTTAAATTCTGGTTTTTACCATTTCATATAAAGCACATTAAAGTAGTAACATGTTCCAAGGTGAGGCCGGAAGTGGAGGAGGCAGAGATGTTGGATGGTCATAGGGTGTGAGGGGTGAGGAAGGATGAGAAATTTAAATACAAGTCATTGCCAGATCGAGAACCAGTGTAGGTCAGAGCACAGGTGATTGATGAATGGGACTTTGAGAATTATGGGGCTTGACTGTACCTGTAGATTGTAAACTAATTCCTGTGCAATAAACAAGTTTAGTGCTCTAAAATGGGAGGCTATTATTTTGTGATTTTGATGCAGTTTGCGTTGGGAGCTTGAATCATGAAAATGAGTATAAAGACTTAAAGCACCCAGTTACGTGGATAGACTGGAGAAGCTGGGGTTGTTCCCCTTGGAGCAGAGAAGATTGAGAGGAGATTTGATAAAGGTGTTCAAAATCATGAGGGGCATCGACAGAGTAGATAGAGAAAAACTGTTCCCATTGGTGGAACCAGAGGACACAGATTTAAGGTGATTGGCAGAAGAACCAAAGGCGACATGAGGAAAAACTGCTTTACGCGGCGAGTGGTTAGGATCTGGAATGCACTGTCTGAAAGGGCGGTGGAGACAGATTCAATTGTGGTTTTCACAAGGGGAATTGGATAAGTATCTGAAGGAAAAAAAATTACAGGGCTACGGGGAAAGGACGGGGAATGGGACTAGCTGAGACCTCTTGCCTGCACCTTTTGTTCCGCGTGGGAATTCTAGGATGCCTCGTGTATCCTGGACAACCATGTGAGCAGGAAGTGCCTCTGGCTGTTCGAGCTCTAATTCAGTGTTCCTGAGCTTGAGGAGCGGCTGGTGTCACTGCAGGCCTGACGGGAGGCTGAGAATTTCCTGGATTACATGTTCGAGGAGGTGGTCAATGGGTATCAATAGTCAGGGTGATGGACTGGCATTTCTGCATCTGGCGACATGCGTCTTGCATGGTGCGTCTTGCATGGTGCGTCTTGCATGGTGCGTCTTGCATGGTGTGTCTTGCATGGTGTGTCTTGCACGATGAGTCTTGCACCGTGTGTTGCCTCCCTGGTGCCAGGCTAAAGGGTGTCATGGAACAGGTACAGAATATTCGGTGAGGGAAAGGGGAACAGCCAGAAATCCTCGTCCAAGTTGCAACCAATGACATAAGAAGGAAATTGAACCTGGGTCCTTCCTATAATTAGTTGTGCTCCGTACCACACCAGGTGAGGTCAGCTAATTCAGCACAGGCCCGGGATGGAGCCTGGCCCTTCCCTGTGTGGGGTCAGAACCATACCGAGTGAATGAACTAAAATACCACAAGCTTGGGATAGACCCTGGGCCCATTATAGTCTGTGTGTTTCAGTACAACACTGGATGAGCTGAAATAAAATCATAGATTCATAGAATGGTTACAGCACAGAAGAAGTCATTTTGGCCCATTGAGCCTGTGCCGGCTCTCCAAGAGCACTTCAGCTAGTCTCAATCTCCCGTCCTTTCCCCAAAACCCTGCAAAATGTTTTCCTTCAGGTACTTATACAATTCTCTTTTGAAAGCCACAATTTAATCTGGCTCCACCAACCTTTCAGACAGTGCATTCCAGATCCTAACAACTTGCTGCGTAAAATTGTTTTTCCTCTGTCACCTTTGGTTCTTTTGCCAATCACTTTAAATCTCCACTCTTCACACAACGGGAACAGTTTCTCTCTATCTACTTTGGCTAGACCCATTATGATTTCAGACACTTCTATCAAATAGCCTCTGAATCTTCTTTGCTCCAATGAGAAGAACCCCAGCTTCTCCAGTCTATCCACGTAACTGAAGTCCCTCATCCCTGGAATCATTCTCGTAAATCTTTTCTGCACCCTCTCTAAGGCTTTCACATCCTTCGTAAAGTGTGATGCCCAAATTTGGACGCATTACTCCAGTTTAGATCGGGCCAGTGTTTTATAAAGGTACATTATAACTTCCTTGCTGTTGTACTCTATGGGGCCGAAATTCTGAATAAGGCTCGTTACCACCATTTTGCGGCGACCATGCGATGGAATCGTTACAGTCCATTGGCCACCATGATCCAAATTCACCTCGGGGATTTTTCGGGTGGTTCCCACTTCCACGCAGCTGCTGCCGACCCCCCCAAGTGCATCATCTAAACGTGCACCGACGCTCTCCTGCACCTCAATCCCACTCCGCGCAAAATTTACTGAAAAAATCAATGATCCGCCGCACGGTGCCCCCGACAGCTTTTTCTGTCGGTGCACCTGGTTTCTTGTGTGTGAGCCAAGACAGCGCAGTGGCCCATCAAAGGAGGGCACACTGCCGCGACCACCATGTTCTTTTTTTGCTGGCCGACTTCCCAATCGGCTGGACAATTATGGCCCTGGGTTTGGCCGGGGCACCAACAGGCAGCCTGGCACCCCCTCTTGGGCCAGGCCACTGACCCGGCCGAAACCCTCCCTGGTGGCCCAGTGGCTGAACCTAAAAAAATGCTGCTTCACTCCCCTTTAAATGAGGGGAGAGACATGGTGACGCACACGCGCACTGACGTCACCACTCAGCGGCGGAGACTTGGTCCCGCCCCAACTTTCGCCTCTCGCCAGAACTTACTGCCGCACTTCCGTCCCCATTATGGCTGGCTTCTGGTCTGATCACAAAAAAAGGCAAAGAGGAAATAATCGATTGAGAGCCTGCCTCATCGCACCTGATGGTAAAAACATAAAAAAAAGATATGTGATGGGGAGTATGACAAAGACACTCAAAACAGGCCTGTTGTGGAGAATAGAATTGTTTAATTGCTTGATCAAGGGAGACACGGTCTACATCAGTTCCTTAACTGGATACCTTCCCAACCGTTCTCGTCTAATACTTCAGAAGCTGCTTCTGTTGTACAGAATTCTTTGCAAAGTTATCATTTACATTATCATTGGTCAGTCTTTCTACCGCGTGACAATTTTTTTCATTTTGTTACAGATTGTTGAATTGTAACTTTGCTAATTGTTTCACATCCTCCTTTGGTATGAACATATGTATCCTGTATCCTGCCTCCTGCCAATACAGGAATCTATTTCTTAGTTCTGAATAACAACAGGAATCTATTTCTTAGTTCTGAATAACAACAGGAAGCCACTTTATAGGCCTACGACATTAGCTCTGAATAACAGGAATTGCACCATTGTCCTACAGTTGCACCTGCCAATTTTGCCACAGCAGCAAATTGTGTTTTTGCCTTCATAATCTAAAACTTGTTTAACTCTTTAATTCCCACTTCAGTATGTTGACCTTTGTTACAAGAGGATTTGAGTAAAAGAGTAAAGACATCTTACTGTGATTATATAAGACCCCTGGTGAGACCACACCTGGAATCTTTGTGCCTTCAAAACATGCTTTGAAATTAGGAATCCATTAAAACAGCAGAAATCATTAGTAAAGCCGCCATAATAAAAGTCTTCTCATCAGGAAAGACAGCATTTTAGATTAAACTCCAATTTTTTCTTAACTTCTAATTTAAGTACTTGCCAAAGATTTTTTTTAATTGATTTAAAACGAGACCACACATTTTTAATAGCTATTTTGTTTACTGAAATCCAATTTTAAAATTCAGTAAGATTTTATAATTCCCAGCTTTTTTCTTTCTGTACTGAGTTCGCATAGCTTAGATCTTTTCTCCTCGTTATTTTCAAAACCCTCCTGCTTGTTTAGACTGTTCGGGACTTCTCTTGATGAACAACGTCCATTTTGGAAATCTTTCAAACTGCAGTGAAACTTTCTCGTAATTTAAAATCATTATCAATGGAGAGTGTCTTTTACATAAGAACATAAGAATTAGGAACAGAAGTAGGCCATCTAGCCCCTCAAGCCTGCTCCGCCATTCAACAAGATCATGGCTGATCTGGCCGTGGACTCAGCTCCACTTACTCGCCCGCTCCCGGTAACCCTTAATTCCCTTATTGGTTAAAAATCTATCTATATGTGACTTGAATACATTCAATGAGCTAGCCTCAACTGCTTCCTTGGGCAGAGAATTCCACAGATTCACAACCTTCTGGGAGAAGAAATTCCTTCTCAACTTGGTTCTAAATTGGCTCCCCTTATTTTGAGGCTGTACCCCAAATTCTTTTTTTTCAATTAAACCAATATCTTTTTCACACCCTTTTTTTTTCAGCACCTATTTAGTACGTTACGTCCTTTTTTTTCCAGATCTCCTTTCTTCAAATTAGGTTTTGTATTTTACATGGAGGGCTCGTGTCTTCGTAAATTTGTTAATTTAAAATCATCAGAGAATCGAAGACACTTTTCCTTTCAAATTCGTTCAATTTGTTTTCTTTCAAGGTTGCGTCTTTATCTTTTTTTTCATAACTAGAATGGAGTCTAGCACGTAGGCTTTGAGAGCTGCTTTTCATTTTCTCAAATGTTCCAGTTTCAAGGCCGTTACAATGTCTCTTTTTCTAAACTGCTAAAGCTTGCCGTTTTAACATTTTTTCAAAAGTCCCTTTTATACCTTCGCAGATAGCTCGCTACTCGCCCAGGAGTTTGACCTGATCCCTGACGGTATTTCTAGATTGTTTCCAAACCTTTTAGGTTTATTTCCTCGTTTTTTTTTAAAAGATCAGATTTAATTTAATTTTTTTTTAGTTTGAATCCATCCCAGTATTTTGCTGTGCCTTCTCTTAATATCTCAAAATCCCAATTCAAATTATGTAATGCCAATCTTTATTTAAAACTTTTTTTTATTGAGCTAGAAGCTTTCGCATCAAGGTTTTACACAAAGGAAAATGGGAGCGTACTTCCCCAGCCCGCAGCCTTGAGAGATCCTCGCAGGCTTTTTTAAAAGGCATTCTTTATCTCATTCCTAGACTAAATTTATGTCTTTCAACCCAATGTAATCAATGATTGCGTGTTTTCTGTCGACAAGTAAGTGAGCATGTCAAATAAATTCTTTTTTTTTAAAAAAACCACTGGGACCATGTATTTTTTATCTTTTGCTCAATAAACCTATCCTTTGTGCATTTCCTAGCTCCGTAACATATCATCCGAATAAATCCACACCTGTGTTTCTAACTTAAAACTTCCTACATACAGGACAACACTACAAAGGTTAAAAAAACTTTCACCCTGTCTGAAAAAGTGGGTGGAGCTAAAACAAACAGACAGCTCCACTATTTTTCCAAACAGGCTTTCAGACACATGAAAAATTCATTCCGCAGTCAAAAAATCACACAAGGACTCTCACTCAACGACAGACATTCACAAAGGTCTCTTTTTATTCAACAAAGCTTATTAATTATTTGGCCGGCTCTATTCTTTTGGATCCATATGTCACTTAAGATAGTCACTATCAGCTTTTTTATGGCATTACATAGTTACGCAAGTTACAATTAATGATTGGTTTTATTCGCCTTTTTAATAGCCATGTTACCCATCTTCTTCGGGGCTGTGAGGGTCTTGGGTACGCCCTTTAATTCATGTTATGTATGCAGGACGTTATTTATATCTATATGTCTTCCCTTGGCGCCGTACACTCGTACTGCCATGCTTTGGGTCAATATATCTCGTCCCTGCGCCGTGAGTCTTACTGCTTCGGGTCAATAGACCTTCCCCTATATCTTCTCTTGCGTCGTACCCTCGCACTGCCATGCTACCTCCACGCATGCGTTTTAGGATGCACCTTTTGACCCCCTTCCACCCCTAGATCGTCCTTGTCCTCCCTCTCCATCTCTCCTGGACCTGCTACAAATGGTTCTTTGTATAGATGTCCTTCCCTTGCGGTTTACAATGCCACAGCTCTAACTTGAAGGTGGTAAATTAACAGATACTCAGCCCAACATCTGGGTCATTGTTCCATTCGGGAAGTCCGTACCCTGCTCGCAGCACCAAATGTAAGGGGAAAATGGGAAGGATTCTCCTCGCACGACTGGACCCAGCCCACGTAGCAATTCTCGAAGTTAGCAGGCAGAGACGGATGGCAAAGTATAACGATCTTTTATTACGAACGTCCAGGAACACCTCTCATCATAGCCGCCTGTGAGTGGCGATGCTCAACAAATCACACAATCATACAACTTTTATATATTTCAAAAACCCCTCCGTTCCCTGGTAAGACCTCCCTAGATCTCTAATTGGACTACCTTATCAGTGCTACTTCTCTAATTGGACTAACTTATTAGTGCTACTTTGGATTGACAGGCTAAGACCCTCGTGACCACCTTAGGCCATGACTAGAATGACTTCATTAGGTCAGAATTTGTTGATTCTCCTTGATGCCCATGAGTCTGCCTCGAGCCTCTTTGCAAAGTCTTATCAATGTCTGTTTAGGTTCTCACATCGTATCTTGTCGAAATATTATTGAATTGATAACTTCTGGAGCCTTGGTACTGGAATGTACAAGGCCAAAGAGAGGCCTTTTACCTCCTTATGGGTCGGTGCAGGAACCAGCACTTTAACCCGTGTCCCGCTGGTACCCCTAATGCCAAATTTTTCTCTTAGTGTACAGTTTTGGTCTCCTTAGCTAAGGAAGGATATATTTGCTATAGCGGGTGTGCAACAAAGGTTCACCAGACTGGTTCCTGAAATGGGGGGATTGTCCTATTAGGAGAGATTGAGTAGACCAGGCCTATATTCTCTAGCGTTTCAAAGAATGAGAGGTGATCTCATTGAAACATACAAAATTCTTACAGAGCTTGGATAGATGCAAGGAAGATGTTTCCCCTGGCTGAGAAGTCTCGAACTAGGAGTCACAGTCTCAGAATAAGGGTTCGGCCATTTGTGACAGAGATGAGGAAAAACTTCTTCACTCAAAGGCTGGTGAATTTTTGAAATTCTCTACCCCAGAGGGCTGTGGAGGCTCAGTCTTTGAGTATATTCAAGACAGAAAGCAATAGATTTTTAGATATTAACGGAATCAAAGGATATGGGAATAGTGCAGGAAAGTGGAAATGAGGTAGAAGCTCAGCCATTAACTTATTGAATGGCAGAGTAGGCTCGAGGGACCAAATGGCCTACTCCTGCTCCTATTTCTTGTGTTCTTAAGTTCTTATAACCTGCCTTCCGAGCTTTGGCCGTGCCCATTGCCCCGAAGCAAGGAATAAGCGGGAGGGGCAATTCCACCCTATTTCTATTTCCCTCTGCCCTTTGCGCTGGGCTTTTCTGTGTGCCGGGTGAGTATTTGACGTGCATTTGCCTTTTCAACATCTCGGGGCAGTCAGACCCGCTCTATCTGCCTGTTACTGCTCGTGACCATTAACTTGAACAGGCCGCAAGTTCAACGTTAATCGGTGAATGGAGAGAGAAACAACGCACCGGGAACAAAACTCATTGCTTCACGTTGTCAGTTACTGAGTGAGTGACTCAGATTTTAATGTGTGACGTAAACATTTCTGGGAAAGAAACAGAGAGAAATTAGATGGATAGAAAGGAATGGTGACACAGAAATGTGAGTGAAAAAGGAATGAATAAAGAAATGAAGAAAAACAAATTTAAAAAAAATGTTCTTCACCCCAGGGGCAAAGCAGTGTGAACATAAGAACATAACACAAGAAATAGGAGCAGGAGTAAGCTATTTGGCCCCTCGAGCCTGCTCCGCCATTCAATAAGACCATGACTGACCTAACCCTGGCCTCAACTCTCTATCTTTGTATCATCAGCAAAGTTGGCTACATTACACTCGGTCCCTTCATCTAAGTCATGAATATAGATTGTAAATTGTTGAGGCACCAACACTGATCCCTGTGGCATCCTGCTTTTACAGTTTGCCAATCTGAAAATGACCCATTTATCCCGACTCTCTGTTTTCTGTTCATTAGCCAATCCACTATCCATGCTAATATATATAAAACATTGTAATGGATGTTATTCAAAAAATGATTCCCCGTACATTTTTGGGGTGTGTTTATTTACAACATTAGTGAGTTGGCTCAGATTTCTGATTGGTCACCTTGGGGAACAAGACACACCCTACAATCTGGTACATCTAATGTGATCCTGCCTGCTGCAGAGCAGTCTGCAATGTGCAATTTGATCCAGTCTTGTTACACAGCCGACAGAAAATGAAAGTGTAGATCCTGTAATCTAGTGTTCTGCAATTGTAATTACAGTTGTTCTTGGCTGGTAAAATCAAGAGCTTTATACTCTTACTAGTGGGTTACTTACTTCTTTGGCGTTTTATATATTTTTTCCTTCTGGAAATGGCAAAAATTATTTAATACCAAATGAAGGGACAGTGTGGGAGGAGGACCATATATGTGTGTGTCTGTGTGTGTGTGTGAGGGGGGGCGAGTATGTGTGGGGGGGTGTCCATGTATGGAATGTCCGTGCGTGTGGGGTGTGTGAACGTTTGTGTACGTGTCTGAGGTCCGTGTGTGTGGGGTCTGTGAGTATCCAAACTTCTGACACACCAACGGGATCACACTGGAGACCCGCCATTCACCTGCTCCTTTTGTAGGAAGAGATTAACTAATTAATCCGGTTACAAGAGTGTGATCCACGTCTAACAGAGCAGGGAGAACGTGATTCAGCTTCCTGTCTGGATCATATTCTCACTCTCATGCCACCCCATTAGCCCTGGACCACGTTCTTCCTCCATCCCCTCCCCGAGTTCCTGACCTTCCCCCCGCCGAGTTCCTGACCTTCCCCCCCCCCCCCCCGAGTTCCTGACCTTTCCCCCCCCCCCCGAGTTCCTGACCTTCCCCCCCCCCCCCGAGTTCCTGACCTTCTCCTCCCCCCCCCCCCCCCACACCGAGTTCCGGACCTGATCCCACCCCCGAGTTCCGGACCTTCTCCCATCCCGACAATTTGGCCTGGCATCTTGACGCCCCGGCCCTGCGGCGGCAGAGCCTGAGTCTGGTCCCCACACCCAACGTCTCACCCCAAGGCTGCGGCCCACTGCTCAGGCCTGCATTTGAACATTTTGCTCTGCCCTCCACCCATGCAGTCATTTGCCCCATGGTTCCGTGGATGTGTTCTAGACTGCACTCACCCAAAGTGTCATCATGCTCACTGGTATTCAGCGCAGTAAACCAGTTTGAGAGTGCCACACTCCTGGGGGATTCGTACAGTGCCTGGTTCCCACCCTGCTGCCTGGCCATCCACTTACTATCCTGCTGAACTCTGAGGCTGCGGGGTGACCACCCACTTGAATGTGCGCTCCCGGAAATTCTCAGCCTCCCTGATGCCCTGCAGTGACTCCAGCCGCTCCTCCAGCTCAGAGACCCTGAGCTCGAGTTCAACCCACTGGAGGCACTTCCTGCACACATGATTATCCAGGATACACAAAGCATCCTGGAGTTCCCACGTGTCGCAGGAATTGCAGGAAACACATCTCAGCTGTTCCATCATTTTGTATAAAATCTCTTTAAAATCGAATAAATATCTACATATTTACTGCTGTCTCTTGGTTTAAAGCACTGACCACACCGATCCCACGCTGCACCCAATTCCCACTCTCACCAAATTCCCATTGCCACTCTGATAACCAGCCACTTGGTTTAGCAGATACCCCAGCTCTGTGCACAGAGCTCTGTGTACAGCAGACATTCCTAAAATAATCTCTGGTTCTTTGATGAAATAATTGAGAGGGTTTATGAAGGTCATGCAGTTGCTGTTGTGTTCATGGACTTCCAAAAGACACTTGATAAAGTGCCACATAATGGAATTGTTAGCAAAATTGAGGGATTAATTACTTGAGGTATGTGCCATAATTTCAAAGTTTGCAGATGATGCAAGGGTTGGAAACATGTGAAACAATGCGGAGGATAGTAGCAAGACTTCAGGAGGACATAGACAGATGGGTTACATGGGCAGACACATGGCAGATTAAATTTAATACAGAGGATGTTTATAGAGGAGTTCAAAATTCTGAGGGTTTTTGATAGTGTAGATCGGGAGAAACCATTTCCAACAGCAGGAGGCTCGGTAACCAGGGGGCATTGATTTCAGATAATTGGCAAAAAATCCAGGGGACAACTGATGAGAATCTGTTTTTATGCAGCGAGGTGTTAGTATCTGGAATGCAATACCAGAAAGGGTGATGGAAGCAGATGCAATAATAATCTTCAAAAGGAATTGGATACATACTTGAAAAGGACACATTTGCACAGCTCGGGAAAGGGCAGCGCAGTGGAACTCATTGGATAGCTTTTTCAATGATTCAGCACAAACACGATGGGCTTAATGGCCTCCTTCTGTGCTGTATGATTCTATGAAATGTGAAATGATGCATTTTGGGAGGAAGAATGAAGAGAGGCAATAAAAAATAAAATAGTACAACTTGAAGCTGGTTCATGAACAGAGAGACTTTGGGCAGGGTGGGCAGGTGGAAAATTTGTTAAATCTTATAGGATCCCTGGCGTTATAAATAGAGGCATCGAATAAAAAAGCAAGGTGGTTTTGGGGAACCTTCATAAATCACTGGTTAGGCCCCAGCTGGTGTATTGTGGCAAATTCTGGGTGCCATACATCAGGAAGGAAATCAATATCTTGGTGAGAATACAGAGGAGATTTACTCGAATTATATCAGAGATGAGGGATTTCAGTTACATGGAGAGACTGGAGAAGCTGGGGTTGTTCTCCTTTGAGCAGGGAGGGTTAAGGAGAGAATTAATGCAGTGGTTCAGAACCATGAGGGTTGTGATCGAGTAAATCAGGAGCAACTGTTTCCACCGGCGGGAGGGGCGATACCCATAGACACAGATTGAAGATAATTGGAGAAAAAACAGGAGTGGGGAAAATTAAGAACATATATATTACACAGTGAGTTGTGGTGGTCTGGAATGCACTGCAGAAGGGTGATGGAAACAGATTCAAGAGTCACTTTCAAAAGGGAATAGTATATATGCTTGTAAAATAAAGAATTGCAGGATATGTGGAACGATGGGGGAGTAGGAGTAATTGGATAGCTCTTTTAAAGAACAGGCACAATGGGCCGAATGGCCTCCTTTAGTGCTGTAATATTGAATAAAAAATTGGTATCATTAAAACTGAGCATGAACCTGTTAAATGTCCCTAAACAATCAACTGGTTCTGTAATGTCTGAGGGAAGCAATGCTGACATCATTATATGTGGTTCCAGTCACAAACTAATGAGGTGACTGCTTCCCTGCCGTACATGTGGCTCGGGGAGCACTCAGTGGTATGAAACAGTTCGAAGTATAAAGGCTGCAGCGGTTCAAGAAGACCCACCCTCACCTTCTCAAGTGTCAGCCCTGACTCCATGGTAGCACTCTTTGGTGAATCAGAAGACTGTGGGTTCAAATCTCACTCCAGGGACTTAAACACATAATCGAGTCTGACACTTCAGTGCAGTGCTAAGGCAGTGGTGAACTGTTGGAGACCTTTTGGATGAGAACTTTATCCAGCCCTTCTGCCCTCTCCGGTGGATGTAAATGAGCCAGGGCACCATTGGAGGAAGGGAAGCGGGATGGCGGGATGGAGGGTGGGAATTCTCCCTGTTGTCTTGGCCTAGTTTATCTTTCAAGCTTTATCACTAGAACAGATTACCTGGTCAATGTTTACCAATTGGGACCAGAGCAAATCTTCCTCCCGCGGTAGAAATAATAAAATGAACGCCCAAAATGAACTTTATTATTTTATTTCAGCATCATTCAGTCTGAGAAGTGAAACCAAACAGCCATACATTCAATTTTAAACAATTCAAATTTGAGCAAGTTTGTCATTTGTATCGGGAAATATTTCAGCTTCCGTTTGGTGCAACGAAATCGCAAAGGCCTTTTACATAAACGTCAGTAACAGGGCTTTGTTAACTCTGGTGCTCAGCTGGAATCTGACCGGCAGCTCACTCTTCCCGAGAATTTGCAGGCGCGAATACGGAAATATTTACATTGTTTTTACAACAAATGAATTGAAAGGACATGTTGTTGGTCCTGTTGCTGAGTCCCTCTGGAAATGTGGGTGAGAATTGTGATATGGGGTTGAGTTGTGATATTGGGGGAGTCAGCTCGAGCTTCACTTCAGCTGCTTTCCTTGTTTATGAATTGACCAATGAGAGTAAAGGGATATTTGAGCGCATTGAGCAACTCCTCTCTGAACTTACTCTGGGTCACTGTGTAAATGGCCGTGTTCATACAGGAACTCAGGAGCTGGAGCAGAATTGCTGCTTGTTTAAAATCACGAAAAGGGTAAAGAAAATATCTGCTTTTAAAGGCGGTTGCAATTCGAAAATATAAGAAATATACGACGGTTGTCACCCAGAGCAGGATAAAACTGCCGGATATCGTAAAGAGTAAAACGATGGACCTTCTGCGGCTCCTCATCTCGGGGTCCTGGTCATTGCCACCATTGCTGCGGTCCCGGAGGCTCCTTCGGGCCCGGCTGGCCACTAAAATGCGTCTGACGGTGAGAGCGTTAAACAGTAAAATCACACAGAAGGGAAGCAGTGGGGTCAACAGCTGGTCAATCCAGGAAAATGCAATCCATGTGGGTACAATATAAAAGTCTATTGATACACGGCAACCCCGCGGTATACCATTACGTGAATAATACTGGCTATAAACGAAGGGCCAGGGAGTGTTCTTTACACAGAACAGTGTGCTCACTGTCACTATAACCACCACTGAGGTTTTCTCGGTGCAATATTTTGTTTTCAGCTTTTGACAACAAATGGCTACAAAGCGATCAAAGCTAAAAGCGACTGTTAACCAAACAGAACTGTCTATGGCAGCAGGAGCCAGGAAGTGAATGAACCTGCACACAGGAGTGTAGAACAGGAAAGTGTCCCACCAATAAATCAGTGCGATCCGATCTAATATCACATTACAGACAATCACCATCAGATCCGCCATCGCCATGGCCACCAGGTAGCGAGTGATGCATTTGGAGAGACCGCACTTTCCCCGGGACAGGATTATAATGGCCATCAGGTTCACTGTGGGAAGGAGAGATAAAGAAAGAGTCAAATCATTAACCAGACTAAGAAATCACCGATCAGTTGAACTGATGGACACGGGCAGTAAATGTGTTTATTGAGTTATTTCTCCCTGTGACTCCTCTTCCGAAGGGGCAGCTCATGCTGGGGATTATTCCTGGGATAGTGGTCACCCACAGCTGCCTTTTCACTTGTGGCCCTTGACATAAGTTTACTGAGCAGATTCCGACACTGCGAGGTCCGCCGTGCGGGACACCAACTTTGAAAGCAAAAGGCGAGTTAAATCAGGAAGTACAGATTAGGAAACGAAATGTGGCTTGAACCATAACACGGAAAAAACAACTGATTGACTCACACAATGTCAGACACGGTGAGTTTTGAAAATACATTGAAAACACCAGCATGGTACTGAGTTGCTGCCTGTTATCTGTAAGCAATTACTTCGATTCGGTTCCCAGTGGAGCATTGTGAATGAATGATGACACAATATGTCAAGGAATGTCTTCCTGTAAGCTGCTCCAGTATAACTTGCTCCAGTCTTTCTACCTCAGCATAAGGTGTGAGCAAAGCAAAGGGCAGCAGGATCTGCAGGTCAGGGATCGGTCCCAAACACTGCACTGTATAAGAGCAAATCACCACGGAACTCCACTCCTGTTCTCCATCTAATGCCCCCTCCTGAACCCAAGTGAGAGCCAATCCCAATACAGAAACCGCCTTCAGGGAAAGGGGCAATGAGAGTCGGCAGACAATGGTTAATCTGGGTGTTGTTGCTCGAGTGGTTCAGTTACACAAACAGATAAGTCACTGGGTGAAGTCCCCCTGTGAGAATTGTTCAATTAAAATAATGTAAGTGTGTTAACATTTAATGGGCGAGTCTATATGGTAACATGCAGTACAGGATCCACCAACCATTTCAGTGTAACCACAATCGGGCCAAGTTTAAAACGGCAGTCCGAGAGGCGGGAGTGCATGGTGTCGGAGCAGCCTATAAAAGGCCCAGCGGCAGCGAGAGGTGGCGGCAGTCCGAGAGGCGGGAGTGCGTGGTGTCGGAGCGGCTTATAAAAGGCCCAGTGGCAGCGAGAGGCGGCGGCAGTCCGAGAGGCATACTTGTGCAGCTACAGGGAGAAGGCAAAAAAGTAGAAAGAAACAAAGGTGACGTCACAGCCAAGGGGGTAAGATATTGGCTGGTGATTGGTGAGTAGTTTTTCTTTTTTCTCTTCTATAACAGTGAGTAAACTTTAGCATTGTTGTTGGCTATCTAAGGGTTAAGTTATGGCAGGACAGCTCGGTCACGTGTTATGCTCCTCCTGTACCATGTGGGAACTCCGGGACGACTCCAGTGTCCCTGACGACTACGTATGCGGGAAGTGTATCCGCCTCCAGCTCCTGACGGACCACGTTGCGGAGTTGGAGCTGAAGGTGCATTCACTCTGGAGCATCCACGATGCTGAGAATGACGTGAGTAGCACGTGCAGCGAGTTGGTCGTACTGCAGGTGAAGGGAATGGAAGACCAGCAGGAAGAACAGTGCAAGGAAGGTAGTGCAGGGGTCCCCTGTGGTCATCCCCCTGCAAAACAGATACACTGCTTTGAGTACTGTTGAGGGGGATGACTCATCAGGGGAGGGCAGCAGCAGCCAAGTTCATGGCACCATGGCTGGCTCTGTTGCACAGGAGGGCAGGAAAAAGAGTGGGAGAGCGAAAGTGATAGGGGATTCAATTGTAAGGGGAATAGATAGGCGTTTCTGCGGCCGCAACGAGACTCCTAGATGATATGTTGCCTCCCTGGTGCAAGGGTCAAGGATGTCTCTGAGCGGGTGCAGGACATTCTGAAATGGGAGGGAGAACAGCCAGTTGTCATGGTGCACATTGGTACCAACGACATAGGTAAAAAAAGGGATGAGGTCCTATGAAACGAATTTAAGGAGCTGGGAGCTAAATTTAAAAAGTAGGACCTCAAAAGTAGTAATCTCGGGATTGCTACCAGTGCCACGTGCTAGTCAGAGTAGGAATCGCAGGATAGCGCAGATGAATACGTGGCTTGAGCAATGGTGCAACAGGGAGGGATTCAAATTCCTGGGGCATTGGAACCGGTTCTGGGGGAGGTGGGACCAGAATAAACCGGACGGTCTGCACCTGGGCAGGACTGGAACCAATGTCCGAGGGGGAGTGTTTGCTAGTGCTGTTGGGGAGGAGTTCAATTAATATGGCAGGGGAATGGGAACCAATGCAGGGAGACAGAGGGAGACAAAAAGGAGACAAAAGCAAAAGACAGAAAGGAGATGAGGAAAAGTGGAGGGCAGAGAAACACAAGGCAAAGAACAAAAAGGGCCACAGTACAGCAAAATTCTAAAAGGACAAAGGGTATTAAAAAAACAAGCCTGAAGGCTTTGTGTCTTAATGCAAGGAGTATCCATAATAAGGTGGATGAATTAACTGTGCAAATAGATGTTAACAAATATGATGTGATTGGGATTATGGAGACGTGGCTCCAGGATGATCAGGGCTGGGAACTCAACATCCAGGGGTATTCAACATTCAGGAAGGATAGAATAAAAGGAAAAGGAGGTGGGGTAGCATTGCTGGTTAAAGAGGAGATTAATGCAATAGTTAGGAAAGACATTAGCTTGGATGATGTGGAATCTATATGGGTAGAGCTGCAGAACACCAAAGGGCAAAAAACGTTAGTGGGAGTTGTGTACAGACCTCCAAACAGTAGTAGTGATGTTGGGGAGGGCATCAAACAGGAAATTAGGGGTGCATGCAATAAAGGTGCAGCAGTTATAATGGGTGACTTTAATATGCACATAGATTGGGCTAACCAAACTGGAAGCAATACGGTGGAGGAGGATTTCCTGGCGTGCATAAGGGATGGTTTTCTAGACCAATATGTCGAGGAACCAACTAGGGGGGAGGCCATTTAGACTGGGTGTTGTGTAATGAGAGAGGATTAATTAGCAATCTCGTTGTGTGAGGCCCCTTGGGGAAGAGTGACCATAATATGGTGGAATTCTGCATTAGGATGGAGAATGAAACAGTTAATTCAGAGACCATGGTCCAGAACTTAAAGAAGGGTAACTTTGAAGTTATGAGGCGTGAATTGGCTAGGATTGATTGGCGAATGATACTTAAGGGGTTGACTGTGGATGGGCAATGGCCGACATTTAGAGACCGCATGGATGAACTACAACAATTGTATATTCCTGTCTGGCGTAAAAATAAAAAAGGGAAGGTGGCTCAACCGTGGCTATCAAGGGAAATCAGGGATAGTATTAAAGCCAAGGAAGTGGCATACAAATTGGCCAGAAATAGCAGCAAACCCGGTGACTGGGAGAAATTTAGAACTCAGCAGAGGAGGACAAAGGATTTGATTAGGGCAGGGAAAATGGAGTACGAGAAGAAGCTTGCAGGCAACATTAAGACGGATTGCAAAAGTTTCTATAGATATGTAAAGAGAAAAAGGTTAGTAAAGACAAACGTAGGTCCCCTGCAGTCAGAATCAGGGGAAGTCATAATGGGGAACAAAGAAATGGCGGACCAATTGAACAAGTACTTTGGTTCGGTATTCACTAAGGAGGACACTAACAATCTTCCGGATATAAAAGGGGTCAGAGGGTCTAGTAAGGATGAGGAACTGAGGGAAATCCTTATTAGTCGGGAAATTGTGTTGGGGAAATTGATGGGATTGAAGGCCGATAAATCCCCAGGGCTGATGGCTGCATCCTAGAGTACTTAAGGAGGTGGCCTTGGAAATAGCGGGTGCATTGACAGTCATTTTTCAACATTCCATTGACTCTGGATCAGTTACTATCGAGTGGAGGGTAGCCAATGTAACCCCACTTTTTAAAAAAGGAGGGAGAGAGTAAACAGGGAATTATAGACCGGTCAGCCTGAAATCGGTAGTGGGTAAGATGATGGAATCAATTATTAAGGATGTCATAGCAGCGCATTTGGAAAGAGGTGACATGATAGGTCCAAGTCAGCATGGATTTGTGAAAGGGAAATCATGCTTGACAAATCTTCTGGAATTTTTTGAGGATGTTTCCAGTAGAGTGGACAAGGGAGAACCAGTTGATGTGGTATATTTGGACTTTCAAAAGGCTTTCGACAAGGTCCCACACAAGAGATTAATGTGCAAAGTTAAAGTACATGTGATTGGGGGTAGTGTGCTGACATGGATTGAGAAACATAGAAACATAGAAACATAGAAAATAGCTGCAGGAGTAGGCCATTTGGCCCTTCTCGCCTGCACCGCCATTCAATGAGTTCATGGCTGAACATTCAACTTCAGTACCCCATTCCTGCTTTCTCGCCATACCCCTTCATCCCCCTAGTAGTAAGGACCTCATCTAACTCCTTTTTGAATATATTTAGTGAATTGGCCTCAACAACTTTCTGTGGTAGAGAATTCCACAGGTTCACCACTCTCTGGGTGAAGAAGTTCCTCCTAAATGGCTTACCCCTTATCCTTAGACTGTGACCTCTGGTTCTGGACTTCCCCAACATTGGGAACATTCTCCCTGTATCTAACCTGTCTAACCCCGTCAGAATTTTAAATGTTTCTATGAGGTCCCCTCTCATTCTTCTGAACTCCAGTGAATACAAGCCCAGTTGATCCAGTCTTTCTTGATAGGTCAGTCCCGCCATCCCGGGAATCAGTCTGGTGAACCTTCGCTGCACTCCCTCAATAGCAAGAATGTCCTTCCTCAGGTTAGGAGACCAAAACTGTACACAGTACTCCAGGTGTGGCCTCACCAATGCCCTGGTTGTCAGACAGGAAGCAAAGAGTAGGAGTAAATGGGTACTTTTCATAATGGCAGGCGGTGACTAGTGGGGTACCGCAAGGTTCTGTGCTGGGGCCCCAGCTGTTTACACTGTACATTAATGATTTAGACGAGGGGATTAAATGTAGTGTCTCCAAATTTGCGGATGACACTAAGTTATGTGGCAGTGTGAGCTGCGAGGAGGATGCTATGAGGCTGCAGAGCGCCTTGGATAGGTTAGCTGAGTGGGCTAATGCATGGCAGATGAAGTATAATGTGGATAAATGTGAGGTTATCCACTTTGGTGGTAAAAACAGAGAGACAGACTATTATCTGAATGGTGACAGATTAGGAAAAGGGGAGGTGCAACGAGACCTGGGTGTCATGGTACATCAGTCATTGAAGGTTGGCACGAAGGTACAGCAGGCGGTTAAGAAAGCAAATGGCATGTTGGCCTTCATAGCGAGGGGATTTTAGTACAGGGGCAGGGAGGTGTTGCTACAGTTGTACAGGGCCTTGGTGAGGCCACACCTGGAGTATTGTGTACAGTTTTGGTCTCCTAACCTGAGGAAGGACATTCTTGCTATTGAGGGAGTGCAGCGAAGGTTCACCAGACTGATTCCGAAGAAAGACTGGATCAACTGGGCTTGTATTCACTGGAGTTCAGAAGAATGAGAGGGGACCTCATAGAAACGTTTAAAATTCTGACGGGTTTAGACAGGTTAGATGCAGGAAGAATGTTCCCAATGTTGGGGAAGCCCAGAACCAGGGGTCACAGTCTAAGGATAAGGGGTAAGCCATTTTGGACCGAGATGAGGAGAAACTTCTTCACCCAGAGAGTGGTGAACCTGTGGAATTCTCTACCACAGAAAGTTGTTGAGGCCAATTCACTAAATATATTCAAAAAGTAGTTAGATGTAGTCCTTATTACTAGGGGGATCAAGGGGTATGGCGAGAAAGCAGGAATGGGGTACTGAAGTTGCATGTTCAGCCATGAACTCATTGAATGGCAGTGCAGGCAAGAAGGGCCGAATGGCCTACTCCTGCACCTATTTTCTATGTTTCTATGTTTAACTGATCCGTTACCGCACGTTTACTGATGGAAAATCACTACAATCCGTGATCTCCCAGTCGGGAAGTAAAAATACCTGAATAGAATAAGATAGTTAACACACCCTGTAAAATATTTGGTAGTATATCTGAGAAACACTTTCCAAGGTTGTTTTGTTCACATGGCTGACAAGAACACACAGCCACTGAAACTAGATTTCTCTCAGAAGATCAACTACATAAAAGGTCATGTAAAGTCAATTAGCACAAATGTAATTAATATTGGAGACAAAAGGTTGATGGTAAAACAAGGTTGCACATTCAAAAGGAGGGAGACAATTTCTGTTACGTTTACTTTCTGATGCGCAATCAATTTCTTACCCATCCTTCTCTCATGAAGGCACTGACTCATGCGGGCATAGATCCTGGGAAAACACGACAATCACAGGCGATCCTTCCTAACCTGATCCCCACAACAGGTGCGCCCTTCAGCAGGAGTCAGTGGATTACAGTCAGGAGTGACATGTGCCTGTTCGACCGCTGCCTGGCGAGGGAGCAGCAAGGACCGACCCAGTTCCCAGACTCGGCCGTTCAGCACATCGCAAGGATGAGTTCCTCGGTCCATTTACTATCCAGACAAGAATGGAATGTTCGAAGTAAATCAAAAAGCAGGGAAGAATAACATACAACTTTTACAAAGTTTGCAACACTGACAACAACATCGTTAAACATAGCTGCTGATAGTCACCCACCAGGTATTCCAATTGCTGCCAGAATAGGGTAGTAAATGGCTTCTATCTCCGCAATTTGGGGAGCATGCATCTCTGTGTGGAGACAATTTTATTCGGTACTGTAAAAAAGCATTCGGATTTCAACAGTCAGCTCACAAAATTAAAATACCGGTAATATAGTGTAGGTAAACCCTTAGTGGGACAATTAGATCACGTCCCTACTGACATTACTTACAGACACTTGAACAAACAAGTTTTGCTCCCATGTGATGTTTAACTGTCACTCTCATTGAGGTGATGAAACATTACACATCGACCAGCTGAGTAACCTTTTGGAACAATGAATTGTGAAATGACAGCCACAATTTCTAAGTTTAAAACATTACATGCAAAATGCAATCCCAAGCCCACCTTACAAGAAATATCAAATCCTAGTTCATCAATGTGACATGTTTAATGGCATCCCCTGTACTCCCATTCCCATGCCGGTCCTGCTATTCCCGCTATTGCCTTAATTTCCACTTTCTCACAATCATTCTGGTTAATCTTTGCACCTCGGAGAAAGTCAGAGACAGGCATCGTCTGGAAATCTTTGTTACTCGTCATCTGCCTGCTGCTGTGATGTGTGGATGTCTCTGATTGTCAGATTTTTCCAAGTATTTGGCCTTCTCGTTCAATTTTAAACCTCTCAGGATCTCACCTGCCAAATATGTGTTTCAAGGTTGACAGCTGTGTCTCTGTGAAGAGAATTGTGAGCCTTCTAGTGAGGCCAAGACTATTCATTCTTCGTAGTCATGTTTAGGAATCATTCTGTGGCCCGGGTTTTGAAATCTGGCTTTTTATTGGGCTGCTCTTTACTTTGCTCATCACTCATTCTGGTCACTAACTGGACTAGCATGATTCCCAAATTGGAGTTACAATCTAGGAAGTAAACATCAGGATTCCATTTTCGACGTGTGTTTAGAATCAGGGAAAGAGTGGTTGCTGTTTTGAGGTGTGTTGTGAACGATAGGTACCATAGCAGCAGTCAGATGACGTGGACCAAAGGCTTCCAGAACTGTGTCAGTCTCTGTCTTTCTCTGATGTGTGAATATAAGACAGACAGCAATGCAAATTTCATTCACCTTGCAGAAAAAGAGCGAGTAACAATTATTTTTAACCCGGTGTGTGAACAATATTAAAGTTGAAAAATGATGTAACTGCAGTCGTTTGTCATTATTATTGTTCAATTATATGTTCCTTTATAAATCACGGCTATGATAGCAGAATGCCTATGTTACAAGTAATCCAAAAATTTACAATACAAATCCAGAGAATGTGAGTCAAATCCCACCTTGGCAATTTGCGGAATTGAATTAATATTAAAAAGAAGAAAACGGAACATCTGGAATAAAAAGTGACCATGAGGCTGTCGCATTGGTAGCTGGTTCACTAATGTTGTTTAGGGAAGGAAACCCACCATCCTTACCTGGTCTGGCCTATATGTGACTCTTAATTGCCCCCTGAAATGGCCCAGCATGCCACTCAGTTGCATCAAAATGTTAAAGAAAAGGCTAATAAAAATGAAACCGTCAGTCCTTGTCATTAAATTCGGTCACCAAAAAGGCCACCCAGTCCAGTAGACCATCCAAACTCATCCAACATCCGGCAACTGGTGCAAAAGTCAGGAGAGCTGTCTGATGGACTAGTCAAGCCTACAGAACAATACTTTTTTTTTTAAATATTTCAAAATATATACTTGATTCATATAAAAATTTGCACGATACATTGGAAGGCAGTTCAGTACATTTGGATGTGGTCAGCAATTCCATACAATACATTTGGATGCTGACGGCAGTTCCGTTCAATACATTTGCTTGCATTACATTTCCGGGTACAATTCAGTACAATCCAGGATACATTGTAATACAATCACCAAATTACGTTACATGTATGTGGCACTATACAGTACACCGTACGGGTGAGGGTACAGTTATATTTCTTTACAACATACATTAATAAACAGTTGCTGAACTTGCATTATACATGGCACTGCATAGGTGTTTTCAGATCATGGTGCTCTATGTATACAAAGATTTACAAGTACAGCCCGAGGGGAGTTTTATACTGATTCCTGCCCCTGGGTTTATCGTGGTGGAAGGGCCTTAAACTGTGGCTCTTCCCCACCGTGCCTTTGCGGCGACTGCACCAATTTTTAGTGCATCCCTCCGCAAGTACTACTGGATCTTGGATTGCGCCAGCCTGCAACACGCAGATGTGGACATCTCCTTGCTCTGGAAGACCAGCAAATTTTGGCAAGACCAAAGTGCATCTTTCACCGAGTTGATGGCCCTCCAGCAGCAGATGATGTCTGTCTCAGTGTGTATCCCTGGGAACAGTCCGTAGAGCACAGAGTCCTGTGTTACGGAGCTGCTTGGGATGAACCTCGACAGCAACCACTGCATCTCCTTCCAGACCTGCCTTGCAAAGGGACAATCCCAAAGGAGATGGATGACAGTCTCGTCCACATCACAGCCAGCTCTGGGGCAGAGTGCCGTGTCTCTGAAACCCCGGCTGTGCATGAAGGATTTGATGGGTATGGTCCTTCTCACCGCCAACCAAGCTACGTCTTGGTGCTTATGTGAAAGTTCTGGCAATGAGACATTCTGCCAAATGAGTTCGACAGTCTGTTCGGGGAACCATCCGACAGGATCCATGATCGCCATCTTTTGTAGGGCATCCAGGACCTTGCGCGCTGACCACTGCTTTATGGCCTTGTGGTCGAATGTGTTTTTCTTGAAAAAATTTTCCACGAAGGACAGATGCTGAGGCATGGTCCAACTGCTCGGAGCGTTCTGCGGCAGCCTGGTCAGACCCATCCTTCGCAACACCGGGGACAGATAGAATCTCAGCACACATTGACACTTGGCATTTGCGTACGAAGAGTCTATGCACAGCTT